>NC_073253.2:35027727-35343409 GCF_029289425.2 Pan paniscus | reverse complement strand
AAGGGGAGAAGAGAGCCTGTGCTCGTACTCCATCCTGGGCATTTGGCTAGACTCAGGCCTTCTGTCCTGGACCCAGGAATAGGTAGCCTTGACCATGAATGCTTCGTATTACACTTTCTTTTCCATTTCAATAATGATTCAACAAAACAGTTTTAAATGAAAAGCATTCGGTAAACATTGTTCAGTTTTTCCAGGACTTTAAACTTCAGAGGGATGCCACAAAATCATCTTCAGAGAAGTTTATGGTGCTTGTAAGGCTGAGAAAACAAGAGTCCTTAAGAAAAGCTCTAATTAAACATTGTAGAGCATTGTATTTCCTGCCTTGTAATTGTGATAGATGGTATGGCTTTGTTTTTAAACAACACCTCATCTTTAAAATGACTTTGCTGGAAACCTAGCATTTTTTTTTCAGAATATTTCCACTGTGTATATTAAATTGACTAAGCATTCAGAAGAAGGAGCACAAATCAGACCCAGGAGAGTCTGTTGCAAAGTGTAAGTAGGAGAGAGGAGATGTTACCAATACTGAAAATACACTAAAATTCTGATGAAAGTACCAGATTCAATCCCATGCAAGCCTCTTAGGAACACTCAAACTGTTGAAAATAAAATGGAAAAAAGTGATTACACACTGGCACCAGCATCTAATTGTTTAATGAACATTACATGGCCTGGATCCTATTACTAATGTTTCTCTTCTTTGACATATGTCCACTGATGAAGGAAAGTTCTTTTTGGGTTGCAAAGTGGCTTTCAGAATTTGGACGCTCTGAAAGATAACAAACAGGCAACATCTTTTACTTCTTGCTCACAAGTAAATTTCTGGCAGTTTTTGACAGGTCATAAACACACACGAAATGCTAAACGTAGTGGGTTGTTAGATGCTTTCCTTAAAGTTGAAAAACATTTTTAAAATAAGTTTCCTTATGTCTACTTTTTTCCACATTCTCAACTCTGACATTCAAATGCACTTCACGAACCGACATGTAATAACATTTGAAAACCAAATTTGGAAAACCTTCACGAATTCAGACTTCACTCTTAGAGAATTTTCAAAGCATTCTTGAGACAAGCAAATCGAGGCTGTGAATAAGATTACTGAGAATAATGCTTACTTAAGAGAAATATTCATGTTTGTTAGATATGCACAAGCAGTTAATTACATTTGGAGTTGTGCTTGTTTAGGTCCTTTTGTGAGAGCACTGACACTGTTTAGAACTTTCTAGAAAAGCTTTCATCCATTGGTTTCTGTGACTTCACTCTTCCTTGTATTTCCAATGGGCTCCCTGGACACATCTCCTCAAGCTCTTTTGTGGGCTTTTCTTCCTCACCCAGCTACTTCAAAGGTGGAGTTACTTAGGGTTCCGTCCATAAACCTCTTCTTTTCTCACTCCACAAACTCACCCAAAGGTTTGAATTAATTATATGCAGATAATGCTCATGTTTATGTCTCCAGCCTCAATGTCTTCCTTGAGCTCCCTCATGTGTATCCTGTCTTAGTGGGTGACTCCACTATCTATTGCTAGTCTAAGCCTTAAACCTGGAATTTATGCTTAATTCCTCTCTCCCTTCCCATCATCATCCTAAATATCACTTTAAACATCCACCCTGTCCCTTCCCACTGTTGTCAACTTATTCCTGCCATCATCCTTTCTTGTCCAAATTTCTATAGCAATCTTTTAACTGATCCATCTGCTTCTAAAACCTTTCTCCTGCTAAGACCACAGAAATTTTTCTAGAATGCAAATCTTAACGTGTCACTCCTCTGCTAAAAAAACTTGTTCAGGGCCGGGCATGATGGCTCATGCCTGTAATCTCAGCACTTTGGGAAGCTGAGACAGGTGGATCACCTGAGGTCAGGAGTTCGAGACCAGCCTGGCCAACATGGTGAAACCCCGTCTCTACTAAAAATACAAAAAAAAAAAAAAAATTAGCTGGGCATGCTGGTGGGTGCCTGTAATCCCAGCCACTTGGGAAGCTAAGGCAGGAGAATTGCTTGAACCCAGGAGGTGGAGGTTGCAGTGAGCCGAGATCGCGCCATTGCACTCCAACCTAGGCGACAGAGTGAGACTCTGTCTCAACAACAACAACAACAACAACAACAACAACAACAACAAATTGTTCAGGACTCTCATTGCCCTCAAGATAAAGCCCACACTTCGCTTAGGCTGACAAGGGCCTTCATGATGGAGACCACATTCCACTCTCAGCATAACCCTTGCACACCAGACTGAATGCACTATTTGCATTTTCTGTTCCATCTGCTTAGAATGCCATCCCCCTCACCTCCACACTCCCCTGGATCTATAAAGCTTTCTTCCATCTAAGATATCACCTCCCCTGGGAAGCTTCTCAGCCTTCCCAAGATTGAATAAGGGACCTCTCCTATGTGCTTCTATAGTACTTACATCCTATATTACCTATATCACAGCACTCAACACTCTGAATTTCAGAAGCAGCTTTATTCATCAGTTTTCTCAGATGATTGTAAAAACCTTCAAGGAGAGATATATCTTCCTCATCATATCTCCAATAATCAGCTCATTCTAGATTCTCAAAAAACATTTGACAGATAGATGAATGCAGTTACTTTAAAGATCTGTTTCTCAGTTTCCTGATTCTAAATTCTGAACAGGGAGAATCTAATTTGCCCAGCTTGGGTCAGTTTCCATCCCTGGTCCAATGGGCTGAGCTAGGGGTATGAGAGTATGGATGGAATCTCTTAGAAAGGAGTGTGGGGTTAGTAGCAATGGGTGGCATGCATAACCAAATTATACAATGTTCTTCATTGAAACAGTAAAACTGCATTGTAGTTTTTAAAAGTCATATGTTATATATTTTTCATTAATTCATGAGCCTCCTTTCATTAGTTCATTATAAAAAGGTATCACTCTACCTTCATTTTAATACATAAAATAAAAATTATACAGTCACTTTTTACTTATTATTAGGGACTCATTCATCCAACTGTTCACAAATATTACTAAGTACCTACTATGTGCGAAGCTCTGTGCTAGGGACTCAGTAGATAGCAGAAAATAGAATAAAATCCCTGCTGTCATGGTGCTTACTTTAAAAAATGTAAAACACAGATGTAGCATTTTAAATTAGAAAACTTAATATGAAAGAAGACAATAGGATGCTCTGCGGAAAATAACTGGGGGGATGTGATTCAGTTATGAGAGCCAAGGAAGGATTCCCAATCGGGGGAAAAAATTACATCAAAGCTAAGATCTGGCTTCTCTGGGAAGAATGCCTGGGATTGGAGAGTTGGGGGAGGACAAGGACGGAACTGGAGATCCCTGTGGAGTTATTATGATACTTGCAGCAAAAGACTATGACGCCTATGACTGTTGATGAATTCAGGAGATTTGGGGAGCCAGAACTGATTGCACTTTGATTGTTTCTGTGTAGGGTGAATTAAAGGTGCTAAGAATAACAGTTGGGGTAGAGGTTAAGCACATGAACTCTGAAGCTAGATTGTCTGAGTTTAAATCCCAGTTCCATTAGTAAGTTGTGTGACCTTGGGCAAATTACTTAACCTCACTGTGCCTTGGTTTCCTCATCTAAAAAGTGGGTGATAATAATAGTAGCTACCTTGAAGATCTGTTATGAGGATTAAACAAGTTAACATGCGTAAAACATTTCAAACATTGCCTGCATGTCAGTTTACTTACAAACTGAAAAAGAGAGGTAAGTTTCCATGCTTCTGGCTTGAGCAATGGAGCGATACAGGTGACATTTATTGAGATGGGAAAGACTAGCAGAAAAAGAGACTTTGATGGACTGAAGATCACAGTTTAGCCTTAGATATAGGCTTGAGATTGCTCAGACCTCTTGGACATCTCTCTTTGGGCAGGAGTCTGATCTCAGAAGAGATCCCTGGGCTGGAGATGTCAATCTGTAAGACTTCCAAATACAGGCAACATTTGGAGCCCAGGGAATGGAAAAGACAAGCAAGGAAGAGTGTGTACAGTGAGCAAAGTGTGAATACAGGGCCAAGGACTGACCATGAAAGTTCCGAAAGCCAAGTGGAGAATGAGGGGCCAACTACTGGTTTATGTGCAGTGCTGTTATACACATGCATTAGACAAGTGGAAATAGAAACATCTGGCATAATTTGAATATAAGGAATATTAAAACAAAGGACATCCTTGTATTTCTATTTTAATGGAGCTTAAAACTCTAATTTTCTGTTTAGCCCTGTTACATTGATTTTGTGGCTTCTCCTATCCCTCATTGGAATCTCTGATCCAAAGATTTAAAAGAAAGTCTGGAGAATTTGGAGATATGAGTAGTTTCATGGCTGGATCTTCAATGGCGAAGACAGAAGGTGGGGCATAAACTAGAACCAGGTGATGAAATGTCTTATAAGCTGTCATAGGAGTTTAAACTTGATAACAATAAGGAGCCATTCAAAGTGTTAAGCAACAGTGAAGCACGATTATTTCGTATTTGAGAAAGATCTTTGTTGAACAAGGTAGAAAATGCATTGAAAAGGAGCAAATCCAGAAGCTGAGAGGCCAATGGTGCATCTGTAACAGTAATCCAGGAAAGAAAAGGCAAGACAAAGGCAAAGAAAAGACAAACCAGGACTGTGGGGGAGGCCAACGGTTCCAATTTAAGTAATGACCACAGCAAGAAACAGATAGGATGAGGTGATTGACTAGTTAGAGAAGGTAAGAGAGAGGATGACGCCATGGCCTCTGCTTTTGTTCAGACTATTCTGTGCCCTTAAAATATTACATTTTTCCTAATCCATCCTTATGCTCCATGCAGCACCCTCAATGTCTTCTGTAGGGATAACCCTTTAATTTTCAAATATGTTCTCATCCTGTCTCCTGATGAATGCATGCAGTCATTAATTAGCTCAAGTGGAAAATAAAGATGCGACTTACTTCATATGCACTCTAGGTCCCAGGCCTGGGTAGAAAAAAAAATCTATTACCTAAACCACAGAAGCTAAAATCCTCCACAAAGAAGAAAATACTCCAGTGATTGATTTGGTCTCCACATCACCTGGCTTAACTAAGTATAGAAGTATTAATATGCTAGACCCTATTTATTAAAATAATTTAGCTCATCATTGTGAGAGAAAGCCCATGTTTCAAACAGCAATATTTTTGTAATAAATTAGAAGTCCCTCAACAAACCCTGTTAAACCTCATGTGGATTTCTGTTAATGGGGAAGATTTCCCAGTGACCTAGCTTAACACTGCTGCTGCACATTAATTTGCTTTCCAGCTATATATAAATAAATAAGTGGCTGCCTCCTTGATGTGAGCCGGAGGACCCAGGGGAGGCATTTTTACCTCTAGGTATCTTCCCCAGACTTCTTATGCTGTTTATAATTATCATATTCATCATTTTTTTCTTCTCTCTCTTCCCAATTTCTTTCTTCCTAGTCTCTCTTGAACCTATTCCTATCAGACTTATGCCCCCACCATTCCATCAAAACTGCTTGTCAAGGTCACCAATGACCTCCATTTTGCTAATCCAATGGTCAGGCATCAGTCCTCATTTAACATGATCCATCAACTGCATTCAGTGCAGCAAATCACTACCTCTTCCTTGACACACATTCTTCATTTGGCATCAAGAATAACACATTATTTCCATTTTTTCCTACCTCACTGGGCTTAGCTTCCTTGCTGGTGTTCTCCATGGTCTCTTAGTGTTCAGAATACCCCAGGGCTCAGTTCCTAGTCCTCTTCTCTATAACTTAAACCCTTAATCGTCTCATCCCATCTCATGGTATTAAATAACACCTTTACCCTAACAACTCTTCAGTTAGTACCTCCTGGTCTCCAGCCTTACTCAGCATCTCCACTTGGATGTTCAATAGACATCTCAAACTCAATGTGTCAAAAATGGAACTCCTCATCTCCCTTCAAAAACTGTTCTACTCATAGCCTTCCTTATCTCAGTTGATAGCAACTTGATTAAGCCAGTGCTCATGCCAAAAATCTTGAAGTCATCTTTCTCTCTTTCTCTCACAATCTACATCTAATCTTGTTGATAGTGTCTGCAAGGTACACCCAGAATCCATTCTCTTCCTACCTTTCCACTGCTACCATCCTGATCCACCAACTCTTGGCTCAAAGTCACTGCAATATACTCCCAGCTTCTCTTCCTGCTTATACACCCTTGTCTAGTGCCAGAACCATAGCTCAAGTAATCCTTCTTAAAAAGTAATCAGTGGCATCACTTCTTTACTCAAAAACTGCAATGACACAGGGTAAAAGCCAAAGCCTTAAAAATGCCTTCAAGCTCCTACCTGGTCTGCTCCCTCCCCTGAGTTTCAACCTCATCTCGTGCTCTCCCCTGCTCACTCTGCTCCTGACCACTGGCCTCCTTGCTGTTTCTGAGACATGCCAGACAAGCTCTATGTGTGCCCTCTGCCTTGAATGCTGTTGGATACTAGAGGCCAGCCCCACCCTTCTTTCATGGCTTTGTTCAAATGCCATCTTCCCAATGCCACTTATCCTGCCATATTTCATACTGTCACTTGCCCCAGCCCCAGTGGTCCCAGCCTCCTTGCCCTGCTTTACTTTTTTCTTTTTCCATAGCACATATCACTTCCTATTATGTGATGCAATCTGCTTATTTATTAGGTTCACTATCAGCTGTCATCCCTGCTGGAGTGTAAGAATCACAAAGGCAGTCTTTGTTTTGTTCACTGCTGTATCCTGAGCACCAAGAACAGTGCCTGGAACATAGGAGGCACTCAGTAGATGCTTATTGAATTAATGGATAGATTGTTTTAGGCTTCAATCACAAGGGGCTCCTAGTATAAGGCAAATATTATTGGACAGGTGATACATTCAGCTTCAGGTTTCCAATCTGAGCCATTAACATATCTTACAAGTTTGAACGAACTACAAGTGAGATGTCTTTGATCCATTTCCTTTCTAGCTCACTCCTTCAACACATTTTTCATCCCAGTGCTCTGGTCCTCTCCTCAGGACAGGGAATGGATACAGTCAATAGTGTCTGTTCAGGGTTTATCCTCCCTAAAGTAATTTGGTCCTCTTTCTCCTTATCCCCATGAAATCCGAACTGTGATCCAATTTCTCAAGGCCTTAAAACTAAAAAAAACAAGAACTAGTGACTCCATTTTAAGAAATATTGCAGATTGTAAATTAAGCTAATGCTGCTGTTAAGCCAGATTTAGCTCATTGACATCTAGAGGAAATAGAAACGATTGCCAGAACTTTATAGCAAGAGAGAAGGATACGGTATAGTGGGAAACCCAAGCAAAGGGCTGGATTGGGAGCTCTATGTTACTAGAGGCTAACATGAATGTCCCAGAGGAGCGAAAAAGAGGGACACGAATGGAAGGAACAGATCATGGGGCACACACCTTATTTTTGCCTAAGGTGGACAACTGGGCTAACTCACCAAAGGTTTTGTGAGCCCCCCATCGTGCTGCTGGCACCTAGGATAGCCGGGTGGAGGCTTCTCCAAGAATTCTAAGAAATACCCATGGAATGAGAAATGCCCAGGCAGATATGTGGCAAGCACTATCTCCCCTGGAGCTCTTCTGGAGACCCTGGGCCACTTCCATAATGCTTTCTACACTGAGAACACTCTACACTCTCACTCTACACTGAGAACACTCATTAGGATCAACACTGAGAACACTCATTAGGATCAACTAGAGGCAGGTTGAGTTTTTATTTCACTAAGTACCCAAGCTCTTGTGCATAATTAATCCTCAAAAAACTAATTTCTTTCCCAGCACTGAATTAACCTTGGTCAAAAAGAAATCAACATGATAAATACTAGGCACATAGTGGGCATTTGACATCCTTCTTCCCATGTCTCTCGTTTTCCTCTAGTACCCACCCTCCCAACCTCCTTTGAGATGACTATTTTCCATATTTGCTTCTTTCATGGCATATCTGTATTTCTTCGTATTTGGCCCCAGATGTCAGATTGGCTTGCATTACTCCAGGCTGAATCATTTGATTTCCTGTCCATGTTCCTAACCTTTCCAGATCCTCTTGTATCATTTCTCAGTCATTCCCGCTGTTTACAATACCTCTCAATTTAAAGCCATCTGCAAATCTCATTAACAAACCACTGACTCCTTCTCCCTCATGATCATAGGACATGTTGAATGAAACAAGACCTGACAGCAATCCTCTCCTCTCCATTTGAGGCACCATTTCTCTGGGTTAGTTTAACTTATTATCATTTTTATATTATATTGTTATTGCACATGTACTCCCAGTCTAGGCATATCTAATATGTGAAAATCGGGATTCATCATTTTTTGAAATTAAGTTATTCACAGGCTGGGCGCTGTGGCTCATGCCTGTAATCCCAGAACTTTGGGAGGCCGAGGAGGGTGGGTCATTTGAGGCCAGGAGTTCCAGACCAGCCCGGCCAACATGGTGAAACCCCATCTTTACTAAAAATACAAAAAGTAGCCGGGTGTGGTGGCCCACGCCTGTGGTCCCAGCTACTCAGGAGGCTGAGGCATGAGAATCGTTTGAACCCGGCTGGTGGAGGTTACAGTGAGCTGAGATTTTGCCGCTGCACTCTAGCCTGGGTGACAGAGCAAGACCCTGTCTCAAAAAAAAAAAAAAAAAAAAAAATTATTCACCCTACAAAAACTTAATTATATTAATCCCTTTACTAGTGACTTTTCCTAGTATACTTAAAATACTTTGCTTACAAAGTAATAATTACCCAACTTCTCAAGGCTGGTTACAGCCTTGAATATAGGTGTTTATTACCCTTTAGCTACATCTGTCTGTAAGAAATTTTTTCCTAGTAGAGTTTTTGAATAAGATTCAAATTCTTTCACATCAATATTAGTAAGCATCTGAGGAACACACCAGTTTTCTCACTGGTGATTCATTGGATCTTGGCTTCAACTTCTCTCACCCCTTTTCCTGATATGCTCAAAATATTTCCAAATCTCACTATTCTTCCTTCCTTAAAACTTTTTGTGTCCCTTCTATGTGCCAAGCACTGTGCTCAGTGCTGGGGTACAATAAAGAAAAGAGTCTCCATTCTCTGGAGCTGTTAATCCAAGAAAAAACTAAAGGGAAGTAGTACTTTTGAGTACCTGCCATATTCTGGACCTGCAATGTATATAATCCCTTTTACACCCCACAGAAACCCCATCTAATAGCTGAGAAAACAGGAGTTCAGAGAAGTTAATTAATTTGCCTGTGATGCAGAATACAAATAGACAATTTACAGAAGAAATACAAATGGACGATAGACATATGGAAAAAATACTCAACCATACACTTATTAAGTAACTGGTTTATTAAGTAAATAAAATGCTACTTTTTTACCTATCAAGGTGGTAAAGAGAAAAATAATACTCTACGCTGGTGGGGTTGCAGTAATACAGGCTCTCTTGCATAGGGCTGCAGGGAACATAAAGGGGCAAAATCCTCCTGAGAAACTGTATAATATGTAACAAGGACCATTATAAGAGGAACTCACCTTAGTGTCCATCGCAAGGGAATGAAATAAACGATGTTACATCCATCCAATGAAATTGCACATAGCCACTAAAAGTCATATAGAATATGTAATGACCTAGAAAGATTTACCAAATATTAAATGAAAAAGGCATATTACAGAATAGTAGATACTATTGGATGACAATATATACATGATTGTGTGTATGTGAGTGTGGAGAAAACAAAAGACTGGAAGAATGGATAATATGTTAACAGGGGTTATTCATAAAAGATAGGACAGAGTTCTTTCTATTGGTATCTTCTACATTTCAATTATTTAAAAAACCCAAACATAAAAATGTTCATACATTCAGATCTAGTTATGCAACTGTATTGCAATAAACAGCAATGCAGACTAAGAGTCAAGTAACTTGCTCAGAACCACCCATCGGGTATATTACTTTAAGTCTCGCTTTCTAAGTCTGAAATCCATTTTCTTTCTACAACCTACTCATTCAGCTCCATAACCCCAATTTTATCCTAACTAGAGTAATCCCTTGATGACCTTTCTAGTTTCTAGGCTTTTTATCACGAGATTAATTTCTCCCACCAAAATGGTTTGCTGTTCTAAAATCTCTAAGCTGGCACTCCTTCTGCGTTAAGCAACTCTTTCTTTTCTCAAAGCCTGCTTGCTGGCAGGTCATCCCGATTTTCATCATCTGCTTTTGTTCTGTGAAATCTGATGAGGGCTTACGAGGTCTTCAGCATCTCTCAACAGCAAACATTGGTATTTGGGTTTGAACAATTCTTTGTTGAGCAGGGCTTTGTTAGCCCTAGCCAGCTTAAATGCCTTCAAGGCTTCACTGTGACAACAGAACTGCCACCACACATTTCCAAACACATCCCAAGGGTGGGCAATTGAGAACCACCCTATGATCGGCCACAGCTAACCCTCTGACCTCATCTTTCTCTACTCCCTGGCTCTCTGGCTCCATTCCAGCCACACTGGGCTCCTTGCTGCCCTTGTCATAAGCCCACAAAGGCAGGGATTTAGTGGTGGGGAATGGGGTGGAGGGGTGTTCCTTTCATCTGTACAACCAGTTCCTGTATTCAATTGCCTCTCTTTTAAGCACTTGATTTTTGATCCCTTTTAAATTTGATTCAGCTTCCCCAACTGTAAATGAACTAACCAATGAAACTAATCACTGATTCCACATGTTCCCAAGCTGTGCACCTCTACCGCAGGATCTTCCAAGGTCTGAACTGAAAACTGCGTCTGCATTTCCTTTTACCTTCTATGTTTTGGGAAGGTATCTCTAAACTATCTCTTCAGGACAGAAGAGAAAAACTACATGGATGCAAATCAGTCATACTGCATTTAAATTATGTGCATCTCTCTCTTATTGTTAGTTCCTTGAGGGCAGTCTTTGTAACCTTCTCTTTATATTCTCCCCAAATAAATGAGTGCCTGGAAATCATAGGTACTCAAGACCTCCACAGCAGCCTCCTCCCTGAGAGATTAGGTGGCTGGAATGTGATTAGACACGTGGGCATCTCCAGGCTTCCACACAGCAGTCATTACTGAGTGACAGATGTCAATCTTGGCATGAATGTGATTTGCAAGGCTCCAAAATTTTAATCCAAAAATTGGATTAAATTTGCTTAAATTTCCATTAGGCTGTGTGTGTGTGTTATTTTTTCCTTTCTTTTTGGTCTTTTTTCTCTTAATTTCTACATCTGCTATATACACTCCCCACCGTTTTCTAAACCATTTTAGCAGTAGTCAACCCTGTGAATTGGATGTCATATGCAATGCAAAATGTAAATCATGTTCATTAGATGAAAAACGCAATTTCCCCCCTCATGGAGAAAACTGGGACAACACATATCAGAAGGGGCACAATATGACAGTCTTCAAATAAGTCAGTGTGCTTCCTGCATTTAAAGCTGAAATCTGTTTGTTTGGTCTTAATTGTGATATTTGCAAAGTGTCATGCTTTCTTCTACACTGAAAGATTTCTTAGCTTCTTCAAAATGTGAATTCGTGAGCGGACTACCTTCTCCAAACTAGGATCTGGGGAACCAATCCTAATTGTATTTATACATGTTAAAGTTCCCCTGTTCTTTCCACTCACTCAAAACGCAGGATAAATATAATAGCTTCTCTTCCACTTGGAAAAGCACAAGTTTTGGAGCCTTGAGTTGGCTGCACTGGAAATTAGAAATGTCTTTGATGAGGCACAGCTGTCTTCATTTCTTAGTCACAAATGTCTAAAGCATTCCAGGAGGCTGACTCATATACCTGGAGAGGGACCATGGTTTCTCATTCTTTCTCCTGAAGCCCTTGTCTGGTCAAGAAGAGACCAGTTTCTCCTTTGTTCTACAGCTAGGAACTTAACTACAGGATGATCTTAAGTAAGATAAAACCCGACATTTCTTCACCACCATTTGCTTTTCATTCTTACATTTGTCTCAAACATAATGTGCAGCACTTAGTGATCTTTCTGCTATGGAGACTCACTGAAGACAAGATCCCAACATGGCAAAACTTAAGAGTTTTCTCACCAATAGCTGCTATCTGCAGCAAAGGAAAGAGAGCACCTTGTGTTGTAGCCTACCATCCACTGAAGGAGATCAGTATGGACATCCAGGAGTTTCTGAGTTCCCCAGATAGTCTCAGATGACAGTCAAACCTCTGAGATGAGCAATTAAGAACCAAAATTTCTGAAACTCTTTGTCATACGGTTTGCAGCTTTGTGACTCTAAATAGTTGTCTTTCCGCAAATAATTCCATTATTCCACAACAGCAACTCCTCTTTTCTGTTCTCTTGCAGCAAGCAAGTGATCATTACTCACCACCTCAATCCATCCAAGGGCTTTCACCTGGAACCCAAAGTGCGTAAGTAATTAAGATTTGTGTTCTTTGGGGAAAGGAGTATCGACAAAGATGTAGCTTGCTTCTCATGTGAGAAAAGTACTTACATACCTACATAGTTCTACTTGGAAGGCCTATGCATTTTACTATATGTAAATTACACCTCAATTCAAAAAAAATCTACTAGCAAAGACACCCATTCTCTCAGGGAACTTGCCCTTATTTAACTTACAGCTGTAAATAACAGGGTTCTCTAGGACCATATACTTTGTCCCATAAACGAAGCAGTAAAAAAACCTGAATATCTTCCCTCCAACTAAAATTACATTATTTTTCTCAGTTAAATCTTCCATTCAATTACAATGGACTATCACTGTACTATCTGGGTGAGCAAAAGGTATAATTTACAAGAAATTTACAGAGCTGAACGGATGAGAGAACTATAACCCTGCAAAGTTGTGTGAGCATCTGAGGTCCTACACAAACCAGTGGCCTAGAGAACAGGCCGCTAACCTCCCTTAGCCTGGAGTGGCCAGAGCACAAGTGGTCTCAACACATAACAGAAAGAATGGACATTTTCTGGCCAGGCACGGTGGCTCACCTGTAATCCCAGCACTCTGGGAGACCGAGACGGGTGGATCACCTGAGGTCAGGAGTTCAAGACCAGCCTGGCCAACATGGTGAAACCCCGTCTCTACTAAAAAAAAAAAAAAAAAAAAAAAAAAAAAAAAACCAAAAAAAATAAAAATAATTAGCCGGGTAAGGTGGCAGGTGCCTGTAATCCCAGCTACTTGGGAGGCTAAGGCAGGAGAATTGCTTGAACCCAGGTGGCGAAGGTTGCAATGAGCCGAGTTCACACCATTGCACTCCAGCCTGGGTGATAAGAGCAAAACTCTGTCTCAAAAAAAAAAAAAAAAAAAAGAATGGACATTTTTTAAAAACCCGCTATGTCTATAGCTCAGTCCCAGCCCTGAACAACTACATTCAACCAGCAAAAAATTCTTCGCGATGAAAAGATTTACCTCAAAGAATAAATAACGTTAAATTGAGAATTAATAAGCAGTCAGGAGATTTGAGATTTTTATTGAGAAAATAGCTATTTTGACATTATATCCAGTTTCTCATTTATCAGAATAAATTCTTTACAATATTGATCACCATCACCACTTTAGTGTATTTATACATAGTCTCTGAGTAAAATATATTCACACTCGGCAAGGCTAGAATATTGAAATTATGGCCAACATTGCTTAAAGATTGTTTACTTTATAAAGAAGCTAGAGTAGTTGTGCAACTAGAACAGATGTTTTTAAAATGTTTGCCATTCAAAGATAGGCTTGGTGGGACAAAACTAATATGCATACTACATACATATATTTCTTGTCTTCTTTACTGTCAATCTTTCAGAACAGTAACATGACATTACAAACACCTCAAATTCCCACTTCAAAATGAACAGAAAAATGGAAAAACATTATTTCCCATTTCATAAAATTAAAAATCAAGTCAGAAGAGAAGTAAAACTCATTTTTATGCATTTAACTTAAAAGCCTGAATACACGACTCCTCCTAGAGAGAAGGAAGCCAGCACTTCAGAAGTAGCCAATGGTCCAAAGAATAAATGGCCCCATGACCTTCTCTATGGTTCATGACTTATTGAGGGCTGATGCAAACTCTGGCAAGTTATTTTTCATGATTTCCAAGGATCTGGGATATGTAAACGAAATGATTAAAAGACATTTCTCTGAATTTGCAAGAAGACGACTGAAGAATCAGAACAAAGATCCAACGGCCTTTCATGTGGCTACATGTTCACCATTACACCACAACTCAAAACCCACAGGCGAGCTTTCTCTCAAATACACATTCAAAATGGTGTTCCAAATAATGCAATTGTATACATTGCAAAGACACACAAAATGCCTCCTTACACATGATTAGTAATCTGGTTTTAGACTCTGAAGTGATATCAAACATATTTAGCTAACCCTCTCAAAATTGCAGGTCTAGTGAGGTTTAAATGTTTTAGGATATAGAATCTGCTTAGAATTTAGTGAAAACTATGAACCTTAGACTGTCTTCGGTAATGAACAAAACTGGAAAATATTAAACTTCCTTTGCTTTGTCACTGAGCAACTATAAGCTTTCTATGATGTATGTATCATACTAGCTTGTACGTGACTTTAGTGTCATAAACACCCATTGCCTTTTTGGCACTTTTAAAGTACAGCCAGAAAAGGTTTGGAAAATTGTTCTGGAAATACAAGTTGGTTCCCTCTGTCTCATGGATGCTTAGGAACTGGGTAGTCTGCTGAAACCACCAGTTCAGACCCTTGTACAGCTGTTCCCGGCCAACTAGGATTCTAAGGAAACAGGCTGGAAGAGCCAGGGGCCTCCCTCACAAATGCCTAAATAACCAACATATCTATGCCGACAGCCATCCCTCTCTCAATGCCGTGGTCCAAGGGAGTCTTGACCTGTCTCTTCCCATTTTACTACCACTGGCTAGAGGGGCACCCAACAATAAGAAACCTTTGTAATGAGTATGAACTAGCAAAAACACTGTAGGGCAGCATTTCCTTAGGTGTATCTCTCAGAACATAAATCCCACAAGATACCTACTTTTAAAAAAATCTGGCCGGGGACAGTGGCTCATACCTATAATTCCAGCACTTTGGGAGGGTGAGGCGGGCAGAATCACCTGAGGTCAGGAGTTCAAAATCAGCCTGGTCAACATGGTGAAACCCCATCTCTACTAAAAATACAAAAATTAGCTGGGCGTGGTGGCAGGTGCCTGTAATCCCAGTAAATTGGGAGGCTGAGGCAGGAGAATTGCTTGAACCTGGGAGGCGGAGGTTGTAGTGAGCCGAGATCGTGCCACTGCACTCCAGCCTGGGTGACAAGACCAAGACTCCGTCTCAAGAAAACAAAAACAAGAAATCCATATTAAAATAAATTAGGGAAATGATGTATAAAATAGAGGTGCTTCTTGGAGATTTAAAATGCACATTAGCGTATCAAAGGTCTGAAAGGCCAACAGTAACTCAACTTTGTCTAACCCACTATTTCCCAAACTTACTTGGTCACAGAACCCTCTATTCACCTAACAATATATTCTGACAAAACACTCCTTCAGGAACTGCTTCACCCAGAACCAAACAGGTGAGTTTTAAAAAATATTATAGCATAATTTCAAATGATTAATAAGGATACAAAGAGACTTATTTTCCTGTCTTTTGTTATTTTGTCTATTTATTTTGTTCTGAATAATCTTCTATCACATTTCCCTTTCTATTCACAAACCTTCAACTCGAGTTACCCTTTCTGATACCTTTGTTCAAGAATGTTAATTCTTATCAGAAATCCATGGCACACTAGTCTGGAAAAAAATAATTTTGTGTCTTTTTAAATTCCTAGAGTACCTCTCCACTTCAATCACAATTTAAGTCCAGGGCAGGTAACCTGGGCTCCTAGCAAACACTACACCCCAACAAGAGTTTGGGAGCCAAATTATTTTGCAAACCCTTAAGAACACAAACTAAAACTAATTTATCCTTATATCTCTGCAAAAATTAGCATTTTGAACATCCAACAAAACTTCAAGCTTGAGAATAATGGGATTACTGACCTGACCTTTGATTTCACGTAACTAACAACAAATTTCTTTAAAATATGGTTAAGAAATATGAAAATATTGAAAAGTAAACATAAATTCCACAAAGCTGAATGGCAGCAAAAAATATTTCTTAACATCAAGAACATATACAAAAGATGATCATTACCACCCAAATTATCTCTGTTGCTCAGGATTTCAGTTATAAAAATAGCCAAATCAAGACAAAGACAATTACAGCTTAAAACGAAAAGCTACACCTTCTTCATTAAAGGTGAGCATCTTGTCACACTGTGCATATGGAGAGAGAACAAGTACAAGGCACGGGAGAACTACCATGTCAAGGGACAGAGCTTTTTCAAAATATTTTATCCTCAGAAGTAAACCCCACTACCATAGAAAGAAAAAAATATAATTAGATATTTTAAATCACAGCATTTTTGACATCCTAGGGAAAGGAGTTTTTGGTTTTAGGGTTTTTTTTTCTTTTCTGGTAAGGCAAAATAGATCTTTAGATATCATTTGTTACAAACATGAGTTTTTCTTAAGAATGAAATAAAAATTGTATTTAACTTCTATCATATATTTATTCAACTAAGTTGAATACTATGTTTAGAAAATTAAAGTTTTAAATCATGGTTTATATATAGATAATGATACATTTAATCTATGAATTTACTTTAAAACCACTTTTATTTTGAAATACTTAGACTCACAAGAAGTTATAAAAATAGTTCAGAGAGATCCCAGGTACCCACTGCTTAGCTTCCTTTCTTTACATGTAAGCATTTATATCTAGGTTTTAAAAGGGTTGAAGTTTTTGACAGTTGATGAAAAACTGTCAAAAAAATTGTAAAAGCCTGGTAAATGCATATTTTTGGAGGAGGGTCTAAGGAAACACTACCAAGTTCAAATACCACTTTTATCACATGCAGCTGCCTTAACCAACAGGTTTTCTAAGATACTATCCCCATTACCTATTTCTGCCTCTTTCAATGGTGTTTTTCCATTTTTACAGACTTCTGAAAATTTTAGCTTTGATTGAAATAAGTTTCCCCATTCCTTCATGTTAATATATCTAGCAATATTGAATAGAAATTATAAATGGAAATAAAAATTCTTGCTTTTATAAAATCTCCAGTCTCGCAGCACCCCCAATATAATACAAACAGACTTAAGTTGAAATTTGGTTTGTTAATGCCCACCTTTTGTGTGGTCAAAACACAGTTTTGAAGGAATGACCACCTTCAATGTTCTTTACAGCTTCTTTAGTGTTACTTAAAAAAAAAAAAAAATCAATCTGATGGATGATTGATGGTAGTTTGTTCATGGAAGATCTTCATCTTATGGGAATTATCTAGTTTTTCTAATCATATACTACCAACAAAAATAAACACAAGCATGTTCCCTTTAATCATATTATCCTCCACCATTACTTCCAAAAGGCATTGGCTCACAGTATTCTGTTTAAGATTGTGGACCATTTATCCCAATGAACTCAAACTTTATCCAAAACGTATCATGACAGGCTGGTCCAACAGTCTGTTCAGTCTGAAAAAATGTTCTGTGCTCTGTTCAGATTGACAAAATGTTCTTTTTGGCCGGGTGCAGTGGCTCACGCCTGTAATCCCAGCACTTTGGGAGGCCGAGGCAGGTGAATCACTTGAGGTCAGGAGTTCAAGACCAGCCTGACCAACATGGTGAAACCCCATCTCTACTAAAAAAAATACAAAATTAGCTGGGCATGGTGGCACATGCCTGTAATCCCAGCTACTTGGGAGGCTGAGACAGGAGACTTGCTTGAACCCAGGAGGTAGAGGTTGCAGTGAGCCGAGACTGCGCTACTGCACTCCAGCCTGGGCAACAAGAGTGAAACTCTGTCTCAAAAAAAAAAAAAAGTTCTTTTCTAAGAGCTTCCTGTATGTGTGGCTGCTCCCTAAAGTACTTTGTGCTCAGTTACAGCTTCCTGTCATCTCATTTACTTATACATAAATAGCTCAACTAAGTAACCCAACATATAAACTCTCACTAAAATCACATGTTGCATCTTAGAAAAGGTGATCTGGAAGCATTATAGACTATAGTGAGAATGGAAGGCTAACGGCAGTTCGAAGTAGGGATGACACAAAAACAAATAAATCATATTGACAGTCATTCCCTCTACTAAAAAAGACTAATACTTGTTATTCTAAAATGACCTCTTTTGATTAAAATTTCAGTTCATAAAACATTACAGTATGCTTCTTTATCAAAGTCTACATATCAGAAGAACATGAGCTCCACGTTCCTGTAAAACTTTAAACACATTTTTCTTCCTAATAGACATTAGCAGTTTTGTTGAAAAGAAAAATTGACATAACCTAGCATTATCTTTTGACTTTGCCCATGGAGAAACTTGGAGTTAAATTTACTACTTAATTTTAGAATCTGTCAGTGTTGATATGGTTCTATAAATTTTTAATTTTTTTAATTTAAATTTTTAAAATTTTTAATTCTTTAAAATTTTAAATTTTTAAATTATCCTGTTTTACATGTAATATACTTGTAATATACATGTAATGTACTTGTACGTTATAACTGTAATATATTTCAAATACTTTTTGGAGGGTCTGATATAAATCATAATTAAAAATGACTGGCCTTGACCACAGCATAAGCAGATGTCTGATGAATGTGCTAACCACCCTTCTCCAATATACATCCATCCTAGAGGACAATAAAGTCTCACAGTCATGATTTAGGTTTCAGACTGCTGGAATAATAGATTTCAGATTGCTGGAATCTAATAATCTGCCTTTGAAGATGACTGACTGACACACACACACACACACACACACACACACACACACACACACACCCTGTTGTAGAAGTAATGTGCAACTCATGAGGTACTTTCCCTCATCCAAACAGATTACCAAGATTTTGAAGACTACCTTATTTCTCACTTAGTTAAAACTTTCAAGAAAAAGTATTTACAATGACTTAAAGACTCTTGTATAAATAACTACCTAAATACAGAACAAATTGGGAGGATGTGGGTCAAACACAGCTGAGCTCCACTCAGCTCAAATTAGATGAGTCTTTTGACTACAAAGCTCATTTTCTTAACATATGGGTTCCTGCACGACTTGATAAGATTTGCTGAGCACCACAGTAATCTTTTAAGACACTAATCAAAAACATGGTTCTACATTTTAAAAACCTCAGAAGTGGTTTTAGGACAACAGAAGCACCTCAACCACTAAAATAAGCAAGTTTCTATTATAAGTAAAATTACCACACAGCAAATCCCTTAACAGTTCAGCAACCAATAAATAGAAAATATTCGTTAAAAGCTGCTATTTCTGATTGTTCCTTTGTATTATTCGACTATAAGTGAAACATATGAAAAATAATTGGTTGTCAGAAAGCTTTTGACTACATGATATGCATCTTATGAAAGAATATTAGACTGAGCCAAGCATAGAAAACTTGGACCAGATGCACAGTATTTCTACTACCCTGGCCATGGGCTCCTCCTGAGTAGTGTCTAACAAGTGGGCAATTTCAGTAAGAATTTTACAGCCTAGCATAGTAACGATAACCAGTACATTCACTTCTTCTGGAATTAATACAAGAAAGACAACTGAAGATGTACTACAAAGACATAGGTCTAAAACTGCCACATTTCCCCAAGTAAACTAAAAGAACTCTTCCTAACCTATATCGAACACATCAGCAAAGACCAATGTTATACTGAAATGAGTATTATCAGATGTTATTATATGTAACCACCTTTAATATTTATCTATGTGCTACTAAACCCCCAAAAGATTAGACTTATGAGAGCATAATTAAAAAGCACATTCCTCCTCACTTTTTAAAGTTAAATATGGTCTCTTCTACTGAAGCAATTTATCTTTTTCTGGTTCCTAAAATAGGCATCAAATTTCTAAACAGAAGTAAAAAGCCTCAGCCAAAAAGCCACATATTAGGTATTCAGCCTGGTCTAAGAAAACTAAGTTAATAAATTGAATAAATTAACTCAAATAAATTAGGAGTGCACATTCAGAACAGAATTGTAGCTTTTGGTCAGCAACATGTGAACCAAAGGCAAAAATCTGCCATGATTAAGGCAGCTCTTTGTATACAGTACGATGTTTTTCTTCCCCGCCCCCCAACCAAGTTCATTTAGCATTCTCTTTGATGTTATTAAAAATGCAGTGCCAAGCTAGAATACAAGCTTCCTAATAATAATAGTAAAAATAGATGGCATAGAAAGTTCCTTTTGGTTTAGAGTCTTCCTTAATACCTATTATGGTATCTTCTTTTTGCCTTCACACACTTGGTGTAAGAGATTACTGCAACAATCGTTTGACTTTGGCCACAAACCATGACTACTGTCAGGGTGAAAGCCGTTGGAAGGAATTATTTTCTTCTTCTGCTGGAGTCAATTTAAGTGTTGGCAGTTTCCGAGGAGGAAGCTGAGGGCTTTGGCGAAGATTGTCATCCATCTGTAGAAAGTACAAAAGATACATCTGACTAATGCTGTGGCACCGCTTATGTGGACTGTGGCCTCCTCATCCAAACTATAGCCTAGAAGAGTACAGAACCATATGTTTCCTGGGCTGCTAGAGAAACCTTTTTCTTACAAATAATCTCAAGAATTCTAAATGTCATACCTCAAATACCAGCTGACTCAGTTTCTGTAAAAAGCAACGTGGCTCATTCCTGATACCTTCACAGAATTATAGTTAATTCCACAAAATAAATATTCTACTGAACTCAACCATAACTTAAAGAGGTCTTCTGATAGTAAGTGTAAAAGCAGTACCGTTACACTAAGCTCCAGTTTGCAAACCATGTTCACGTACAGTATCTTATTTGATCTTCCCGATACGCTATGAAGAAAAGGCAGACACAGACCTTCTCTGTTGTACAGATGAGCAAAATGAGACTCTGTAAGGTTAAGTGATTTGCCCCACGTCACAAGCTAGTATGAGAGCTGAAACTTGAACCCAGGTCTTCTGATTCCAAAACTATTATTCTTTCAACTATACTTCTTTACCTCAATGAAAATGACCTGTATTCCAATCAAAAAAGACCAGCTTTTTAAAACTGAGAGTATGTAGACCAAAGGAAGCTAGTACATTAGGCAAAAAGAAAGATAAATTCTTTAAATGTAATCCAGTGGTTTTCCAAACACTGGATCAGTTCTAAATGAGGTAACCCATATCAAGCTCAAATAACACAGTGGTGGACCTCAAAAACTGTCAGCCAGTGTCATCAGGCCTCACTGCCCTATGAGTTTGTAAAATAGTAAGTATTACTATTTATATCAGGAAAAAAAAAAAAAGCAAGCTTATCAGTTACTGGGGAAAAATATGTAACCTCTTCGTATTTTTCCTACTAGAATCACACTTGAAATTTCCTTTGTTGGTTCCCTCCCCTACCCAGTTCCTCAATGTTTCTCTCATGAAAAGAACACCCCAAGTGGCAAAATATCTACACTGGTGAAAAAACTATAAACTATATCTAGAGCAGAGAAGAACAAGGAGAAAAAATAAAACTTTCATGTGGAAAGAAGAAAAGAACACGGTGCTGTTAATAAGAAAGGATAAGCCCAGTGCTTACAATCTTAAGAAACATTAAGAGACAGAGAGGCAGACACACAAGCAAGAAGTGTTTTGCTTTGGTTTTTTTTGTGTTTTTTCTGATGGAGTCTCGCTCCGTCGCCCAGGCTGGAGTGCAGTGGCACGATCTCAGCTCACTGCAAGCTCCGCCTCCCGGGTTCATGCCATTCTCCTGCCTCAGCCTCCTGAGTAGCTGGGACTACAGGCGCCTGCCACCACGCCCGGCTAATTTTTTGTATTTTTAGTAGAGACAGGGTTTCACCGTATAAGCCAGGATGGTCTCGATCTCCTGACCTCATGATCTGCCCGCCTCGGCCTCCCAAAGTGCTGGGATTACAGGAGTGACCCACCGCACCCGGCCGCTTTGTTTTTTTTTAAAGCAAATCTTTTGGATTTCCTAGCTTAAAGGGTACTAACTGTGTGGCAAAAGTAAACCCAATACTCTTATCTGATCTTTCCCCAATCAGGCCACTATTGGCTTCAAAACACTATGTTACATACAACTTTAGTGAAAGTATATTTAAACAGTTTTCTGAAAAACAAACTCTATAAAAAAAACTAAAAGGGTACAGTTAATGTGTGACCCAAATGACAATATTAGCTACCAAAAGGAAAATACTGAACTATGATAAAATGATTGAAGTAGACTTGACCTTTTCAATCAAGTTGGATTCCTTATTTACAAGTTGTGTGAGTTTCTGCAGATTTGCATCTACCGTTTCTTGTCCAGCTGGAGAGATGCCTAAGAAGCCAGGACAGAAATCAGAGAAAGACAGGAAATTTTTAAAGCCTTTAAAGCTATTTAGATTGAAAGAATTTTGAGTCTACCCACCCTGTCCAGTGCCCCACCCTCCCCAAAAAAGGCAAAGACGAAAACCATTCTGGGTATAAAGGCGAAGACAGGGATTCGAATGCTCCAAAACTAAACCCTGAGCAAAATGGACAAAAATTTATCCACTAAGTAGACACTGCTAACCAAGTGTTCTGCAAGTGGTCACAATAATTAGTTTTTTGTTTTTTTTTTTTTAAAGCACAGTAGTCCTCATTTCCTTCTCAAGTTTAAGCTATTCCTTTCTCACACCCATTTCAAATAGGTCTTTGGTCACAACTATCTGGATAGTTTTCTAAGGCAGTAACTCCCAAAAAGTTGCCCACCAGACATCCAAAGTATTCAGAAGAACTTAAAAATACAAATTCCTAGGATTGATGCCTAAAAGATTCTAATTTAGTAAGTCTGGAATAGGACCCAAGATTTTTTATCTGTCAAATAATCAGGTTTGCTAACCACGGCTCCCAAGTTAACACGGTTGAACATTACTTAATTTCATGACTCCCAAACTACTAACCCCTTCCTGTATACAGAATACATAACCCACCAAAAAATAATAAACTGTCCACCTAAGCCAGCTATCTTTAGAACCTGTTTCTTAAAAGGACAATTTCAGCCAACCCTCCCAATAGAAATTTAGTATCTGAATAACTTAAGCACAAGGCCCCACTCTCTCAATGAAGCACATCCTAAGTAACAGGTGCCCTCTATTTACTATACTTCCATTCTGATGCAATCAGTTTTCAAGTAGTGGAATCATGGCAGTGTACCTCACCAAAATCAATCTGCTGCTGATTTCTGTTCATGCAGGAAAATGCTAGAAGCAGCAGGTAAAAATCATTTAAAGTAATTGTCCATTTGCATTAGGATAAATACTGTTTTTCAGCAAAGACTTAATACCTGTGGTTTTAACCTTTTAGAAGAAAATGACCCACTTCAAAGGGGTAATATTTAAAGAACAAGAAGCAAGAAATGTAAAAATCCAGAGGAATAGATAAAAGGCAAATATCTATTTATCTATTTAAATAAGAACTAACATGAGAACAAAAATGAAGTCGGAAAAACACAAATCCTTGAAGTGCTATAAACCACTATTTAAAGACAATACACCAACTTCTAAAATTAAAATAAGTAGTGGATTTTGCTTATACATACATAGGAGAATATGCAAACAAACATTAGCTGAAAAAGAGCCAGCTTACCTCCAAGACTAAGCCTAAAATAACTGCTCAGGATGTCATCACAAAAGCGACAGAGGTTGGAGAGCTGTTTCAGATGTTCTTGTAGCTGAACTTTAGGAAACCGTACTTTGTAAAGAGGTGCAAGAAAACCAAAAACATAGGCATCCAAGGTAGAAGGCCTAGAAATAAATTAAGGATTTTTAAAGCACATAAGACAATATTAACTGAAGACCGGGTGCGGTGGCTCATGCCTGTAATCCCAGTACTTTGGGAGATCAACGGGGGGCAGATCACTTGAGGTCAGGAGTTCGAGATAAGCCTGGCCAACATGGTGAAACCCTGTCTCTACTAAAGATACAAAAAAAGTCGGGCGTGGTGGCGGGCACCTGTAAACCCAGCTACTTGGGAGGTTGAGGCAGGAGAATTGCTTGAACCCAGGAGGCAGAGGTTGCAATGAGCCAAGATCATGCCACTGCACTCTAGCCTGGGCAACAAGAGCAAGACTCCATCTCAAAAAAAAAAAAAAAAAAAATTAAATTAAGGATTTTTTTTAAGCACATAAGAAAATACTAACTTGGGATGGTGTTTAATTTTTTTTTTCAAAATTCTCAATTCTGAATTACACAGTATAGTCTCTTAAAAGGTTTACTATCCATTTTAGTTTACAAAAATGATGCAACCAAGGTTTTACTCATGAGTAGCTTAGACTCTAGAAGAAAATGAAATTGTCTTTATAGATTCATTTTTACTCACAAATGTTAAATAGACTGGAGGCAGAGTGGGAACAGTCTGAGATGTTTTAAATTCACATATGCAGCCTATTAAGTCAATGTTAGATTATCACTGGTAGAAAAAGTTTCCTATAATAAAAGCCCATTAAATTTTTTTCTTGTTTGTTTTGGTTTTTTGACATGGAGTTTCACTCTTGTCACCCAGGCTGGAGTGCAGTGGCGTGATCTCAGCTCACTGCAACCTCCACCTCCCAGGTTCAAGCAATTCTCCTGCCTCAGCCTCCCAAGTAGCTGGGATTACAGGTGCCCACCACCACACCCAGCTAATTTTTTGTATTTTTAGTAGAGATGCGGTTTCGCCACGTTGGGCAGGCTGGTCTTGAACTTCTGGCCTCAGGTGATCCGCCCAACTCGGCCTCCCAAAGTGCTGTGATTACAGGTATGAGCCACCACACCGGCCTAAATCTTGTTTTTTTTTAAGTAAAAAACTCATCTTTTGGGGAGATAAGAGGACTTGCTTTAAATAGCTGCTCACTGAATATATGTGCACAAAATACCAAAATGATTTTTAAGGGAATACTCACGTATCTCCAAAGAAAAACTGAGATGTTCCCAATCTGTTTGACAGAAGATTTAGGCACTCCTTGGCATCTCTGTATATCTAATAAGGATGAAATTATATCTCAAAAGTAGAAAAGATATTCTAAAACTACTTTTGAGGAAGGCATCTCTAGGTAAACTCAAGTCTGCATTTTATCTTGTCCTTTCTCTCTAGGGCCCTTGCTTGAAGAATAATCCATACTATACCTGTGCTTCCACTTCTCGGAGGTGGTAGAGGGGAGGCTGTCCTCTGGTTAGGAGAATCCTGTTCAGTGCTCCCTTAGACATTCTTCCAGGCAGGATCAAACTCAAAGGAAAAGGAATTTGTGAAGCAAACCATGGCTTTGTCACAGTAAAGTAATTGTCACTCTCAACCCAGAATGTGTGAAGCTGCAAAAGAAGAGAAAAAACACTACAAGGATGTTCTTTTATTAAATGAAAGATCACTCAATCAACATGAGAGTTTTTCATAAATATCTTTATATGAAGTGTCTTCATACAAATTTTCCAGTTAGAATGACTCAGGATAAAACAAGATTATTTTAAATGTGTGAGTTTTGTTGACTGCTATCTTCCAAACACCCAGAACAAGGCCTGACACATAGCAGGTGTTCAATAAACATTTGCTGAATGAATGAATTACACCCAATTCTAAACATGGAGCAAAAAGATCCATCTCCCACAAAGAATTTCCGACATGACATTTTATTTTACTTTGTTGTTTCACATACTAGTTGAATGCCTAACAGAATCCAGTTTCACAGTAATATGAAGGAATTAAGATTAACATATAAGTAAAATTTTCTCTTAAGACTTTTCTCATTGGTTTTTTTCTAAACAGACTATGTACATTTGCAACTAGGCTACTAAAATACTGTAATATTTAAGAACACTCACCACTGCAGGGAGAAGCTTCTCTTCGAGGAGAGCAATATAAGCCAATGTATCTGCCCCTTGTTTTGCTGAGAGTTCATAATCAGCATTATATTTCTATTAAAAAAAAATAAAACCAAAGAATCTCAGAAGTCAAAGAGCAGCCCAAAGACAGTAAAACTAATCAAATCAGGATTCGTATTTTTCCTTACAAATAGCAAACGTGGTGTTAAAATGGGAGAAAGAGAAATACAAATCCAGTGAAACCTACTGCTTAATGCACATAAAGTTCTTAGTATCACATACACAATATGGTCAATAAATGTTACAATATTAACTACTATTATTTTCATGCTTGTTAATGACCTAGTTCAGTGCATGGCATGTAGTACAAACTTAATAAAAGCAACTATTATTTTTAATAAGAAGGAAACAGTTCCAATTGGCTGTGTTTCTCCCCAAGAAAAAAGAAAAAACCTTCCCCAAGAAAAAAGAAAAAACCTTCCAATTTATAAAAGTTCAAAATGTTATTGACACAATTTTTTTAAGTACAGTATTGGCAAAACAAATAACTTACCCATTCATATAAATCTTTACATGTTTAAACATTTTGGATACATAATTCTCTACTGTTAAAACATTTAGATACATTATTCCATAAAACTGCTGTAAGAGCTTTTTAAAAATAATATAGTTGCTAGTTGGTGAGAGCTCAGGTGTCATGCCCAGCACAAAATGTGTACCAACTATGTGACAAAATACACAATCCTATCAATAAGTTTAACAGTGAAAATGGCTAAATTAAATCTACTTACATACAAATTTCAATAAAATTCAAGCAAAGTTTATTAAAATATAAACTGACTACTGCTTCATATGACTTTCAAATCACAGAACTCATGCTTTAGAGCAGTGATTCTCAAATCTATTTTTACATCTTGTCCCAGGTATCTCCAATTGTCTAATGAGTTGGCAAAAAAAATAAATAAATAAAATAAAGCCCAACATGCAGGGATCAACAATCTACCAATCTACTTCTTCAAAGTGAACCACCCACCTGTTTTCTTAAAAAGTTTAGTATTTTTGCTGGCTGAGAAACCATGTCGTCTTCAGTTGTCAAAATTGGTACATCGCCTATAATCAAAAAACAATTTACATACAAGGACACAGTGTGATTTCCTCTGAGAGATTCCAATATCCTAAAAACTATAGCAGTTGCACATTTAGAGGGGAAAAAATGAGTAAGCTTGTCTTGGTTTTTTTGCTGTTTCACAAAGAGCAGTTCTAAAGAACATTTTCGTTTCTCATAATTTCCAGTGATTTCGCTTGCACTTTGAGGTATTACTCAGAATGATCAAACCATAAACAACACAGAGCCAAGGTCACGGTAAGAAACTAAATCCTCAGTATTATAGCTATATACCTCACAGCTTTAAATGGAAGAAGAAAAAAAAGAGTGCAGAAAGGGGAGTGTAAAGGTTTACACTATACCTCTTGAACCTCTCCAGGTGTTATCTATCACATTGACTTTCAAGGGTGCACCAGAAAATTTGGCATAAGCCTGAAACAGAGTTTGCAATCAAACATTTTAGACCAAGTGCGTAATGCAAAGCTGCAGAGCAGCTTTACTTCACAGCCCCATCCCCCAAAGGCAGAAGGCGACTGATACTGAGGCCGCATCCCTCCCCGTGATCTCAAGTAGGGACGCGGGCGCCAGCCACCCGGCTTTCGAGGACTTTGCTCCCCAAAAGGTCCTGGGGATGCAGAGTAGGGAGGGCGCGCCCCTTGCTTCGGGGTTTCACTCCACCGCCCAGACAGCTTTGTGAGGCGGACAAAACTCGGAGCCAAGCGGAGAAGCCTTGACGTCGCCGCCGGCCTTCGGCCGGGGTATCGGCCAGGTTGGGACTCGTCGGTGGGAGGGAGCCCAGGGCAATGCAGCGTGCAGCGGCTCGGCCCTCCTGGACCCCGCAGCGCAGCGGGAAACTGGGGCAAGTCAGCCTCGCGCCTCCGGCCCCGCCCCTTCCTCCTGCGCCCTGGTCCGCGAGGCGGCCTCACCATCACCACCAGGGACTCGCTGTGAACCGATGGGAGCCCCCAGCCGCCTCCCCAGCAACTGAGTTCCAAGGGGGCCGCCATCTTGCGCGGGCCGACCTTTACTATCCCGGAAGTACTTTTCCTCCTAATTTCCGGCACGTGAAACGCGGGGGCGTGGCTAAGGGAGGGAAGGGTAATTTGGGGGCTCTTGAGAGATGAGAGAAACAACGACTGGAGGGATTAAGAAGAACTCTTAGGAGCAGCTTGGCTTAAAGGGTAAGAGTTGTGTGCCTTAAGTCAGACCCACCAGTAATTCTTCAAATATTAATATTTATTAGATCCCTAGAGTGTTCCAAACCCTTTGAACATTAAATCTGTGTGATGCCTAAATTAACCTGTTTGTAAAACAGGGATGACCCAGTATTTACAAGATTGTGGTATTTACAATGTCGTAGAGAAAGAACTTGGCACACAGGAGGCACTCAGTAATTGTTCAACCCCTTCTCCCATGTATGTGGCCTCTGCCTGCCTTTCCAGCCTCAATCTGTTCTCACCCTCATGTTCACTGGCACAACCCTGCTTAAAAGTTACAGTATTTCTGAACGTCAGGTAAATTGTGCCCACCTTCAGTGCTGGTCCTTCAATCTGGAATATCTTTCTTCCCTATGCAACTGCTCCCTCAAAAATGAGCTTAACTCACCTTCCCTGTGATGTTTTTACAAAGTTAGGAGCTCTGGGTTCTTGTAGCCCCTTGTGCATACTTGAATTGTAGCTTCTCTCCCTAGCTACAGACCTTTTGCCTTTCACAGAAGAGGGCTAGCTTCATAGGTTTGGGACCTATGCAGCCACACAAGGCTCTGTGCTTAAAAAGCCTCCTCATTTGGCTGATGCTCTTCCGTCACTGTCTTGAAATTCTTAAGTTTTGAACAAGGGGCTCTGCATTTTCATTTTGGACTGGGCCCCTCAAATCATGTAGCTAGTCATGTCTGTGGGCCTAATGAGCACAGACTAAATGTTTCTTGACGTTAAACCTGACAGATTCTCAGAAAAACTATTAAAGAGGAAGTTTGGTCTTGGAAATGCTATGATCCAAACTTAAGACTGGGTCTCAGAGTTAGAACTTGGGTGCTGGGTCTTTTTTCTAGAAGGCACAGTAGTCTTTCTGGGACACCCTCCCAGTCATGCCTCTGAGTTCTTTCCTCTATCCCACTGAGATGGTCGGATCTTCTTAACTAAAACTCAAAAGAAACCTGCAAATTTTCGTAAAATTACTATTCAACAAATATTTGCTAGGCACTCCCTTACTGTTTACATAATCATTCAAATTACAGTGCCAGCCTGCTAAAGTCTTTTTTACATGTTTCAAAACCAAGAGTTCTAAGAAATGAAAAAGAGTTATGTCAGAAATGAGAATTCATTAATAATAACTGTATAATTGGAAAATGCATAACATATGTACCATTAAAACTGTCGAAACATTTATTGAGCAGCTCCTATGTCTTAGACATCATAAGGTTCTGGAACAATACAGAAATATATAAAACATGAATTCTGTCCTTGGGAGTTTACAGTGCACAAAGGAGATATACACACACCAAGGTGTAACCAGTCAGATAATCACGAGTAGGGTTAGAAATATAAGAAAATACTACAGAAACACAAAGGAGGGACAATGCATCCTCTGTGTGATCAGTGGAGACTATCTGTTGAGTCTTCAGTATAAAGAAAGTAAAGTAATTCAACTTTCAGATTGTAATGGAACCTCCCTGTTTTGAGGGTTAGAAATGTCAAACCATAGACTGACAAAGGCAAGGCAGGGGGAAAGAAAATCCTAAGCCATAAAGCTGAGGGTCCATATACTACAATCAGGCATTTAAAACAATCATACAGAAAGAATGTGGATTTCCTGAGCCTTGTTTGTAGCAGGACTGAGAGGAGTGAATGAACATTCTTAGTGGACACATAACACAGTTACTCAGTTTGGCCTTCTTCCGTACTGCTGCTACTACATACAGTGATTTCATTTGCATTGAAGAGAAATTAAATCTCTTCCCTTAGTGTTGAATTGAGACAGAATAGCATGTCATTGCATCTGATGAAAGAATCCTTACACACAGGTTTATTAGTGCATAGATAATAGCAATCTTTTATTGCTGCAGTTCCTCTTGAGAGTCTGTATCTGTTAGATTGAATTTAAAAACTCTAACATAGCTGATTGCACAAACAGGCTGAATACTGTTCCAGAGAACCACACAGAAAATTGAAACCTTCAGAAATTATGCCTGGTATGGTTAGTTGGCTCCTGTGCCTTTTCCTGGCTGTTTTAGAGTATTGTTCAGAGTTCATCTAAATCATAACTTCAGATTCCTACCGGGAAGAATGCTATCTGCAAAACATCCGTGTTTGTGTGGGATGGCCTGAATCACAGCTTTATAATGAGTATCCCAGACAGTGTTTTCCCCAAAAAAGAAATCTTATTTTTCAAAAGATGATCATTAAGAATGGTTTCATCTGGTGATAGTCATCTGAACTCAGGCAACCTGACCTTGGCATCCATACCCATCCTTCGTGTGTTTCTTAACTTGGGAGCCACAGTGCAAGGTTTGTTAGGCTCTTTTTGTCTGGGTGATTAAGAATCTGGGAAATGGTGCTGTTGGGAAAGATGAAAGGTTTGTGACAAGTGATGGTACAGTATATGGTCCCTTATGGGAAAATTAAATTGTGAAGTCTTAAATATCCCTTTGAACTTGAAGATTCTGTAATTTGTGTTCAGATATAAAATCCTTAAGGAGGGGAAAGAACAAACACTGAATAGAAATCAGGAGAGCTGAGTTCTTGACTTGGCCTCTGATTAGCCATATGCACTTGGGCCAATCATTTTACATTGATACCTCTGCTCATTCATTTATAAAGCAAAAGTTCTTTTATCTCTGAGATGCTATCATTTTATGTGTAATGAACATTTAATAATTTCTGACATTTATGGAGCAATTTCTACATGCCAGAAGTTGTTTCAAGTATCTAACATAACTTGCTTTATCTCCATAATGATTTCATGACACAGGTACCTTCCTAAGGTTAACTAACGTCTTTGTGTCCCTCCTTGAAAATAGAAGAAAATATCAGTACCCATATAGCCAGTAGGTGGTAGAACCAAGATTTGAACCCAGGCAGTTTTGGCTTCAGAGTTTATACTCTTAACCACTGTGTCATACTGCCTCATGTAGCCTCCTGTGTAGTCCATTAAAAAGCCCAGTTTCACCCAAGGTGGAGATATCAATGCCATGATATTATTGTTATTATTTATGTAAATAATATTTGTTTAGTATTACACCATTAAACTAATTCATTAAGCAGCTTCTGTATGCCTAGCACACTGCAAGGCTGTCAGGGAATAAAAATTTATGTTCGCCTGTAATCCTAGCACTTTGGGAGGAGGATCACTTGAACTCAGGGGTTCAAGACAAGCTTGGACAACATGATGAAACCTTGTCTCAACAGAAACACAAAAATTATAGCTGGGCATGATGGTGTGTGCCTATAGTCTCAGCTACTTGGGAGGCTGAGGCGGGAGGATGGCTTGAGCCCAGGAGGAGAAGATTGCAGTGAGCCGTGATTGTGCAAAAACTTATGTTCAAGCTTTTAGAGGCACAGTTGATAAAACAAGGCCCACATATTTGAACTAACTAGAGACTATTAGGAAGTACCATTTTGTCAAGAAGACAAGTCTAATATGGTTTTAGACAAAGGCTTGAATGTACTGCAATGCTTGGCAAAGGCCTAATGAAAGAAGATGATAGCTGATCTTGAAGGGTGGGTACGTTGCATTTAGATTGGCACAGAGTAAGGCATTGCATGTGGGCTGTGCTATATAAGTGAAGGCATAGAAACAGGACTGACTATGGCAAGGAATCTGAAGATGAGTAAACGAATGCTGGGTTTAGTTATAAGCTGGAGACTGCTCAGGGAGAGTATTGGTTGACTAACTTGAGAACCAGAATTGGAAGGCATGGGAATTTATAGTTTTGAGAAAGTAAAGACAAGTAAAAGTCCAAATACAATATTAGTGGATTTACATAGTCAAGGATGGGAGGTAGACAGCTATTGTTACATGGACATTATAAGAAGAAGCATTTTATAAACCCATAAACTGTATTAAATAAAGTAAAAGTGTGGTGGAAAATGCTGCTGAATATTATTGGAGGAAGGTCACTTGGCACCCTTCTGCTGAGCATTTTTGATAGAGGAGGTTGTTAGAAATCCAGTGGCAAGGGATTACTGGAGAAAAGGGTATAAACGATAAGGACAGGTCTAAGAGCATGAGGAATATGACTGATAAAGGAAGAAGAGAAATGGGACAGGACTGAAAGACTCAAAGTTTTTGAAAGAGATGACATGGTGAATCTACACACATATGAGGACAAAATTGGCTATTATGAGTAAAAGTCTAAAGATGCTGGAGAGAAGAAGGATGGGATCCTAGGAATTGCCCTAAGAGTTGAGGCTGAGATCCGGAGCTTGAGCAGCGGGGCCGGCAGGCATTGAAAATGAGAGACATGCTCTCTTTCTGACACTGGAGGAAGTTTCAAGGGGAACTATGGGATGCTGAGTAGATAAATCAGTTACCTTCAAATTTCCCTATTACATTAGAAAACAAATAAAAGTGCCTGAGAGAAAGAGACTGGGGCTTTAAAAAGACAGCTGGGCACAGTGGCTCACACCTGTAATCCCAGAACTTTGGGAGGCCAAGGCAGGCAGACCACTTGAGGATCACTTGAGGTCAGGAGTTCCAGACCAGCCTGGCCAACATGGTAAAACACAATCTCTACTGAAAAAAAAAAAAAAAAAAAAAAATTAGCTGGATGTGGTGGCGCACACCTGTAATCCCAGCTACTCAGGAGGCTGAGGCAAGACAGTCGCTTGAACCCAGGTGGCAGAGGTTGCAGTGAGCTAAGATCGTACCACTGCACTCCAGCCTGGGCAACAGAGTGACTCTGTCACACACACACACACACAAAAAAGACAGAATAATTTAGAGACTATATCAGGGGTTAGTAAAAAGTAAATAGGAGCATTGCTGACAGTCGTAAAGGTCAAATGTAAATTAGTATTAAGGCGATAAATCAAGGGAGAGCCATGGGCAGGCTAATGATTAGGTGCCTCTTTAAACAGATATTCTTTAAATATTCATTCAGTTTTTTTAAATGGAAATGAAGTTGGCCCCAGAATGTAACAAGATCAATTTGTATTTTACCAATTATCTTAAAAGTTTTATTTGGAAATCCGGATTTTAGTACCACTTAAAAGTTGGTCCTGAGGATGATAGAAGAGGGATGGTACCCTAGGAGTTGCCCCAGGAATTGAAAGAAGATGAACTCTGTAGCTTCAGCATGATGGGGGCTCAGCCGTCCTGACGTCTAGCTAAATTTGTACAGTTGTGTGGCTTCCTCTAAAGGTACTTTGTTACCCAGAAGCATAAAAAGCCAAGTTCATGTATTTGGTAGCTATGTGAAGGTGATCAGACAGTAATATATACTGATAGGGATTCATTTTGCTCCTCCAGCATAGTAAACCTGCTGTCTTTTGTATGAAAAAGAATTAAATGAAACCAAAATGAGAATATTATAATCTGACATTGTGCTCAATTTATGTTGAGGAAATAGGACAATTATACTTAAAAAATGAGGTTTGTAAAGGGTCCTAGGTGGAAATAAGGACCTTATAATGGAAGTAAATAATGGAAATAATGGAAGCCTTATTTCTACACTTCACTCAAAGTGGTAAAACCTAATATACCAATAGACTGTGATGTTAAATATGTATATTGTAATACTGACAGTAGCCACTAAGAGAACTATACAAGTGATATACTCAAAAATACTAAATAAATCAGAATAGTTTTTTTTGTTTTGTTTTGTTTTTAAGTCCAAGTAACCCGCAAGAAAGCAAGGGGCCAGCAGGGGAGTGATAGGTTGGAGGTGGGGAGGTAGTCAGACAGATGAGAAGTTGAGAATAAACAGAAAACAGGTAACAAAATGGCAGGCTTAACTCCTAAAATACCAAGACTTATTCTAAATGTAAAGTTGATCTCAATACACCAATTAAAAGACAGAAATTGGCAGAGTACATAAAAAAACTAAACTAAATGTATGCTGTCTATCAGAAACTTCCTTCAAACATGACATTGGTAGATGGAACCTAAAAGGATGGAAAAGTTATACCATGCAAACATTGATCAGGAAAAAAAAAGTAGTATGCGTGTATGTGTATGTGTGTGTGTGTGTGTATATATATATATATATATATGAAGGACATTACATAATGATAAATGGATCAGTCCACAAGACAACATATTAATCCCAAATGTGTGCACCAAACAACAGTGCTTCAAAATACATGAAGCAAAAACTGATAGAGGTGAAAGAAGAAATAGACAAATCCATAATTTTAACTATAACATATAAGCTATAGTTATACCCGACACTCAACAATTGATAGAACTACTGGACAAAAAATAAGCAAAGATATAGATGAATTAAACAACAGGATCTAATAGACATTTATGGAATGCTCCACCCAGTGACAGCAGAACATACATTATTTTTAAGAGCCTATATAACATTCACCAAAGTAGGCTATTACAAGTCATAAAGCAAACCTCAACAAAAGTTTTAAATGAAATAATGCAGAATATATTACTTGACTGTGCTGGAATTAAACTAGAAGTCAATAACAGAAAGACAACAGTAAAAACTCCAAAAACTTGGAAATTAACATACTTCTATGTAATCAGTGGGTCAGAGAGGAAGTGTCAACAGAAAAGAAATATATGCAATTGATAATAAAAATACAACATTTCCTATTAAGAGAATGACAAGAAGCCACAGACTGGGAGAAAAAAATTTGCAAAACATATCTGTTAAAGGACTTGGGTCCAAAACATACAAATAACTCTTAAAACTTACAACAAGAAAACCACCCAATCATACTGGAATAGGATAGACTGCAGATCCAATGATTGGTAACTGATGTGGTTTGGATTTGTGTCCCTGCCCAAATCACATGTCAAATTGTAATCCGCACTGTTGGAGGAGGGGCCTGATGGGAGGTGATTGGATCAAGAAGGGATTCCCTCCTTGCTATTCTCATAATAATGAGTTCTCATGAGTCCTGGTTGTTTGAACATGTGTCGCATCTCCCCTTTCTCTCTCTTCCTCCTGCTCCAGCTGTGTGGGACGTGCCTGCTTTCCCTTCGCCTTCCACCATGATTGTAAGTTTTCTGAGACCCCCTCAGCCATGTTTCCTGTAGAGCCTGTGGAGTTGTGAGTCAATTAAACCTCTTTTCTTCATAAATTACCCAGTTTCAGGTATTCCTTTGTAGCAATGTGATAACAGCCTAATAAAGGTGACCTTATAAGGAAAAAGAGACATAGCAACACAGACGTAGACCCAGACCCAAAATTGGTGAAATCTGAATGAACTCTGTGGTTTGTACCAATGTCATTTTCCTGGTTTTAATATCGTACAATAGTTACAGTAGATGTTACAATTGGGGGGAAACATCCCTGTACATTTATTTTACAACTTCCTGTGAATCTATACTTAATTGGAATTAGATGTTTTTAAAAAGAATTAAAGGTAATGTAATGGCATGTGATGCAAAAAATGGGCACATGAAATATCCAGAGCATTCAACCAGATGGCAGCTAAAAATGTGGACCATCTGCCTTCATGGAACTTTGTATTTCGGACATCTTTTCATCAGCAAGACCATGCCATTTAAATGTTTTCCCAGAAGTGATGCTGAGCTATGTTCAGTGGCCACATGGCTCTCTAGAATCAGTAACAATGAATAAGGATGGACAGCCAGGAGTAAAGATGCTCTCCAGGAAATCATCTTAGGACTGGGTAACCCCACTACACCCCTGGGATTCAGTCAACCTTGGAAATCACTAGAATCCTTAATATAATCTACAAACAATCCAGCATTCTCTGTTTGGCTAAAGATAACATTTCAAAGTTTTCTTTAAGAAAAAAAAGCAATATATTAAAACACTTTGTTTGAATATATATATATTTGCTGGATCAATAGTTCTTACAGCCATATTACTAAAATTAAGGGCTATGGCATAATAAGAATTACTATAATTCTAAACCCATTAACCGTTTATAGCTTATCCATTTCTTATACTATCCCTGTGAGGAATAATTATATCAAGCTTTATTTGTTTACACCAAACAGGAAAAAATAGATGTATTTATTCATATTTCCTCCATTGGATTAGCCAAGTCTACTAGGGAGCAAAAATAGTAAATTCACATGCCTCCTTTTTTTATGGTAGTAATTGAAAACGTTATGGATATGATCCCATTTTCTGAAATGTTTAAAAATGAGTGTATAAAATGATCTTATTTTCAGAACTTAAGTCATTATGTGTATTGTTTATAGGGAGTTATATTACTTTTCCAGATTAATAGGCTGCCATCAATAATGAAGAACAAATAAATCCTGCCTTGTGAAATGCCGCCATTTTAAAATTTGCCTGAGGAAAGATTCATTATTGGAGTATTCTTTGCTTTATACATAAATCGCTTTAAACAGCAAACTCTCCTAGCATTTAAAAATAGTCCATATATAAAAATTCTCTCAATCCACAATCATGTCAGTTGTGTAAAATGAGATATATCTGGTCTGATACCTCAATTTATGGAACTTCCTCTTGAAATGTCAGTCATTACTCACATCAGTGCTTTAAATGCCATCTTAGCAAACTAAAAGAAATTAGCGTACATTTTGAGTAATGGAAGTGACAGGAAGAAGAAAGAAAAGGGTCCAATGAGTTTGAAATGGTGTTTACAGTTGGGTATTGTTCATAGCTTTTGGAACTGTCTTGCTTCCCCTATTCATCAAGGTGCTGAGGCAACAACATTAAAATCAACCCAAGAAGTATACTGAGTAGGTATATGGGAGAATGGCATATTAACTTCTTGATAAAATGTCTCAGTATGTAAATACTTATGAATTATTATTAATTTACATTACTGTACTTACACCATTTGATTACACCTGCATAAAGCTGCATACTCATTTTTACTTCAAATGCAGGAACTAACTCTTATATCCCCCACAGCATTTAGTTGGCACATAATAGATGCTTATAGTTGATGGACACAAAACATATTCAACTATTACAAGAACAGAACTTTTATTGCTTCTTCAGTTTCAAATGTCTCAAAGTTACCCTTTGCTTTTGACCACAAAGTCTACCCCTCCTTATGGTGGTTTCCTCAGGTGTCTGTGTCCTCTCTTTCCATTGCATTTTCTTCTCCCACATCTACTCAGTAACTGGAGTCTTCCTCCTTTTGCTGCCCCTTGACTACAAGGCATTTCCATCTTTTGGCTTCCTAATATGTCATGCCTTCTGTTATTGCCACCACAGCCTTCCATTCCCCAGCTCTCATTTCTATCCTAGGGATGGGACAATAAGGCTGTCATGAATAAGCATAATTTATATGCCTTTTTCTCCATTTGTTGGTATGGATAATTAAGTGACCTTCAACTTTCATTCAAGGTTAATCATAGCGCTGAAAACCAAAAGGATAAGATGAGAGTGAGCAAATCAAGTCCAGAGAGGTGTATTTCCAGTGTGGAACAGTAACTCAGTGTAAATATCCAGGAGAGAGGCTTCCAAGAGAGCGTATGTGTGTGCACTGGTGAGGGGAGGAAGGGTTACGGGCGGGAATTGTGGTAGAAGCTTCCTGAGGCCAAAGAAAACATTCCCAGAGGGTCTCTATTTAAAGAAAAGATTTTCTTTCTCTGATTTTTTTTATATGTAGATGTCTTCATTATATATTTGGACCTGTTTTTAAAACAGCTTAGTTTTAGATTTATTCTTCGAGATAACTTTTACCTATGGACATCACCAACAGCTTACAAAAATTAGACCAGTTGACTCTCAATAAAACTTCTCACCTGGTCCATGAGCATCATCTCTTTATTTGGATTTCATAAGCCAGATGATATCTTAAAATTGGCAAATATAATTACAACTCCGTTGAACATGCTTTTCTCCAGAAAATGTTTTGAGTACAAAAACGACATCTAGAGGTGACTGTCAATATATCTTTTCTTTGCACATACTACATATTTGTTGCCGTGTTTTAGAAATATTTTAGGAGAAGTTTGGGTAACAGAACCAGCAGTGGCATTTATTGAATTCTTCCTCACAATAACTGAAGGGATAGTATTATACTCGTTTTGCAGATATAACCCTTTCAATCCAACTAATATTTATTGAGTTTACTAAATGCTGGCACCAGTGATACCAAGATCAATCAGATGTAGCTCTTGTTACTGAATGGCGTACATGGAGGAGATAAACACAGTAACGTCCACTCTTGTGTGGTGAGTGCTGTTGGAGATTAATTAAGTGTTATGAGGTTATAGAAGAGGAATTATTCACCCATCTGCAGAGGGCTTGGGGATGAAACAGTGTCAGTAAAGCACTCCTGGAGGAGGTGTACCAGGGGAGGTGTTCCAGACTGAAAACAGCTGAAGTAAAAACAAGGAATAGAGCAATAGTATATTGTGGTCTGAGAACTATGTATAATTCAACATTTCAGGAGGGTAAAGTGAGCGGTAGATAATGATGAGAAGTAAGACTGCAGGCACAGTCAGAGGCCTATTTACCCACACAAAGGAATTTGGAGTTGGAGGCACCAAGGGTAAATATCTTGTTTCAAAAAGTGATTACATGAGGATTTTTGCCCAGTTCTGTTCGTCTCCAAAGCCATGATTTTTACATTAAACCATATTTACTTCATAGACATTCTTCAAATTAACCATTTACCAAAGATGTAAATAAGTTATAAGAAGAAAAACAATACTAATTTGGAAGATAATTAAAAGCATTATTTGGAAAAAGCCAGTGTAGTATCTCTATTTTCAATTTGAACTTTGAGTCCAATGATTAGACATTTTCTAGTCCCATATTTTATACCATACCATGCACTCTGCTTTTGTTAACTATCATTAATAGTGAAATGACAAACTGACCAGCATCTAATACTGGGATTACACCGGTGGGTACCCTACAACAGGCGTTTTATTCTTTGGTATCCAGCCACTACCTTCAGTAGCTGCCTGACAAAGATGTGAATCTGAGGCCACACTATCTCAAGGGCACCTCTACCAAGACACATCTGCTGGGCCTAATGAAAACAGAGGTTTCTCCTAGCCCTAGCATTGGAGACTGACATATCCTCAATGGATGTCAGGGGAGACCCAGTCACTAAGGATGACTCTCCTGCCCCTAACCCATTAGCATGTCCCAAAAAGAAACAGGAGACCAAAGACCTTTGCCTTGTATAACAGTCATGCTGCCTCGGAAAAGCTGGGAAGTCCCCTCCCAGTGACCCCATGCTCTATCCTAATGTGAACGATGTTCATGCTTTTTCATCAAATCTTTTAAATAGAAAGGGTGCAGAGAAAGTCAACTGTAATCACTTGGTGCAGAGTGCAGGGAGAGAGAGCATTTCATATTCAAGAAGAAATTGTCCAAGCAGTAAATGGCATTGTGGTGAGTCCTGTAATTGGAGATAGTAGAGAAACACTGGACAGCTGAGGAAACTCCAGAAGGGGGAAAAAAAAAAGGAAAACCTAAGAACAAAATAAAAGAGTCTAAAATTTACACAGAATCAGAAAAAGACTTCTGAACAAAATAGCACTGATGGTGCTGGGAAACTTAATTAGTGCATACCCCTTACAGCAGGAGGTAGGTAGAGGAACTGTTACGTTAATGAAAGATCATTTGAAAAAAAAAAAAAACATGTTGTCTTTCTCTTTAAAATTTTAACTAAATTCCCTGATTCTTAACAGAACAGGGAATATACATTTTTCACTAAGAACAAGTGTGTTTTCTTAAAATTCCATGTTATGATCTGTTACAGGTGAGTGGGTGGCAAGTAGAATATTGTGGTTAACTCCTGGGGTGGAGAAAGGGTAGGGGAATCGATACTATTAAGAGAGGGATATAGGAGAGGCTTCAGCAATTTGCAGTTTGAATACTGCAAACTTTAGTTAAGTAGTAGGAACTAATGTTTCTGGAGTTATTCCTTATACCTTTATAAATGCCTAAATACTACAAACATTTCATAAACTTTTAAAAGTGAATTGGAGATTCGGGCAATATTTAGGGAAATGAGAGGGCGCAAGAAAGAGATCAGAGGGGCAGAGGATGAGAGGAAGAGGAGAAGTAAGTAGGGAGAGAGAGAAAAAGGGAAGGAATGGTTTTGAACCTGGTGAGCTTTTGGAAGGGTTAGGTTAGAGGTCACATCATGCTGTTTGCCTTATCAGTTCTTATCCTGATTGAGTAGCTCTCTACCTGTTTCTCACCAAATGGCTCAAGCAGCTGCCATGGTATTCTCATCTCTACGACCCAGCCACAAAACAGCTCCAGCCAACATAAAGCAGTTCTTCCAGTAGAAAAAAGAAAAAAAGAGCAACTGCAATTCCCTCAAGAAGAAAAGAACAAAAACAATGAGTATATATGTATGAATGAACCTAAAGCAGCTCTAAACTACTCCCCTTTGGGGACAGAAGCGGATGCCTTCGCCAAATTCAAAATGAAATCCCATATCTCTGAAGACCCCCTTCTTATGTTACTGTATAATTTACATGCAAGTTGTCTGCATAGTTAATCGTCCTCTATAGCATCTGGTATTTATCATCAAAAGCCGCTTGTTGAGAGGTTCTGGAGAAGCTCTTCATGTATCCTGGGTTTTAAACATTTTTCTACAAGTCTGTTTCTTTAAAATTAAAAGTGTAGCTGAGCACAGCGAGGATCTGGTAGTAAGTAGTAGGGAGGGTCATTCATACTTGGGATGTTGCTAATGTGACCTGCATGATTCAGGGCCAGAGAGGTGAAGATAAAGGGAACTAAGCGTTACAGCCAAAAGGGTTCTGAAAATCTCCTAGTCAGATTCCTCAGTTTCCACATTTGACAGTAGCTTTCACAGGGAACCCCAGCCACCATGACTGAGCTGAAACTGGAAGCCAGGTTTTTCAAGTGTCATTCAGGGTTGATTTAGGGTTTTGGTTTTCTCCCGCAAAATGGAGAAAATGGGAAAATTTTAGATTATCCATGTTAGAAGGATTATGAATGTGTGTAAATGATATTGTTCAGATTCTGTGAGTGGGACCAGCACCACATTGGACTGGCCTAGGGAAGTCAGGATTCTGCCTTCCAGGTAGGTGCTCCCATGTGTTGGTGACCTGGAACATCTCTCTGTGTTCATTCTGGAGATGCAGATCTGGGTCCCGCAGACTCAGACCTTTGCAGGACACTAGGGTGGCCCCTTGTTGCTTCTCATCTGCTATAGTCTCCTGCCACTGTGGCCTACGGGTTTGATTTAGAAATTCAGGAAAGACTAGAAGCAAGCAAACAGATAAAAGATTAGAGAAGTGTTTATCCACTAGAGCAAAGCCACAACTTTTCGTATTATTTAGCTCTTATTATTCTAAATTTTAAATTGTTTTTTATTGTTTCACTTACCATGTGTAACTTTCACTTCTCAATTACACATGGCAAGTGAAAGAATAAAAAACAATTTATTTATTTTTTATTTTTATTTTATTTTTTGAGACAGAGTCACGCTCTGTCACCCAGGGTGGAGTGCAGTGGCGTGATCTTGGCTCACTGCAACCTCCGCCTCCCGGGTTCAAGTGATTCTCCTGCCTCAGCCTCCTGAATAGCTGGGATTACAGGCACCTACCACCACACCCGGCTAATTTTTGTATTTTTAGTAGAGAGGGGGTTTCGCCATGTTACCCAGGCTGGTCTCAAACTTTTGACCTCAGGTGATCCACCCTCCTTGGCCTCCCAAAGTCTTGGGATTATAGGCATGAGCCACCACGCCTAGCCAAAAAAAACAAAACAAAACCAAAAACAAAAATTTAGAATAATAATAAGAGCTCAGAAAATGGCAGTAATTAAACAAAGTTCACACGGAAAAGTTGCCCTTGATATATCTTGGGACAGGGTGGGTTTTCCTTATTGTTCTTAGCTCCTTTTGTTAATATTTATTTTAGTGCCTTAATGCTACTAAACAGAAAATTCAGAAAACATTGTAGATGTCTTCCTTTTACGCTAATATTCTCCAGCTTTTCATACATTTGCAAAAAGAAATAGATTATGGATTTCTCAAGGTTTAGCCGCTTGTTATTTCCATGTGTAATACAAATAAGCATAGTTAAAGGTTAATTTAATTAGCAAATTTGCTGTTATCTGAATTAAGTGTACTTCAAATTTAATTTACAAGACCTGACAAGTTTGTGAATAAGTTAATTCATTTCTAATGTATTTTAATGTACCCAAACCACAAAGCATCTTAAACTTTGTAAAAAGAGTGTGCACGGAGGAATGAGCACTAGATGTGAATTCTAGAGAACTGGGGTCCAGGCTCTGCTATATATTGGCCTGAGCAGTTCACTTAACTTCCCTGAGTCTTGGTGTCCTGTTTTGTATAAAGGGGAACCTGATCCCTCTTCTGCCTGGCTGGCAGAGCACCGTGAGACTCTGGAGAAATGACATATGTTAGAGATGTTTATAACCTGGAACACGGTTTATAACCTGGAACACGGTACACAGTATGTTTTGTTTGTGGCATTTTTTTTTTTTTTTTTGAGACGGAGTCTCACTGTGTCACCCAGGCTGGAGTGCAGTGGCACGATCTCGGCTCACCGCAACCTCTGCCTCTCAGGTTCAAACAATTCTCCTGCCTCAGCCTCCCAAGCAGCTGGGACTACAGGCGTGTGCCATCATGCCCAGCTAATTTTTGTATCTTTAGTAGACATGGGGTTTCACCATGTTGGCCAGGATGGTCTCGATCTCTTGACCTCGTGATCCACTTGCCTCAGCCTCCCAAAGTGCTGGGATTACAAACGTGAACCACCATGCCTGGCCTGTGGCATTGTTTTTAAACTAAAGCATGTGTTATAGTTTTCCTGAAAAGTAAAGATTTCCAGAAAAGGAATTGGGAAACTCTTTTACCCTCATAGTTATAAAATATGGAGGTTTCCTTCCTCCAGGTTGGTCAGCTTCCCTCTTGATATGGTTTGGCTTTGTGTCCCCACCCAAATCTCATTTGAATTGTACTCCCATAATTCCCACATGTTGTGGGAGGGACCTGGTGGGAGATAATTGAATCATGGGGGTGCTTTCCCCTGTACTGTTCTCATGGTAGTGAATAAGTTTCACAAGATCTGATAGTTTTATCAGGGATTTCCGCTTTTGTGACTTCATTCTCTCTTTGCCTGCTGCCATCCGTGTAAGAGGAGACTTGCTCCTTTTTGCCTTCTGCCATGATTGTGAGGCTTCCCCAGCCATGTGGAACTGTAAGTCCAATTAAACCTCTTTGTTTTGTAAATTGCCCATCAGCAGCGTGAAATGGACTAATACACCTCTGCTCTAGTTCTTTTTGGAACTAGGCCTCTTCCCTTTGGTTGTCTTGCCACTCACTGTCAGATTGGACATGTCTCCACACTGGACCTCAACATCACCCTGCTGGCAGTCCCACAGGAGTTAAAATGTCTGAAGAGGGAATGGCCCAAAACGGAGTCTCACTGCCATTGCAAGAGTTGGTTTAGAATAAAGGGGGCAGGGTGGATGATGAAGGATTACTTAATGGGTACAATGTGTGTTATTTGAGTGATGGATACTCTAAAAGCCCTGACTTCACCAATATGCAATCTATGCATGTAACAAAATTACACTTATACCCCATATATTTATACAAATAAAAAGGAATTTTTAAAAAGAATAAAGGGTATGCTGTTCATTCATTTAATAAACACGTATTGAGCACCAACTGTGTGCCAGGCACTCTTCTAGATGCCTGGGGTGCATAAATGAACAAAGTGGACAAAAATTCCTTCCCCTGTGGAGCTTACACTCAAGAATACGAGACCAAGGAGATAAAGTCTCAGAAGGAGCAGAGAGAAGGAAGAGTCGATGATGCCCAGTGAACAATGGGATAAAGCTTAGGAGTGTTCATCCTCATTCATAATTCCATAGCCCATTAACGTGCAGACCCAGACTTGACCATAATGTGACTAGATACTAACAGGGAGTAATTAAGTTTATTTTTTTCATATGAATTTCACAGACATATACAATAGCATGGTTAAAAGAACTAAATTAATTTTATGGTAGTAATTTTTTCCAACTCTGATATTTTGTGTCAGCTCCTACTTGTCCCAGCCATGCCTATCTGTGGTCTGCGGGCTTTCAAAGGGCAGCCTTTGTGTTGCCCAAAGCCAGCACAGTGGTGCTTTGTGCAGGGGCATCACTGTACCTCCTGGAATTCGTCTGCCCCATGAAGCTAGGTGGCTGATGTTCGTGGCCAGTCCTCTAAGAAGCAGGCGTCCCCACTACCGTCCACCATGTGTGTCCTGTCTGCAGAACGTGGCTACTACTCAGATCCTGTTTCTCACTCAAGTTCTACCTCGAGGCTCGCACTCTGTCAAGTGATGTACTTCTTGGGGTCCATCTGCCTCGGGGGTGGAAATTGTGAATAAAACTGTAGCCCAGAGAATCATTGAGAGACTAGGTATAAGCCAGTGGCAGAACCTCAACCAAAATGCCGGGCTTGTGACCCCTAGCCCTGGGCTCGTGCACATAACACACAGTGCTCTGAAATATCATTGTTTGGGGCGTTATTGTCACTTTTCTTCTACTGATGTGGATGGCATGTTGGATTTTATGAATATCAATTATTCAGATTCTTCTCAAATAGTAATTAGTTGGTTTTGAGAGTAATTAAGGCAGTAGATGCTCCTACAAGAAAAGAGAATGAAAGACCCTGATTTGTGTATTTGGGGTAAGATCTTACAACAAACTGGGCCCAGGTCTGGAATAAATGTGGACAACTTCGAGCAGAGCATAAAAGCATTAAAAAGTTTATTAACACATCATGTCGGTGTCAATGAAAATCAAATTGGTATAATTTTCAAAGAAGAAACTAATGATACTTTAAGGCTGTGTTTATAGTAATACTGTCTTTCCGAAAGATACTTTGTTTATGTACTATATTAACATAGAAAAATAGTAAGCAGTTTCCAGCTACAATCAGTGGTTTAAATTAAGATATAAATGTGGGTCTACCAGTGAGAAACTAAGGCAAATGTCTCCATCTAAGACAGAGTTGCCAGATAAAATATAAGATGATGCCCACTTAAATTTGAATTTCATATGAATAACAGGTAATTTTTTCTTATAAGTAAAAATTTCAAGCTTAACCGGGCTTCCCACATTATTTTTTTTTTTAATTTTGTTTTGAGTTGGAGTCTCACTCTGTCGCCCAGGCTGGAGTGCAGTGGCATGATCTCGACTCACTGGCTTCCCACATTTTTATTTGTTAAGTATGGCAACTATAATCTAAAGGACAAAATTTGCTTCCAAACACTGCCCCTGAATAAGATCCAAAGTACATATGATAGCCAATTAATTTGGAAAATACCTCAATACCATTTCAAATCTCACTGAGGCAGGTTTTCTCAACATTGACACTATTGATTTTGGGGCAGTTAATTCTTTGTTGTGAGGGGCTCTCGTACATTGTTCAATGCTTAACAGCACCCCTCGCCTCTACCACCAGATGCCAGTAGCATACCCTGGTTGTGACAACCAAAAATGTCTAGACATTGTCCGATGTCTGGTGGGGAGGGGGTCACAAAATCATCCCTGGGTGAGGACCCCTGTTCTGAGGGAAGAAGCTTATTTATAAGTACAGTATATGTGTTAATATATTAGTAGAAAACTAACTTGTCCTGATCTTGAAGAAGGAAGAGGAAAGCCATATTTTATGTAGCCTTTATTTTAAAATATCATGGGAGAAGCACCAATGGAAATGGCTGAGGAACTAGAGAGCTGGTAGACGTGGGATTATTTTGCAGTCTGAGGCTCTATGACAGAAGCTTCTGTTTGCTCCAGCAGCTTTGAGAGAAAAAGGCAGTAGAAAGTACTCATGACACGGCTCAGGTTCCCAATATAGACTTCATCCAAGGCTTTGAAAGAACAGTTAGTACAGAGTCTGCTGATTTCTGGAAAAGGAGTGTTTTATTTGGATAGCAATAACTGAAATTCCAACCTAGACCACCTAGCTGAATAATTATATGTGTGTGTCCAAAAAACAAATTGCCAAGAGATGCATTGAGAATCAGAATAGGAAAACTGTTTACTGTTTGATTTTTCAGAAAATAATTCGACAGGGAATTTTGCTAAAGTGTTGTTCCTTCTATTTTACCCAAGAAAACATATGAATTTATTTTGCTGTCTAAAGCAAGAAACTAATGTGGTTATGCATATTATGGGGAAGTTTTTAAGGAATTAACCTTTAGAGTCTTTGTGGCTGTAATTACTGCTCTTCGGTTGTATAGTGAGAGTCACTAAGCATTCCTTCCTCCAAGGAATTTTCAGCATAATCCTACTTTCCACTCAAATTCTTTGTGATTGCCAGATTGGAGTGAAAAATCAAATCTACTTCCAATGAAGAAAAACTCAAAAAAACAGTGATTCAAACAAGTTTCCAAAGAGAATACATGAACTTCTTATTCTGCCTTTATTAATTGACATCTACAATTTTGTATTTTTCTCAGGATAATGCAAAAAAAATTCTTTTGAATCATTCTCACTAAATTTAGGGGCCAAGTGTCCTAGCTATATTGCTTTTTTAAAAAAGTTATGTTAAAGCAGCCAGACTTGGTGGCTCAAGCCTGTAATCCCAGCACTTTGGGAGGAGGAAGCAAGAGGATTGCTTGAAGCCAGGAGTTCAAGACCAGCCCAGGCAACATAGTGAGACCCTGTCTCTACCCACACCCTACCCCCTAAAAAAATTAGCTGGATGTGCCTGTAGTCCCAGCTACTCAAGAGGCTAAAGCAGGAGGATTGCTTGAGCCCAGAAGTTGAAGGCTGCAATGAACCATGATTGGACCACTGCACTGACAAAGCAACTCAGTTCTGATCTACAGTTCATTCTTGGATAAACATAATACACAACACCTAGAGATACAGCAAAAACCCATTACCCTTAAGACAAAGTCCAGAATCCTTACTGCAGACTACAAGGTCCTAAATTATCTGATTGGAGCAGACTACACTTTCCCCAACTCCAAAGTATATGCTAAGCTGCTCTAAGTTAGAGATCAAAAAAATAGAGTGGCTCAAATGAGATCAAAGTTGATCATTCTCTCACCTACCAGGGTAGAAGTATGCAGTGGTCAGTGGTTCAGAGTTTGTGGAAAGTTTGATCCATGAGGCCATCTAAATAAGGTACTTTGACCCAAGTACTTTATATCTTGTTGCTCCCCACCCTTTAAGACATTCTCCTCATCCACATGGTCAAAGCTCACTCACCACTACCCTCACTCTGTCCCAATCTGTAGAAAGGTAGGCAGAGAGGCCAGCAAATAGCTTTCTTTTAAATTTGTGTTGCTGGGTGGGTCCCCCAGGAAACAGACTCTGAGATGGAGATTAGTGTACAGGAAGTTCACTATGGGGTGCTCCATGAATTATCACTCACTGGAGGAAAGGAAGGAAGCAGAACTGGGAAGATGGAAAAGTTAAGCTGCAGTACAGTCACAACAAGGTCTCAACCAAACTGATACGGGGCGTTGAAGCTGAGCTGGTCCTTCAGAGCTGGGATGAGACCAGATATTGGCTGCAAGCCGTTCCAGGAAAGGAATGTGACCTTGAATGAGATGACTTTTCTTAGCTGAGGCAATTCTCAAAGGGAGCTGTCAGCCAGTAGCCTTGCAGTTGGACAGATGGCAGCACAGCAGAGCATCTGGGACAGGATGTGACCTGGAAATAGCATTGATATGGTTTGGCTGTGTCCCCACCCCAATCTCATCTTGAATTCCCATGTGTTGTGGGAGAGATCCAGTGGGAGGTAATTGAATCATGGGGGAAGGTCTTTCCCATGCTATTCTTGTGATAGTGAATAAGTCTCATGAGACCTGACAGTTTTAAAAGGGGGAATTTCCCTGCACAATTTCTCTCTTTGCCTGCTGCCATCCATGTAAGACGTGACTTGCTTCTCCTTGCCTTCTGCCAAGATTGTGAGGCTTCCCCAGCCACGTGGAACTGCAAGTCCATTAAACGTCTTTCTTTTGTAAATTACCCAGTCCCATGTATGTCTTTATCAGCAGCATGAGAACAGACTAATACAAGGGTAAGCCACTTCCATTCACCCCTCATTATCTAGAATGTCTAGAACAGCCACCATAGTTGCCATGGAGGCTGGGAAATACAGTCTCTAGCTAGGAGGCCCTATGCCTAGCTAGCAGTAAAAGGAAGAAGGGATACTGGGGAGCAATCACAAGAGGGAAGGAAAATCATTCTTTGAATTTGTTCGGCTTATTGACTGTTTTAGATCAAAAACCACTTCATTGAGGAAAGCAACCCACCAAACACAGAAGCAGAAAGAGAGCTAAAAATGGGATAAGAACAACTGAGAAACTGCTCATCCAGTAATATATTTTAAATAGTGAGGACTACACCAAACTTAGATAGGCTTCAGAATGAGCCAGGAACAACTCCCCAGAACTCTGCAGGAAGGGGCTCCTGAGGACACACTTCCAACCTGCACCTGAAACCCCAAGTCACAAGGACAACTGATATTTAGATGCTTTTCTTCCTAAGATCTGCTACATATCAGAAAAAGTCACTTAAGGTAAAAGATAAAATATGCTGAGAAACGATTCTGTTTCTTAAAAAAAAAAAAAGAAAGAAAGAAACCCAAACAGTAATTGTATTGACCCAAGAAAGCACTATTAAAATGTATCACTTTCTGTTAGTGTTGCTTGGATTTTCAACATAATAATGTTCTGTTTAAAAGAAGGAGGCCAAAGTATGCTTATTACCTGAATGACAGAACATTCTGTGCACCAAACCCCCATGACATGCAATTTCCCTTTATATAACAAACCTGCATGTGTACCCCTGAACCTAAAATAAAAATTAATAAATAAATAAAATTTAAAAGTAAAGATAAAAATAAAGGAAGGAGACCAAGAAATACTTAAGGGCCCACTCCCCTTCTTTCTGAACAAAATAGCCAGACCAGCCTCTGCCACTGATTGAACCAGGGATTGGAAACTAACATAAAGCAGCCACCACCTCTAGGATGAGCATAAGATTATCAGTAGCCTATGAGGAAACTTGGTAATAAAACTCTGACTGGTAGTGACACTGTATGAGGTAGTGTGGGCATGTGACCAACCAATGTGGTCCTCCTCTTGTGGACAGGAGAGGGGTATGTGGTGTATACAACAGGAAAAACACATTAAAACTCTAGAAACCCAAACAGAGGGAGTAGGAGGGACCATAAAATGTCTGACTTCTCAAATGGCTGATGAGCTCCTAGAGGTGTCCTTGGTCTCTTCCCCAGAGGCAAATTTCAACTAGAGGTTGAAGCTAAGAAGCTTATCAAGACTCAGGGCTTCTCACTTTCCCCTCACAGGCCCACTCCAAGGCTGTGATTTCCTGGGCTCTCTTTGCCTTGGCTTCCTGGCCATCAGTGTCCATCACTTGAGACAATCTGAGTGTCCCCACAACAAACACCTGAAATACACCTAATAAGAAAGCCTCATCCCATCTGCAAAGTATGCTGGAACTAAGATCCAGATTCACAACTCAGGAAATTTCACTCTACTTAAGTAGTGGCATTCTATCTTCAGATTAAAGTGTGTTTGAAAATCTCTACCCCTACTGACTGGGGCTGTCACACGAGGTCCCACTTGGCCCCGTCTTGGGACTCTCCTGCGCAGCACTTGACTCTGCTAGACATCCTCTCTCCTCTCCCCTGTGCCCTTATCCCCATCATCTCCCAGAAACTTAGTGCTGGAACACATGAGACTTCTCAGCTGCATATCAGCAGGGCCAAGGGATCCTCAAAACAAGGCAAGTTTCTGCCCTCTCCCCCCATCAAAAGTGTGTAATTTGTTTTTTTGTTTTTTGTTTTGTTTTGTTTTTTGACACAGAGTCTCGCTCTGTCACCCAGGCTGGAGTGCAATGGCGCGATCTTGGCTCATTGCAACCTCTGCCTCCTGTTTTCAAGTGATTCTCCTGCCTCAGCCTCCCAAGTAGCTGGGATTACAGGTGCCCGCCACTACGCCTGCCTAATTTTTGTATTTTTCGTAGAAACAGTTTCACCATGTTGGTCAGGCTGGTCTCGAACTCCCGACCTCAGGTGATCTGCCTGCCTCAGCCTCCCAAAGTGCTGGGATTACAGGCATGAGCCACCACACCTGGCCAAATGTGTGTAATTTCTTAAACTCAAAGGGGTCTAGCCGGGATCCTGCATTGTCATATTTTAAGAATAAAGTGATATCTCCATGAAGGGCCCCACTTTGAGCCCTATTTATGTTTGCCTCTGGGATTTAGCTGTAGCTGGGCATGTCTGATAGTGGGTAGGTGACAGCCTGCCCAGGGTATATTTGCACCCTGGCCGTGTAGCATGGCATTGAGAAAACAGGCTCCAGTATTCCACAGGTCTGGGTTTAAACCCCAGCTCTACCATTTATTAGGTTTGTGGCCCTGGAAGAGTCTGTATCCCGTCTAAGCCTTCATCTCCTCATTTGTAAAACAGAGATATAATAATACTTTCACAAGGCTGTTGTGAGAATTAAATGATGTATAATTCGTTCTTGGCATAGGGCCTAAAACGTAGTAAGCACTGATAAATGACAGTTCTAATAGTAGATACCCCATAAGTAAGCCTTTTTGAAGGAAGTTTACCATAAGGTAAGAAGAAAGTCAACTTGATCCAGTAACAAAACCCCAGAAGGAGAGATTCCAGACATAGCTTGGAGCCCAGCTCTTGGCTATGTCTCCTTGCCCAGCTTGCCTGTTATTCATCACTGAGTCCCATGTAGAGGTGGGATTGTAAGTAAATTGTGAAAAGAATGGTTTCAGTAAAAACTCCTTAAGGCTTTGGGGTACAGCACAGTGTTGTCTTGATACCACCACCACCACTTACTACAATACATATGTCCCACCTAACCAGGAAAGAGATAACGTCTCAAACTTTGCTTCAAATGCTGCCCAGCTTTGGAATCTCACAGTGTCCAAAGCATCAGAGGATGTTCAATGGATGTAACGGTGGCCTCCAACAGATATGACCATGGTCTTCAGGTGATGTGCCAATGGTATGTAGTAGACACAGCTCTGGTTCCCAACAGAGGTACTGATGATTCCAGCAGTCATGACAGTGGTCCCTCGCAGATGTGGTGGGATCCCTGGAACAAGCAGAATGATGTTCTGTGGATACAGCAGTACCCTTGGAAGCATCAACATTCTCAGACTGATTGAGATGTTAGGGAGTTCAGATATCTCTTAGGCTCAGCAAAAGTGGTACTCGAGCCCAAGGATGTGGTGTTAGCCAGTAGTTGGGGGAAGAGAGGGAGAAAGTGTCTGATACCATGGAGTAGCTGCAGGTATTTATTTATGACCATGTGTGGGTTATAGCCCAAGGTACAGACATTTGGGGTATGAGGAATGTGAAGAAGAGACTTTGAATTGGACAAGAGTGAGGAAAATAGCCAAGGAACTATGGAGTATATTTCAATGAGAAAGTGGAAAGAGCACCGGACCAGCAGTCTGGAGAACCAGGTGTTAATCCAAGTCTGTCACTTAATTTCTTCAAACCTTATTATGTATAGAAAGGAGGAAAAAGAGTAGCACTCAATAACTGACGTCTTTTCTTTGATAATTTTATTTCATCACTACCAGATTCAGATAAAGCCAAAGTCTTGCTAACACTCCTTGCCAGTTGAAATGTGGTGACTCTCAAAAACTTGGAAATGTCACCATTCTGGTAAGAAATCTTTTAATGGAAACTTTACATCTTCTAAAATAATTAACATTCAGTACTCAACCTTAGAACATTTTCCAAATTTAGATGAGAAGAGATGAAGCAAGGAAAAAAGGTGTAACCCTATCATACTTTTCCTTTTGGCGTTGAAATAAATATCCAATTAGGGGATGGGGAAAGTTTTGGTTTCTTTAGTACTGAGTTGGTGGCAGCAAGAACTAAGTAGGGGCTGAGCATCTCAGGTATGGGCTTCCCCTAGATGATCCAGCTATCAGGTTCTGCCAAGGTGAGTATGCCCTTGTGGGGCTTGCAAGGCCTAGTCATGGTGGGAGACCCTCTATAAAGGCCTACAAGTACTTAGGGAGGTAAGAGGACGCCCCCTCAAGGGCTGAAGCCTGTCTCACCTTTGAGGGGAGTGAGATCACCAGTATCCCTGTGAGCTGTATAACAGGAAGGATAAGTCCATGTTCTGGTGCCGATCCCTATGCCTTTTGGAACATTTCTCCCTCTGATAAGAAACCTCCTGATAATACTGTGTTTCACTGGAACAACATCATCCTCATCATTAGTAAAATGATTGCTGGTTGTCAACATTCACGGAGAAGGTCCCTGGGGAAGGTCAGCTGTTGCAGGGAAGACTGGCATGCTGGCTCCCAAGGCAAGTGTTCCTTTCCATGATGAAGGCACCAGGGACCAGGGTCAGGCCTTCAGTCTCAGAGATGCAGAAACTCTTGTCAGTGCCTGAAAGAAGCTGAAGAATAATAAGCAGACTGCCAATGTTGTCATTAAAAGGCAAGGTGTCTTTTACGAGGTGAGCATTAGCATCAGCCTGGCAAGTACATTCTTAGACAAACTGCAAGGAAGCCAATTTAACAGAAAGTTGCTTGGCAAGCAACAAGGGTGATGTTTAATGGGGTCAGCCTATAATTACATGATGCATCCATTTCCACCATGTGTTTCTGTCTGCCTCTTGGACCAGAAGGGCTGTCTTTGGGACCAGGAAGACCCTTCCCTGGACAGTATTCACGCATCTACTGCCAGACTTTGCCTCACTGACTCTTCCTGTGTCACACATTCCCAAACCTCAGTGACTCACCGATTCCCTTTCTGATTGACATGGTCTTGCCTTAAACGTGTTGATGTCTTTAATCAAGACAGATTAAAGTGAAGTTTCTTTTTTTCTGGAAGATGTGACTGCATACTGTTTTGACCGATTATATGTGCTCAGCTGGCAAAGGGCTATGTCCCTTCATAGCCTAATTCTTGGGGTCACCCCATTGTTGCCTTCCTCCCATATAACACCTACACTGTAGTGTTGAAATGTCATCATGTTTTATTTTATTTCATTTTTATTTTCTGTGTTCTTTTTCTGTGTTCCACTGAGTTTTTTGAGTGGGATTGGTCTGCGAAATGGTATTATTTTTAGCACAAAATGAATCCAGTGAGACAAAATCTTGTAACAAATTCAACTGTTTCATTGTATGAAAGCAGGGCAGGTTCTTTACTGATGACAATTTCTGTTTGAGAAACCAAACTGAGTTCTTCGTAAATGATGAACAAATAATATACACATATTATTGTATTTAGGATTATAGTATTGCTAGCCCTAAAAAATGATCAGTGAAGTATTGGCAATGTGAGGTGATAAGTTTTTGTTTCTCCTTTTCATAATAGATTTTGCCTGTCCTGTTAGTGATTTGCACTGCCCGCAGCTACCCAAAACCTCAAGCATAGACAAACTGCTTAAAATTCCAACCTTTGATGAACTGATTCAAAACGGATAGATTAACCCATACCACACTCCCTGTGCTGACACTAATGAAAAAACAAAACAGCAAAAGAGTTTCCACTTCCCAGATGTCAATCTTCTATTTGCTTTAATCATTTTATATTTATTTATTGATCCATTCAATTATGTTGGTTTATTCCTACTTAAGTTGTTCCAAAGCATTTAAGACAGATGATAAGAACACAAGATAAAAATCAGGATCAAGAAAAATAAAAATAAATGTTAGATGACAAAGATGACAAAGATGGGAGGAGGAATTAGAATTACAAAGATGTATAGAATGCTAGTTCCTACATAATTATTAAAATGGAGGCCAATGTTCAAGCTGGGCTTCCTGATGGCAAAAGCATACATGAAATTATAATAGGTACAAAATAATACCGTAAAGAAAACCTCCCCAAATAAAGAAAGCTTTTTCTTGGCACTCGAATCTGAAAGAAATTTTTTATTTAGATAAGAAAATCTCGGTGATATGGATAACACAATACCACAATACAATCTAACAACATGCAACCCAACAAAATGTGTGTTTTTTTAAGGAATTTTGTTCTTTGCTCAATTTCTTCCATCTACTAATTTTTAAATAATGCATCCTCTGTCTATTCATTTGAGGTTAACCCAAATATTTTAATATTTAATAAAATCTAAGTTTAAATCTTTTTACCTGCTTCTGAAAAATACAAGGGGATTATAAGACTAATCAAATTGCTTCCCATGCCACTTTATTTGTTGTTTTAGTTGAGTGTTTTAGTTCTATTTTGCTTTTTAATTCTACAAATTAAACACTATTATTATTGTCATCACCATTGTTTTATATGGCCAGTGTTGAAGTGTATTTATTTATAAATGTCTTTGCTCACCATTTCTTCTTGAATTTCAGACTTTCAATTTGGATTCATTTTCTGTGAGCCTCAAGTATATCCTTCGAAATTTTCTTTTGTGAGGATCTATACTCAGTTTTGTTTGTCTTAAATGTCTTTTATTTTACTCTTATTCTTAAACGATCTTTTTACTAATCGTGGGATTTGGGATTGATCTTTTTTTTTCTTTGACACATTGAAAATGATATTCTGGCTTCCATCAATGCTGTTGGAAACACTGCTATACCTCTAATTTTTATTCCTTTGTGGTGATTTGTTATCTTTGGCTACTTTTAAGATAGATCCTCTCTTTGACCTTGTTGTTCTGAACTTCCACTCTAATGTGCCAAGGAATTATTTTATTTGTATTTATCTGCTTGTGATTTGGCTTATCATCTTTCAGCAATTCTGAAAAACTCTCAGCCAGTTTTCCTTGGAATATTGTCTCTTTTCCATTCTTTCTACTATGTTTTTCCAGAGCTCCAATTAGGTGTATGGACTTTTTCAAAAACTCTTTCTTTTTCTCTTATTATATTTTGAAATCTCATTTCTCTGTACTATATTTTATATGATTTCTTTAGATTTATCTTATACTTCACTAGTTATCTCTTTGTGTCCAGTCTGCTGTTTAATTCATACATTGATTTTAATTTAAATTATATTTTCCACTTACAGAAGTTCCAGTTCAAATATACTTTTTTTTTTTTTTTTTTTGAGACAGAGTTTTGCTCTTGTCGCCCAGGCTGGAGTGCAATGGCATGATCTCGGCTCACTGCAACCTCTGCCTCCTGGGTTCAATTGATTCTCCTGCCTCAGCCTCCCTAGTAGCTGAGATTAGAGGCACCTGCCACCACACCCGGCTAATTTTTGTACTTTTAGTAGAGATGGGGTTTCACCATGTTGGCCAGGCTGTTCTCAAACTCCTGACTTTAGGTGATCTGCCCACCTCGGCCTTCCAAAGTGCTAGGATTACAGGTGTGAGCCACCGTGCCCAGCCCAAATATACTTATTTTTTAAACATTTTTTATTTCTTGTCATTATTTTCAAATGTCTGTTTTATTTCTTAAAGCATATTAAATATATTTATTGTATAGTTTACTTCTGATATTTCTAATATCTGCAAGTCTGTGAAAGTGTGATGTTGTTGTCTGCTATTTCCTCTGGCTCTTACTTGGTGTGCCTTTTGCCTAGTATACTTTGTCTTTGTGTGTTGGGAGGGAAGTTCATATTCTTTAGAATGTTATCTGTAGGATTTTTTGAGAACTGGTTAAAGTTGGTGTCCTTCAGAAAGGATTTTCTTTTACTTCGATTGCCTAGGAGGACTACCAGTTCTCTCTGTGATTGTTTTTTTTTTTTTTTTTCTTGTCATGCTTTCCACTTCCACTGCATTTCTCACTGGCTCAACTATAGTAGCATGAATTTGGAACTACAAAACCACAAGAAGCAACATCAACTATGAAGTATCATTGATAAAAATATTTAACTTGAATCTAATCATGAGAAATAATTGACCAAATCAAGACTATAGGACAGAATCTAGGACATTCTATAGAGCCTGGATTCTTCAAAAAAGTCATACACACACACACACACGTACGTACACTTTAATTTATAAGATAGAAATCAAAAGAAACTACAGAGACGAACAGCCCAATGCAAGGCATGCCCTTCATTGATTTCTGGATTTTTTTAAGTCATAAAAGATATTTGGGAGTCACTTAAGAAAATTAGAATGCAAACTGTATATTAAATGGCATTATGGAATTATCATTACTTTTCTTAGGTGAGATAAGGATATTGTAATTATACAAGAGATGTCCTTCATCTAGGAGATGGCTGCTGAAGTATTGAAGGGTAAAGTGTCCTGTGCTTATAACTGGCTTTCAAACAGACAAACAAAAAAAGCTGGTCCAAAATGGCAGTGGCAATGGATGTGGATACCCCAAGCAGTACCAACAGCAGTGCTTTGAAGTAAAAAAGTGAAATGCAGTAGCTAGCCCTCTGGGCTTGGGATGTTGTGGTTAATAACTGTGCCATCTGCAGGAATCACAGCATGGATCTGCATAGAATGTCAAGCTAACCAAGAGTCTGCCACTTCAGAAGTGTGTACCGTTGCACGGGGAGCCTGTAACCGTGCTTTTCACTTCACTATCTCTCTCACTGGCTCAAAACACAACAGCTGTGTCTGTTGGACAACAGACAATAGGAATTCCAAAAGTATGGACACCAGAAAAAGAATTCTTCCATCAAGCTTAACTGTTTTGCGATTCATTTAATGACTTGCCCTTCTGTCACTTAATTATAAATTAGATAGAACTGTGTCTTTTCTGCTTTGTCTTTGCCATTTGCTGTTCTCGCAGCCACATCGTATTCTGTGTCAAATAAAGTCCAGTTGGATTCTAGAGCGAATGCTGTCTCCTGTGTATGTGAACAAAAGTGAACGTAAATGAAGGGTCCCCTCTTCCAAGGCTGAAAAGCCACCTTTTAAAAGTGAAATGTGCCGGGCGCGGTGGCTCACGCCTGTAATCCCAGCACTTTGGGAGCCGAGACAGGTGGATCACGAGGTCAAGAGATCGAGACCATCCTGGCTAAGATGGTGAAACCCCGTCTGTGCTAAAAATACAAAAAAAATTAGCCAGGCGTGGTGGCAGGAGCCTGTAATCCCAACTACTCGGGAGGCTGAGGCAGGAGAATGGCATGAACCCGGGAGGCGAAGGTTGCAGTGAGCCAAGATCACATCACTGCACTCCAGCCTGGGTGACAGAGCGAGACTCCATCTCAAAAAACAAAAAACAAACAAACAAACAAACAAACAAAGTGAAATGTGTGTTCATTAGAGCCAGAACAGGATTGTCCTGTGAGTGCATCGCTTAGTCAGAGGACTCCAACTGTACAAGGGGGAATGTGGATCGCTGACCCTGAAAACAGCAGTCAGCCCTGTCTTCCTCTAGTGTGATAGCAGCAGGCAGCTGAATGAGGAAAGAACGTGGGATTCAGAGTCATCACACCCAGCTCTGAGTCCTGGTTGCATAGGCTGGCTACTGATGGCAATCTCGGGCACATTGCCTGTCTACCCTGAGCTTTCCTCCTCTATAATGCAGGCTTCTAAGGACTACATGGCATTACATGGGGCACAGAAAGAGGCTTTATAAAATGCAAAACCACTATACAAATGTAAACACTGCATGCATATGACATGTTGCTTTCTCTTCTTAGCTTAGAAAAATAAATTTTAAAAAATTGTAATATGTAATCTTGGCTGGCAAATGTATGAACTCAATTTAAAAACTGATGTCACCTAAAATTGAATTAACACAAGAGTTCAAGTTTCCTTTACTACCACTACCTCATCACAACTTGTTAAAATGTTTTGGGCCACAGAAGGAATTGCCAATTCTAGTACTAATTTGGTAGCTATAGAGAATCTTCAACCGAGAAACAGTTTTGTTGCAGTGGTTCTCGAAATATGGTCTGAGGATTCCTGGGGGTACCTGAGACCATTTCAGGGGGTTCCTGAAGTTCTCCCTCCAACTGCAAGTCCATGTGAAACTAGTTTTTCTTCATATACTTTAACCAAAGCAGTGCATCAAATGAAGAAGCAGACTTGAGAATCCAACTGTCTTCCATTGTCAGACATAAAAGAGATTTGCAAAAAGGTAAAACAATGCTAGTCTTATCACTAAATTTTTTCATTTTGAAAAATAGTTGATTTTAATAAAAGTATGTTAATAAGTGAAAAAACATATTATCTATACACAGACACATACACACATATGTATAGGCATATGAGATAAAGTAGTGACTCTAAGAGCACTGTTCATAGTACTTTGCTTCTTAGACACAGGGTCTCTGTCATCCAGGCTGGAGTGCCATGGTACAGTCGTAGCTCACTATAGCCTCAAACTCCCAGACTCAAGGGATCTTTGCATCTCAGCCTCTACATGCGCCACTACATCCAGCTTAGATTTTTGTATTTGTTGTAGACACGGGGTCTGTGTTTTGTATATTTTGTAGAGACGGGGTCTATGTTGCCCTGACTGGTCTTGAACGCCTGGCCTCAAAGAATCCTCTTCCCTCGGCCTCCTAAAGTACAAGGATTACAGGCATGAGCAGCTGCACTTGGCCTCTTTGTACTTTTCTTTCAACTTTTTTGTAGGCTCAGAATTTCCACAAATTTTTAAATTTTGTGGGAAAGTGTAAAAACAAACCAGAAAATCACATGAATTCCCCTAGAGGTGTTCTCCTCTACTCCACAGCCAAAATCGGGAGAGGCAAATTTCTTGTTCTCTCCTTTTGGGAGGAGGGTTTATGTCTAAGCTACCCTACACTGAGGGTGCGACTCCTGATGTCTCAGTTTTCTATGAAAGGTTTCCTACTGGGCTTTTCACCCTAGGATGTCTTTTTCTTAATCTCTTCAACCCATGCTGCTGATACAACAGAAGTTTAAGGTCCGAGGTTTTATCAGGCACTTTCAGGGTAAAATCTAGCTTTGGCACTCGCTTTCCCTCTCAGGACTCAGGCTTTCATTTTATATTTGGTCTCTATACGTTTCTTGCTTTCTTGCCAGCTCAATAATTCATTTAATTTTAAAATTTCTACCCCAAGTTTTTAGTTATTTTCACTGGGAGGATCATTCAGGGTATGTCATCACATTACACTACTAGAAACGGAAGTCTCAATGCAACAGCATTTTAAATGGAAGTTAAATTGCAATCACTTTTCTTCCAGTTCTTGCAGAGATTCAAACAGTGGTTACAGCCACAAGCAAGAGATTCAAATAGTGGTTACAACCACAAGCAAGTTTTGAAAAAAAAATTCTTTACCATAATACTGTAAAAAAGCTTGTGGCCCTAAGGCATAAATCCAGCATGTTCACCTTTCAATTACACAGTTGAAAATATAGTTGTCTCAACACAAAAAGGTGCTGTATCAAACCAATCTTTTTCCCTAATTTGTGCAGCTCATTTATTCAAATTATTGTGAATTCAGAATTCTACATTCTGTACAAAAAAAAGTATGAAGATAGGCCAGGTCATGAGAAAACACCTTCTCAAAAGTCATAAATACGTTCATAACAATGTGGAAATAGCCCTGTTGACAAGTGCAGTACATCTCTTTTTTCATGCTTTTTAATTTGTAAGGACATTTTTATATAAGAAGCAGGTTTCTAAAGCCAATGTCATTCATGGTTTCCTTTTTAGTGTAGTGGGCTTGGGATCCTCGGGATTAGACTACTGCCTGAGGATGGTCCACTCCCCTTTATTCAAGCCTCCCCTTAAGATTTAGGATAGACCTTTCCCCTGGATAACTGAGTAGGTTATCATCAATTTCCTTAGTTGCAAGAACACCAGGCTCAATTATTTATTAAAGAAAAATAAAGAAAAAAGTAAACAGACATGATTCTGCAAAAAACAAATCTCAGAATTATAACATCACATGAAAACCCAGTCCCTGATTATCATGGAATAATTATTCCTGAGTGTCAATTACAGGTTGTAGATGCTGGATATTTTTATCCTGAGACCTTGTTTGGCCTGAACCAGCCCTTGAACTCTATTTGTCTCACCTCTACATTGGACAATATACCTAGCTGTACCTGCATATACACGTGAGATATATCGTATCTCTATATAAAGTAACACAGACTCCACCTGAGTTGGGAGCTCAGTATTTGCACTGTTACAAAAGCAGCTGAAGTCACTCATTCTACTTGTAGTCAGGGCAATTAAAATTTACTCTAAGTCCGGCTGTATTTTCCTTCCATTTACAAGAGGGTTTGGTGCCCCTTCCCTAACAGAGTATGCTCTACTTGTTCAAAGATTGTCAACAATAACCTACAGTTTCCCCGTTTCCTCTTATTTAAGCTTTGGGTGATAATAGATTAACAAACTCAATTACAAATGGAAACATCTGAACTCCACTGTCTTAATTCATTTAGTGTTGCTGTAACAGAATATCCAAGACTGGGTAGTTTATTTTAAAAGAAAGAGAGAGAGGTCTATTTGGCTTATGATTGTGGTGGCTGAAAAGTTCAAGTTTGGGCATCCACACACATGTGGTGATGGCCTGAAGCTGCTTCAACTCTTGGTGGAAAGCAAAAGGGGAGCTGGTGTGTGCAAAGAGATCACATGGTGCGAGGGGAAGCAAGAGAGAAACCAAGGAGCCAGGCTCTTTCTCACAACCCATCCCATTCTAATCCATCCCACGAGAGTAAGAACTCGCTCACCTTTGTGGAAGGGCATTAACCTATTCCTGAGGAATCCATCCCCAGGATTCACACACCTGTCACTAGGGCCCACCTCCCCACACCACCGCAAAGGGGATCAAATTTCAACATGAGTTTGGGTGGGACAAACCATCTCCAAACCATAGCACCCACAAAAATAAAGATAATAATAAGGAAACCACCATGTGCCAGGCACTGGGTTAAGTGTTTATATTCATCCTCCAACTAAGAACAGTACTATTGGCTTTTCCACTCACCTGAAAACAGGTCCCATTAGCATCTTCATCTTATGAATGACCACTCTAAGGAACAGAACCATTAAATGGCTTCCCAAGGTCATACAGTCATGGAGCCAGTATTAAAGGCTGTTGCACTCCTAACCAGGACACTACCCCTTCTTGTTTTTACCGGCCACTCTCAGAAATGTTTCAAGATCATGCATCCTGGGAATCAGTTTCAGGTCCCTGAAGTCAGAAGCCCAATGCTGTTCATTGAGAGCCATGATATGTTATGCACCACCCTAGAGCTGGTTCTTAACCCATAAGGTAGCTATCATTCCCATTTCCCAGTGAGGAAAGTAAGACACCACTCCTTTATTCATCCAAGAGTGTAAGGGACTTCCCCAAGGCCACACAGCTAGTAAGTGGCTGGGCCAGGTTTCAAACCCAGGTGTGGCTCCACCGTGCTGCCTCTCCAGATCATACATAGCATTATGATTCCTTCACGGGACAGAGCTATATCATGATGTATTATGCTGGTGACCACAACCATTTTGGCAATGGCTTTCTAAAAATACAGAGAAAAAAAGCAAATACTAAAAAACTGAGTTTTTGGCTTCACATAATATGTGAAGAAGGAAGTACGTTAAATTAATTACAAGAAATGCATTCTCATGGCCTCAATTCACGTAGTGTGCCCCAGAAGCAAAGTTTTATGCATTGATCAGACATTCACTCTCCCTAAGGCAGTGCAGGCAAGTAGAAGGACACTGTGCCTAGGGTCAGAAGACCTCAGTTCGAGTCCACTTTCTGGCATTTCCTTGGGAAGGTTGTTCAATCTCCCTGACGTTCAGTTTTCTAATCTGTGCAGTGGAAATTATAACTATAGTACCTGCTGAAAAAATTGGTGCATTATAATTATAACTATGGCACTCATCTGTCCCATCTCATTGTTGTAAAGATTAAATGAGATCAAATATAAGACAAAGCTCCCTATCTGAATGAGATATTTAAATTTGGTTATTATTATGATGTGGGTTTCTAGGCAGTAAAAACTTACCATACTCTTCCACAGAAAAAGAAAAAGATGATGTGTAGATATATGTTTACTTATAATAAACATGCATATATATGCATGCATGAATATGAGTACAAGGACATATGTATTAGAACATTGTGTTGTGCAAAAGAAGATGAGAAAAACTAGTCATAATCTCGCAGAAGAAGCCCTGATAAAGTATGCTAGGGCAAGTCTGCAGGCCTCTGATTTTAGCTGCTTAACTATTGGATACACAGACAGTGTTGAAAGATTGTGTTCAAGGCACTGCAGCCCTCAGAGAACTAGCCCCAAAGCCCGTGACCCCACAAGCAACTTTAGGGAGCTGCTGTGGATGAAGTACCTGGCCCCACTGGAAAGGCACTAGAAAATGAGCTCTTTGCAGGGAGTGGTCAGGGGAACATCAAGGAAAGAAGAAGGAATCATGAATGGGGCTTAGGGCTCACTCAGGAGGAGCTCTTCCTGATAGGTGCTTTAAAGGAATCAGTGCTCAAAACCCCTGGATGTGATGAGCTCATTCATCCTTGAGGGACCTTTTGTCGCCTCTCACCTGTCCTTCTGAGGTCCTCCACACGTTCCTCTTCTCTGTTCTTATTCCAAATTCCTCTACTACATTTACTCACCCTGGATTTCTGGGTAAACTTTATTAGATTTGTTACATCTATTTTCCTTTCCCATTAGTCAATTTTTAAATGTGGTAGCCAAAATAATCAACATCACTAGTAATTATACCCATACTCAAAAACTCTTCTGGTGAAGAGGCATGGCAGAACTCCACAGGGAAATCCTATTGTGAGGATTATATAGGTCGGAAAGTCATTTTTCACTGACATGCGTGATAAAGCACATGCTACATACCAATGGAATTTAACATTCAAATGGAATAATAAACTATGTTTGCAGTATACATTTCCCTAGATCCATACATGAAATCACATTTCCATTAAACAGTTTTCAAGTCAGTGACCAATTCCCTCCTACTTCTCCTGAAATTTATATGAACCTGGGTCATTTTAATACCACTGGAAAGAAACACTATACTTAGAAGGAGATGAACAACAGATTTAATATTTTTTAGTTTGCGGTACTAGGAGGCAAGATGATAACTCTAATGCCCTGTGTGCCTCGACTCCTAGATCTGAGTAGTCAATAAGAAAGTAGGGAAGGGACTACCAGCAAGAAAAGAAGCCCACTAATATTTCCTTCTCCTTCCTTCTGTGTTTTCTTCTGCTTAATAATTGAGTCTAATATTAATGGACAAGGATTGCCAGAAAAGGCATGATCTAGAACAGGGGTCAGTAACCTTTTCTGTAAAGGACCAGAGAGTAAATATCTGAGCCCTTCGCAGGCCACATGGGCTCTGTTACAACTACTCAACTGTACCATTGTGCCACAAAAATGGACATAGCATTGCTGTATTCCAATAAAACTTTAATTATGAGCCTTGAAATTTGAATTTCACATGATTTTCACATCAGAAATATTAAATTCCAATCATTTAAAACTATAAAAATTATTCTTAGCTCACTGATCCTATAAAAACAAGCAGTGGGCCAGATTCAGCCTATAGGCTATAGTTGCCAGTCCCTGGTCTAAAACTTTTAATACATTAAGAGTATTCTTCACATTAAAACCACTGAAATTGAAGTCATTTTCTCTCTTTCTGCCCATTTACTTTTCCCTAAGACTTTAATTTTTTTCCCCACACTCTCATTCCCATTCTGATTTACCAGGACATTACTTCTCCTCTCTACCTCACATATTTGTTTAATTGCACTATAAACCTCACTGGAGAATAAAACTATTTGCCAAAGACCCACCTGTAAACACCCAGCACTGCAGCAGGCACTAACAAAGCGGAAGACACAGAACTTGTGGCCAATCATGTGGACATTGGCAATAATCCATTCCCTTCTCCTTCTTTCTTCCTGGTGGAGTCCACCTCTTATAATAGTCTGAAGAAAACAGATTGTTACTTTTCCACCTTCCTGGCAAACAAAGGGGTATGTCTGTGACCAACTCCTGGACAGTAAGACCTGAAGAGAAGTCTGTTGGGGTGCTTCTAGGAAAGGTTTTTCTCACTGGAAAAAAGAAAGCTACAAGAGCAGAATCCCCACCCTCTCCTTGTTTCCTACTTTTGGATGATATCACGTAAAGAGACAGTGTTTAGAGCTGCAGCAGCCATTTTGCAACCATGAGGGAAATCCAGGAATTGGTCCACAGGCATAACATCATTAATTCACCAAAGCACCTCCACAGCTCTCTCCCCCTGGACTTCCTGTTGTAGGCAATAATAAATCCCCAAGATGGGAATTTTGTTGCCGTTTATTACACTGACAGGCTTCATTCTTGCAAAGCTTACATTGCTAGAGGAGTGACGTGACGCATAAAATGAAAAACCCGTTACAAAAAAACAAAATATCAGGCAGGACACGGCGGCTCACACCTGTAATCCCAGCACTTTGGGAGGCCAAGGCAGGTGGACTGCTCGAGCCCAGGAGTTCAAGACCAGCCTAGGCAATATGGCAAAATCCCATTTCGACAAAAAAAAATACAAAAATTGGCCAGGCATGTAGTGGACACATGTAATCCCAGCTACTTGGGAGGCTGAGATGGATCACTTGAGGCCAGGAGGTTGAGGCTGCAGTGAGCCGAGGTCGTGCCACTGCACTCCAGCCTGGGTGACAGAGTGAGACCCTGTCTCCAAAAAAAAAAAAAGGAAGAAAAAGAAAACCTAAAATACCATAACTCCTCCCTCCTTGGCAGCTCTATTCGACCTAAATCAAAATACGTTCATATCTCTCCCACAGAGTTACTGCTCTATATATACCTTCTGCTTTACAGACAAACTTCTTAAAAGTTAATCTATCCTTAGCAGGGCACAGTAGTGCACACCTGCAATCCCAGCTACACAGGAGACTGAGGCAAGAGTATCTTTTGAACCGAGGAGTTTCAGACCAGCCTGGGCAACACAGCAAGACATCCCCACCCCACCCCACCTCCGCCACTGTCTCTAAAAACCCACCAACTTATCTACCCTTACCATCTCCACTTCCTATTCTGTCATCCTCACTCCTCAAATAGCAATACTCTGCCCTTCTTTCACCCACATTACTCCATCAAACTGCTTTCAACAGAGTCACCAGTGACTTCCGAGTTGATAAACCCAAGCACAGTTTTTAGCTCTTATCTGGCCTGACCTCTCCACACAGGTCAAAATAGTCGATACTATCCACTATGCCTCCCCCGCACCATACTTTTTTTTTTGGTTTGTTTGTTTTGAGACAGAGTCTTGATATGTCGCCCAGGATGGAATGCAATAGTGCGATCTCAGCTCACTGCAACCTCCACCTCCCGAGTTCAAGCGATTCTCCTGCCTCAGCCTCCCAAGTAGCTGGGATTACAGACGCCCACCACCATGCCCAGCTAATTTTTGTGTTTTTAATAGAGATGGGGTTTCACCATATTGGCCAGGCTGGTCTCAAACTCCTGACCTCAAGTGATCCACCCATCTCGGCCTCCCAAAGTGCTGGGATTACAGGCGTGAGCTACCATGCCCGGCCCACAAAACCATATTTTCCAGATTTTCTTTTGCATCCTTAAGTATTCATTTCTGGCTTCTCCTTCTGCTAGGCTCTTAATACTAGTGTTCCCCAGTGTTCCTGTACCCCCCTCCCCGTTTTTTCTTATTTTACACACTCTTTTTATATAGTCTCATCTGTTCACTACAGCTTTAATGAACTAATTAGAAGTAATTTGTAATTAGCAGCACTGATTTTCTTGTTGAAAGTTAACTACTAAAATCCTTCGATGTGACAGTTCTTTTAGTTAGGACAAACATGCCCCCAGGAAATGAAGTAATACTATTCATTTGCTTGCAAACCATTTTTTCCCCATAGATGAACTTCAGCCCAAATAAAATCAAACTATCCAAAATTCCCAGCTACTTGGGAGGCTGAGGCAGGATCCAAATTCATGTAATTTTCATGTATTTTGCAAGTTTGTTTTATGCCATATTAATTCATTACACTCTGCATCATATTTTCTTAGCAAATACATCTAGACACCTGGCACTCAGTAAGGGACATTCCTGGCACGATAATCATTGTTATCATTAGACATTGCAGGAACCACCATATGGATGGATAAATGTGTTGTTTAATGAAGGCAAGCAATTACTTTAAGAGATCCTAGTTGTTATAAACTCTCTCTGGACTTCAAGTTTGGTATATACGTAATTATTAAATGTATACATAATTATTAATTGTAACATGTCCTGTTCTGGCTATTTTTCTAAGGATTTTACACTTTATTTAGTAAAATATATTAAAGAGGTTAATGATAATTTTTTATAGAGACACTTAGATTGAAAATGACTGATTTTTCACACCTCTTTTCTTGCTTTACTAATCATCAGTGCCTAATTGCTAAAGCAAAATATCTTCTAAATTCTGGGGAGAAAATTCTACTTTGAATTACACACTAATCAAAAGACTCCAGCTTCATTTACAGAGCCCTTATCTGTGCTAAGTAGTTTTTGGAATAGCTTTTTTCCTGTCGCTTAAGCACCTTCCTTTATTATTAATACTAAACTAAATAGGAGTCCAAAGTCTGCCTTTCCCAGTGCTAGAGTATAAATGTCATCACATGGTAGAATGTAAATATCTTTTTTTTTTTTTTTTTTTTTTTTTTTAGACAGGGTCTTGCTCTGTGGCCCAGGCTGGAATGCAGTGGCATGATCATGGCTTTCACTGCAGTCTCAACCTCCTGGGCCCAAGCAATTCTGTCACCCCAGCCTCCCAAGTTCCTGGGGCCACAGGTGGGCACCACCATGGCTAACTAATTTTTTAATTTTTTTTTTTTGAGACAGAGTCTCGCACTGTTGCCTGGGCTGGAGTGCAGTGGTGCAATCTCAGCTCACTGCAACCTCCACCTCCCGGGTTCAAGCGATTCTCCTGCCTCAGCCTCCTGAGTAGCTAGGATTACAGGTGCCCGCCACCATGCCTGGCTAATTGTTTGTATTTTTAGTAGAGACGGGGGTTTCACCATGTTGGCCAGGCTGGTCTCGAACTCCTGACCTTGTGATCCACCGGCCTCGGCCTCCCAAAGTGCTGAGATTATAGGCGTGAGCTACTGCGCCTGGCCTGATTTTTTAATTTTTATTTTTATAGAGATGAGGTCTCACTATGTTGCCCAGGTTGGTCTCCAGCTCCTGGGCTCAAGTGATTCTCCCACCTTGGCATCCTAAGTGCTGAGATTATAAACATGAGCCACCATGCCTGGCCCCTTTATCCATCTTTTAATGTTAATAATTATATCCATTTCTGTTTCCTTCAAAAATTCAAGTGGAAAACCTGACATAAATAATGGTAACTTTATTATTATACCTATATCAATTAACACATATGTATAAAACTTCTACTTAGTTGTGCCAAATATCAGTGCACAGTATGGGTGATTTCCCCCACTTGTGAAGAATGGTGCTATAGTCACCCCACAGGAGCAGGATAGATCCCCACTCTCAAAATTGGGTTTGGATATCAAAATCAATAATGCCATCACACATGCAGCAAAGGGGTTTGAAAGGTTTATTGCTCACATAATACGTTTTTTTGGGGGAGAGTAAGATGGGCTTCCCAGCTGGTCTGAAAACTAGAGAGAACAAGAAAGGAGAATGGCTTTGGGATTCTTATTGTGGTTAGGAGTGGGGCTGTGGTGAGGGTTCCCGTACATGGGCTAGGGCTTACTGTTGGAACTTCGTGCTAGTGCCAAGGAAGGAGCACCTAGGCATTCTTATCAGTTTGCTCAGATGTGGGGCAGAGAGGAAGGGAAGTGGTGGGGCTTGAGAACTGTCTGCAGTCAAACATCAAAAATTAAGTCATACTCTGTATTACAACAATTAGAAAAGAAATAAAATGTAGTATATCAGTTCTCTATTGCTACAATATTGTTACATAACAAACAACCCCCAAACCTCAATGGTATACAAAAATAAATGTGTCCTGCTCACACATCTGGAGTCAACTAAACAGCTCTGCTGATCTTGCCTGAACTCATTCATCTGTCAGCTTGATCTTGGCTGGCTTTGCCGGGGTGGGCTGTACCCTGCTCTATGTCTCTCATCCTCCAATAGGCCAGCACAGGCATGCTATCATGGCAAAGGCAAAGGTGCAGGAGTAAAGCAGCCCAATAACACAAGCACTTTTTAAGCCTCTGCTTGTGGCACTTTTGCCAAAATCCTGTTGGCCAAGCATGTTACGTGGCCAAGCCATGAGATGTGTACACAGAAAAATAAAAGATGTGTTCACAGAAGAGCAAAGAATTGGGGCCATTTTTGTAACCTACTGCACCTATTAATGGATTACTAATATGTCACAACTCTTATCCTAGGTTACAGTATTAAGAGAAGGAAAGTCAATTCAATGATATATTTACTACTAAATGTTAGGTACTGTACTTGGAATTAGAGTTACAAAACTAAATGAGATAATCCTAAGGAGCTCACAGTTGGATACTGGGAAAAAAAATCAAACAAATTAATACATTATTAAAATAAATGAAATAAAATCCAATGTAAGTACATGAATAGATATTTTAATAAGAAGTGGCATGGAAATGAAAATAAACTCTTTTGTCTCCTTTATCATATATTTCATAGCTAATTAAATTAATTTTATTATAATCAAATTTACTGTAGCCCTGAGGACATAAAGTTTACTGAGACTCCCTAGCGAATGGCTGCATAAAAATGCAAGCCCTCTAAAAGCAAAACCAGATTGTAAATTCTGTTAGGCTAACAGAAAGTCATTTGATTCTTTTGTTTTTCCGTTACACTTAGTAGTCAACCAAAATTTATTGTGTGCCTATATGTGTGTATTAGTCAGAGTTCTCTAGAGGGACAGAACTAACAGGATAGATAGGAAGGGGGGTTTATTAAGGAGTATTGACGCACGATCACAAGATGAAGTCCCACAACAGGCCGTCTGCAAGCTGAGGAGCAAGGAAGCCAGACTGAGTCCCAACACCTCAAAGTAGGGAAGCTGACAGTGCAACCTTTAGTCTGTGGCTGAAGGCCCAACAGCCCCTGGCAAATCACTGGTGTAGGTCCAAGAGTCCGAAAGCTGAAGAACTTGGAGTCTAATGTTTGCGGGCAGGAAGCATCCAGCACAGAAAAAGATCAAGGCCAGAAGACGCAGCAAGTCTGCTCTTCCGTCTTCTCCTGCCTGCTTTATTCTAGCCACGCTGGCAGCTGATTAGATGGTGCCTACCCAGATTGAGGGTGGGTCAGCCTTTCCCAGTCCACTGACTCAGGTGTTAATCTCCTTGGGCAGCACCCTCACAGACACACACAGGAGCCATACTTTACATCCTTCAATCCAATCAAGTTGACACTCAACATTAACCATCATGATGTGCAAGCTATTTTGCTGGGAATTTGCTAGGATCGAAAATTCCTAGTTTTTTTGTTTGTTTGTTTGTTTGTTTTGGTTTTGAATCTTTAATGAGAAAAAATACTATTGTGCTCAAGAACACTGTGCGTCTGGTGTATCATTGGGTCAAGGGTTGGGGACACACATGGCAGAATTCAGAAACAGGGTAACATCAACAAAAATACACACGGTCATAAAAAGAAAAACTGGCACCTGGCACGATCAACTCTGTTTCCTCATCATTCAGCAGCATGTTGGGGATCCTGCGGCTGATGGGGAACACACGTCCAGACTCTGGGCACTGCAGGGTGCCCTCCAACACATCTACCTCCAGCAGCACGTGGTGCATTGTCCTCACCATGGAGATTCCTAGCAAATACTCTAGGTATTTTAAATAGAAGAAATTTAATACAGGGAAATGATTACATATATAGTAGAAGAACTGAGATGTCAAACAGAAGAGTGAGGCAATCCACATTTTAGCAACTGCAGTAAGTGACCTCCAATGTCATGGCTGGAGGGTGCAAATGGTGAGAAGGCAGAAGCTAGAATCATGGTGGACCCCACCTGCAAGAGTCACAAAGAAGATGCATCCATTCAGGTCACAGAGAAGTAAATACTCTAGTTTCTACCTTCTACCTTCTTATTGCTCTCTAGTCTCCCATTTTATCTAGACTGCTGACAAGCATGCAGTGGAAGGTGAGCACCAGATCTGAGAGGAAACAGGCAGTGTCTGGTGGCACACTACACAAGAACTCTCACAGGCATCCACTAGGCTTGCTTGGTGACTCATTTAAGGAGTAACCCTATTTTATGTATCAGAGTAGTCTATGGTGTGATATAGCATATTGTTTCTTTTGATGTTTGGTTTCATTTGTTCCCTGTAGGCACCTAATCACTGTTTTTTAAATTCCCCAGGAGATTCTGGTATACCCAATCAGCTGAGAACCACTGAATAGTGGCTTTCAAAATTTTGAGCATCCAAATATTGTCTTCACAGAAAATCTTAATCTCTGAAGTCTACTGTAAAAACATAGAAAGGCAAGGCTGTTCTGCTTGAAGCATAGGTTGGGAGCCTAGATTCCTCTCAAACCCAGGCCACTCCTGGGAACATGGTCTGGAGATTTGAATGTTCCCAAATCTAGTGTATCTCATTAGTTGATATGTATGCACATCCTCTGTGTCTCTCAGTGCTCTCTCATGTGTAGACATATGGTGCCCCATTCCAAAGAGTGACTGTAGAGTAATGTGGCATTAAAGGAACCCTGGATAGACCTGTATTGGACCTTACATATTAGAGAGCTCTGCAGATAGCTCACAAATCTCCAAGTCGCTAGCTGTAAATTGAGTGATAACTGGTGTCAGGTTATTTTAGCACAGTTTGGGGATAAAATGGTGCATTAATCTCCCAGTTTGTGGCTTATTAAACTTTGAAATGGAATTATTTGAGACATAAAAGAGATAGCAATACTTTGCTGGATCTTCTCCATTAGTCGAGATTGTTACAGAGGAGAAATTTTTGCCACTGTTTATCAAATATTTTTTCCTCTAGTTAATCCATATCATTCCGGGAGCTTTGCCCAGGAAAAGGACGAATTACTTGCGTTCCTCTGATCTCTTTCAAGTTCTACTCCCGTACCTTTAAACTGTCACACGGAATCTTTGGTGACAGAGGAATAGAGGTGGGCAAGCAGGGCGTTTGGAAACCATACTGAAAACGAATTATCCATAAAGCACAGATTCACCAGCCTAGAAATGGCTCTGTCTGGATGGATTCCTTGAGATGTGTTTTATTTCCATTAAAAACACAAAAACTTTCAAACTTTCACTGTGTCTCAAAATGATAGAGAAAAAAATTCAGCCTTTCAAGTATTCAAGAAAAGCTTGAAGAAATAAAAGAAACTCGCTACTCTCTGGGCCACTTTAGGAGGCAGAGCGTTCCTGGAGAACTTCAGGATTCATTCGCAAGGGAACCCAAGGTGGGCATTCAAAGCCGATCCAAAGGATATTCTTCTTTTTAGAAAACAAAAGGAGCGCAAGGAGTAGGGGACTGAAGGTGCCCAAAGCTGGTGGGTCAGTGTCACTTTCTTCCTCCCTTTCGCCCCTTTCCTCCCGCTCCTTTCTCCCCTGTGGCCCCGAGTGCCTCTGCTCAGCACCCCTTTCTCTCCAGCCCCGACTGCCCATCTTCGCTCCTACCCTCGCGCGTCGGGGCCGTGTCTACACCCACCCCAGGACCTGGTCCGTCCAGGCTCCTTCCCATCCTCACACCCGCGCCTTTCTCCCTGCGGCCCCGGCTCGCTGCTCCAGCTGCCCAGCTCTTCCCAGGACAGGGGATCCCGCCAAGGGGGCCGCCCCCGCCCCGGCCCTCCCCCGCCCGGCCGCACCATAAAGCGCCCGGCCGCTGCCGCGGAGCCCAGCAGTCAGCTCCCCAGCACCGCGCGGCGGGAACGCGAGCGCGCCCCCGACGGCAGCCCGGACGCCGAGCACGGGTCACCTGCGGCGCCGGCCCGGGCGCCGACCGAGGTTCAACGCACGGCCCGGGGACCCCCAGGCGGGGCCAACGCCGCCGTCGCTCCCGGCCTCGCGGGGAGCAGGAAGAGCCAACATGCTGGCCCCGCGCGGAGCCGCCGTCCTCCTGCTGCACCTGGTCCTGCAGCGGTGGCTAGCGGCCGGCGCCCAGGCCACCCCCCAGGGTAAGTCGGGTCGGGCCCGGGAGCGCCGGGCACCGGGTGCCCCATCTGCTGAGTGAGTGGAGGGACTTGCTCGGCCCTGTGCTCCTGGGGCCTTGCTCAGCCCCTCTCTGTCCCTCCCGGGCCCAATCAAAGCATATTGTGATTGGAGGTAGTGATTAGTCTAGAATTTTCCGAAATTCGATTATCCAATGATGAGAACAATTGCCTAAATAGTTGGGGGATGCAAAATTGTTTCAGACTATGCAAAGATGTGGGGTGGGGTTGCCTTCAAAACTTGCTACACGGTCCTAGACCTCTTAACATGTTAGGCTCTGGTGTAGGGTGAATTCCGGGTCCTGCACCCTGTGCCGGTTCCCTCCAGGCAGCCTTGCTCCCTAAATCCTTCCTCAGGCAGAGCGATGTTTGCCCAGGGTCTGCTCTTGACATCCCTGAGAAAGACGCAGAATTACTCTACTTGCCCTGCCACCTGCATTTTCTGCTCTGACTTTGCTTGAACGACAAAAAGAAAGTTTATTTCAAGGGTTGGCTTGATGTCTTAATTTCTGAGGTAAATAGGAAGGGCTGAGAAACTGGTCTTTTTCAATGAAATCAGTTCTTTGCAGCAAGATGGATGCAGCTGGAGGCCATTTTCCTAAGTGGATTAAGGCAGGAACAGAAAAGCAAATACCATGTTCTCACAAGCGGGAGCTAAACAGTGGATACATATGGACATAAAGATGGAAACAGTAGACACTGGGGACTCCAAAAGTAGGGGGGAGGGTTGGGAAAACTACCAATTGGGTACTACGTTCACTGGGTGATGTGTTCACTAGAAGCTCAAATCCCACCTTATGCAATGCACCCATGTAACAAACTTGCACATGTACCCTCTGAATCTATAATTTAAAAAGAAAAAAGAAAGAAATTGATCTTTTTCTATGAAACGGTAAAAATTCAACAAATAATGTGAAAAGATACTTGGACAATCCTCAAACCCCTTGGTGAAATGGGGTGAAATAGCCATTGGGTAGAAAGCAGTTAAACAGAATTTTTTGTAAAGACCAAAAGGAAGACATGATTTAAGCAAAGAAAGATCTTAGGACTATAACTGGCCCTAACTGGTCAGGCGTGAGCTTCATCTGTTTGAACTTGGTGCCTGGGTTGATTTATTACTGACTGTGGAAGTAAAACTGGAAGAGACGCACAACTTGAAGTAAAAGTTGTTTTTCCTCTTGTAGCCAAAGCAAAGACTGCCTATGAAGGCGTTCTCAACTTCCCTGCCTCCCGCTGCTGGAATCACACATTTAAACTGCATTTCGCCGAATAACTCATTTTCATTCCAGACCAGACAACCAGAACTGTGGTTTCAGGGGTTAGAGTACTGCTAACTTTTAGTTTGTGTTGAAATATTTGAAATGCTGTCGTCCGTGCCCCATACTTCTAGGAAGGTAAAAAAGGAAGCTTTTAAACACTTCTAAAGTCTTATTGTAATGATATTTGGCAAGTGTGAATTTATAGGTATAATTTTTTTGTGTTATATACGTTCTTGACTTTTGAACATACAGCTTTATGGTGTGCCTTAGGTATGTCTCAGACATACCTGACCATTTTATGGAGATTTGAACTCGGCCTATACAACCTAAATTATCTGGGTAATTTGGTTGCCGTAGATGATCTGATTAAGTTAAGTTTCTGATAGATTCTTTTATTGCATTATCTAGTCTGCAATTATCAGGCTTAACAGGATAATTTGATTATCTCCTTCTTCCTCTGAGCTTCATTGCTGGTCTTAAATTAGTATATATTCAATTTACATACCATGGTAGCTGCGCTCATTGGTAGCAGTAATTTCACCTCTAACAGTAGAGGGTTGTGCTTTGATCCTGGCACTTAAACGTAATAACATTAATAGAAAATGGTAGTGTCTCATTTCCTTTTCAAAACACTCTCTATGTTCATTACTAACTAATCCCATCTCTGCCTCTTGAGAGAGATGCAAATGAATCAGACGAACCATAGATTGAAATACCGCAAGTTTAGCTTGAGTTACATCATGAACCTGATCATAGTCAAAGCAAGAATCAAGAGTACTAAGAGTTTTGTTTTGAATGTAGTTCCCATACTTTAAATACATATCTCTTTTCTGAAGATGTGTTGTCCTGAATGGAACTTTAAAACATATTGCCTTATTTCCCTTTGCCCTCATTAGTGGAAATGTAAAGTTTCCAATTCTCTTGAAAATTAAAAAATCCAATTTCCCTTTTGAAATGTAGTAGGCAACAGTGTTTATGGTTTAGGGATATAGGCACTAAGAGGAGCACAGTAAATGTTCTGCTTTCCAACACATCTCATATTAATTTCATTATTGTGTAAGGACCCCTGGTACATGTGAAAAATACAGTATAGATCCAGTTTGAAGACAAATTGTCTTTTAAAAGGGGTAGATATTCTTGAGTAACTAGGTTTTTGCCTGTTTGCTTTAGAACTTTTATTCATTCTTATTACAAAAGCAATACCTGCCCATTGTAGAAAAGATAAAAGTTAGATAAGCAAAAAATAAAATAAAAGATAAGAGGAAATTTAAAACTTATATTTATGCAACCCGGGGATAGCTTCTATTAACATTAACATGTTGTTGTATTGTCTTTCATTTCAAATCTTTTTCTATGCAAAAATATATTTCAAATGGAATTACGTTATACATATAGTTTTAGAATCTTTTTTTCTTAACGTATCATGAACATCTTTTCACATCTGTAAGTATTCAGCTACATTTTAAAACTAGGTAGTATTCTGCTTTTTGGAAGAATCAAAATGTATTTAGCCAGGGTTATAATATAGAACCCTTAAGTTGTTTTTGGTTTTGATATTGTAAATAATAATTTATTGAACAAGTGCAAGTGTCACAGGATGCTTTGGGATGATTTTAACCATCCCCTCAATCTCAGCCAAGCCCTTCTCTTTTTTTTTGCTAAGGACAGTTAATGTTTTCATAGCAAAATGCTATACCAACAGAGCTCAGGTTTACCTCTTTTCCAATTAGATTTTCATCTAATTCTTTCCTAAATAGAAATTCTAGAATTACCACTAGTGTCTAATATTCTTGTACCTAAATCATTTACCATGTTATCCATTATTTCCCTAGGATAAATTCCCATAAGCAGAATTGCTAGATCAAGGAGCACATATGTTTTAGGGCCTTTGATACTGTTGTTTAAACTGTCTTCAAAATGTTTATACTAGTTTAAATGTTACACAGTGGTACAGAGAGTGCCCATTTCCCTGAACCCTCACAAACAGTTGAGTACTGTTGTATTTACTAATTTTCCAATTCAATGGTGAAAACAATACGTTATTGTTTAAGTTAGCAACTCCTGCATCATTAGATAAATACATGAACATTTATTTATATACTTAATGGTCATTGTAATTCTTTTTATGTAAATTGCCTTTTCATATTCCTTGCCCATTTTTCTATTAAGATGCTTATCATTTTATTGATTTGTAAGAACTCTTTATCAATTGTCAATATTACCCATTTAATAACCAGATTATTATATCCAAGAGACAGCTGTAGGTGCTGAAGTTTCTGCAGCCTATGGAATTGTTCAAATGATATTTGCATCTGCTAATAGATATACTAAATAACTTCCACTGAGTATTACCCAAATTTGGCCTTTGCCTTTTAAATAACTCTGGGCATACTCTCTCATAGCTTTCATAAATATTACAGAGTTTGTGAGAGAAAGTACTGCTTGCTTGATCAAAAGCAACTTATACAAATGCAGATTCTGATTTTTGTAGACCAATTCTATCAGTCAAGATACAGTCAAGAGACAGAAACCACATCATTTTGTTTTGTTTTGTTTCCACATTGGGATTTTTTTAAACAGAGAAATGTTGGAGAATTGTAAAGGCACAAAGGGAACACTTAGGTCTCACAAAGGTGGCAAATCACTTTCTACCAGCACATCTACCACCATAGCCATGTTTTCTGCTGCATTTCTTGTCATTTGTCACTGACCAGGAAAACACAATTGGCTCTGGTCCTGGAGGTGCCTATGGGACTCCGTGACAGAAATTCACTGCTTGGGGACATCAGTAAAGCAATGGCTTGGATGCTTTCACCAATCCCCCTTGTACTTTAAGCCTTTAGTACTTTTCCTGGTGGGCATTTTCAGAGCTACTTGTTCAGCCAAACCCAATTTTGTGTTTGCAAGTTCAGTCCTCTCTCTTGAGGGCTACACCCAGTGATGAATATTGTGCTGTATTTCTTCTGGCTCAAATGACCAGCCACTATAAAAGTGACAGGGAAGAACTGGTGAGTTTGGCAATACGGAAAAGGGATTACAAGATTAGTTTACATTACTCTGTAGCTTACTGTCAAATTGCCCCCCCCAACAAAGAAACCCTGTTTTCCCCAAAATTGAATCTTTCACTTATACCCCTTCTTCTCCCTTCTTCCCAGTCTTTGACCTTCTCCCATCTTCCAGTCAGAGGCTAAACCCAGGCGCTCTGCTGCCAGTCCTGACAGACCCCGCCCTGAATGATCTCTATGTGATTTCCACCTTCAAGCTGCAGACTAAAAGTTCAGCCACCATCTTCGGTCTTTACTCTTCAACTGACAACAGTAAATATTTTGAATTTACTGTGATGGGACGCTTAAACAAAGGTAAGCAAATTTGCTGAAATTATTTTCTTAAAAATCTCCTTTTTCTATTCCAGGATTAGGGGTATACTGTCTTTGAGATGGTTTCCTTGTACAATTATATTCTCACTCACTAGTCATTTCAGTTTTTAATACTGAATTCTTCTTACTGTACATTTACCTATATTGGCAGGGGGGTGGGGGGCGGTTCAGGAAGAAAGTGACATTGGGAGAAAAAAAGAATTGCTGTGACCAAGATGCTTTTTGACATTGTCTCATCCTCATGTTATTCTGAATCCAGTTCTGGAACAGAGAGGACAAGGGACAATTCAGCCATTATCTTAGGCAGCTCAGGCTGCTATAACAAAATACCATAGACTTTGTGGCTTAAACAATAGACATTTACATCTCACAGTTCTAGACAGTGGTAAGTCTAAGATCATGGTGCCATCTCAGTCCATTTTGTGTTGCTATAAAAGACTGCCGGAGACTGGGTAATTTATAAAGAAAAGAGATTTATTTAGCTCACAGTCCTGCAGGCTGGAAGTTCAAGGGCATGGCCCTGGCTTCTGACAAGGACTTTCTTGTGTCACAACGTGGTGGAGAAGGTCAAAGAGGGAGCAGACACATGGGAAGAGGGGAAAACCTGAGGGGCATCCTAGCTTTATAATAACCCACTCTCTCAAGAACTAATCCATTCCCTTGAGAACTAATCCATTTTCACAAGAGCTGAAACTCACTGTCTCGAGAACAGCACCAAGCCATTCATGAGAGATCCAACCCCATAATTCATATGCCTCCCACAAGGCCCTACCTCCCAACACCGCCACACTGGGGACCAAATTTCAGCACGAGTTTTGACAGGGACAGACATACCATATCCAAACCATACCACCCGCAGATTTGGCTCCTCGTAAGGGCCCAGTTCCTGGATTGTAGATGGCCATCTTTTTATTGTGTCCTCACATGATGAAGACAGACAGCAAGCTCTCTTGTGTCTCTTCTTATAAGGTCACTATTCCCATCATGAGGGCCACACCCTCAGCACCTCATCTAAACCTAATCATCTCCCAAAAGCCCCACCTCCAAATACCATCACACTGGAGATTAGGAGTTCAGTATATGAATTTGATGGGGCGGGAGGAAGGGGACAGATACAAACATTTAGCCCATGACAGCCACCCCATACTATTCTTATGTTCCCTTTGAAGCCAGTGCTCAGTAGACCTAGCTCCTAGCTCCTTAAGCACCTACCTGGCCGTGATGGAAAGAATATACCTCAACCAGTAGAACAGGATGAATAGGGCTCTTTTCTCCCTGTGCGTGCCAATTTACACAGGCCTGTCACTGGTTTGATCCCTCTGCTGTCATTTGTTTTGTTGCCGCAGTGAGTTACTATAAGCACTGAGAAGTGAGTCCCAAAGAAAATGGTCACTATTTTTCATTGCCTTCTCCTCCACTCCTTCCCCGGGGGACAACACCTGTTCCTGTTTATTAAGGAATGTGACAGATGCGTGTTCCTGCTGCTTCATGCATTTAATAAAATAGGAGGGCTGGTTCTTCTGGCTGGGTTTTATGTTTATTTCAGTTTGCTTTACAAAGTAGACACTTCCTAGTGCTTCAAACTCTCTCTTAGATTATATTTGTGATTGTACACTTAAATCTGCAGGCATTAGGAAATGAAAGAAGTTTCTAATTCTTAACTTTCTTAGGACTCTAAAGTTAAAAGTATAAAGGAATGGGACTTTAACCCCTTCTTTTCTGTCAGATTCCAACGTGCTTCTTGCCTGCTTCCACGCTACTCCCAAGTCTGCTTTCTCTGTATGTGCCTCACAGCCTGTCAGGGACCTTGAGGAGGTGTCAGATAATAAAGTGAGTCTGAGGACATGGCCACCAGATGGGTCAACCATTCCTGTCCCCCTTTCCCCATCTTCAGCCCTAATGAGGGGGGATTCTGCCCATGTCTCTGCCTTGAATCAAACAGCCCCATTTTGCCTAGCATCTGTTGAAGGAACTGCTCATCTTCTGACAACCCAGCTACTCAGTTTGTGATCATAAAAATCACCGTTCTTCATCTGTGGATCAGCAGCTTCTCCTAACCTGTCTATTTCAGAGGCATTGCAAAGATTTTTCTTTTGGTTCATCCAGCTTAATGGCCAGAAGTTCCTCTGCAGAGTAAAAAACTGCTCCAAGCTTTTGCCCTCACTGCCTCTCACCCTCTATTTCTAAATTGGCCAGTATGTGTGAGCCCATTGTGGAAAGTCTGTGTTGCTGGGAAACACAAGGAAGCAACTTCCCCTGAACTGATCCTTTCAGTTTGTGTAGACAAGAGTAACACTGGATTTAATGGGCAGTAGGTAGAGGGTAAGGGGATCGTTAGTATGTTTCCTCTGAAGAATCACCAGTAATGTGAGTCAGCTGTAAATACCAGTTGATCAAATATTTTAGGGGCTGTAATCCCAGCACTTTGGGAGGCTGAGGCAGGCAGATCACCTGAGTTCAGGAGTTTGAGAACAGCATGGCCAACATGGAGAAACCCCGTCTCTACTAAAAATACAAAAAGTAGCCGGGCATGGCAGTGTGTGCCTATAGTCACAGCTACTCGAGAGGCTGAGACAGGAGAATCACTTGAACCCAGGAGGCAGAGGTTGCAGTGAGCTGAGATTGTGCCGCTGCACTCCACACTTCAGCCTGGGTGACAGAGCGAGACTCTGTCTCAAAAGAAAAAAAAAATTAGAGGAAAAGATGAAAGGGTTGAGATGAAGAACTGAAAGATGAACATCTCCCTACCCTCCAACCTATTAGGAAAGATAAATTGTTCTTAGAAACTATGGGGGCAGAAGGAGTCCTGGAAGAATCTAGAAATGAGAATTCTCATAAGGCAAAGAGGGATTTATGCTGTTATTAGAGCTTGAAGAGTTGAAGAATGACACAGAGAAGTTGTTTCACCGGAGCAGTCGGAAAAAAATACGAAGATTTGCCAGCAGTGGTGAATATAAAAGTTTCAGGAAAGAGAAGTCCATTCTGACTGGAACAATAAAAAGAAGTCACTGGGTCCATCAGATCCAAGGAAAAGACAGAGCCTGTGGTTGAGACTCCCCACTGCAGTGTTCAGTGGTGGCCATGCTGACTTGACATAATTCTCTCCACAACCCTCCATAAATTATCTACCTGGACATGGTAGGCTCCAGACAGCATTCATCTGGCCAAGGTTCAGCTGATCTCCTCTTTTGCTGATTTGCGTGGAAAACGGTGAAACAGAAGAAATCCAAGTGGATCTCTACTGACTTAAAACACCTGAGTAGGAAATAAAACACACCCTTCCCTCCATTAAAGCCCAGGACTGGGAGATGAAGGAGGGTGACTACACAGCATCAAAGAGCAGAATTTGGTCATCTGGGCCTCATATGACCTCCTGAAGCAAATTAAAATGTAGCTAATGAAGACTGCAAAGAAAGAGTTTGCCACTGAGCTCTCTGCTTCTACTCTCACCCTCTCCAAGTCAGCCTACCCCAGGCCACTTCATTACTGTTCACAAACATAATTTGGATCAAGATACATCTGACCTCTGAGACCTCTAGTGGCCCCCTTTCCAAACTGAATAATGTACCCATGTCTCAGCGAGGCATTCGGGGCTTCCACTCTGCATGGCCCCAAGCAGCCTTTCCAGTTTATCCCTCATTCCAACCTCCATGCAGCCTGAGCTTCACCAAGATAGGCTGTTGCCATTCCTTGGGGCCGCGCATGCTGCCTCTCCTCCATCCTTTTGTTCCTGCTCTCTGCTCCCTCGACACATATCCTGCCTCACCTCTCGACACCCAAATCCTACACATTCAAGACCCATCTCCAGCTCCTTCTGATATTCTTTCTAATATGACTTTGTACCTCTTAAGGAAGACATTCATCTTAGCTCACCTTGTACTTGAATTACTTCTAGGTCTTTTCTCCATTTGGTTGGGAGCTCCCTTGAGACAGGGACTATACAGCCCTTATCTTTGCATCTGCTGCAGCACCTAGCAAGGTGCCTTGTACATAGAAGTAGTTCATGGATAGATTGAAAAGAATAAATGGAGGCTGAGAAGAGTAGACTTGTTTGTGAAAAATGACATACACCATTGTGAAATTCTGGGATTCCACAATATCTGACACATAGTAGGTAATTTAAAAAAATTATTTATTTATTTATTGAGACAGAGTCTTGCTCTGTCACCCAGGCTGGAGTGCAGTCGCTAGATCTTGGCTCACTGCAGCCTCTGCCTCCTAGGTTCAACTGATTCTCCTGCCTCAGCCTCCCAAGTAGCTGGAACTACATGTGCACACCACTACGCCCAGCTAATTTTTCTATTTTTTTAGTAGAGATGGGGTTTTGCCATATTGGCCAGGCTGGTCTCGAACTCCTGGCCTCAAGTGATCCTCCTGTCTCGGCCTCCTAAATTGCTGGGCTTACAGGTCTGAGCCACCACACTCAGCCAAAAAAAGATTTTTTTTTTTTAATGAATAAATGTTGAAGGGCTTTTGGAATAGGATGTAAGAGGATACAGGTAGTATTTCTGGTAGAAGTGATCTGCCAGGTTATGAGTAATACAGCCTTTAAATCTTGATAGAAATAAGCATCCTGCAGAAACCACCTGGCTGGATAGAAGATATGGCTGATGCTCTTCTAGTATCTGGCGTAAAGACAACTTTCCAATTTGTATCCTGAGTTTGAGTCACAAACTGCATCACCATGAATACATCTCTGAATCTCTCTTAGCCCTGGTTGATTGCCTATAAAATGGGGATAATAATAGCTACTTCACAGGCTGGTTGCAAGAACTGAATTATATAAGGTATAATAACTTTCTTCAGACTATGAGGCTTAATAAAATTTTCATACTCTTAAACAGTATTAGAGACAGATTTCCACTATTTAGGCAACTGTTTTCTAATGATGATGGTTTGGTGAACTCTTGGCTTGCCTTGATGACAATTTCACCTTTCAGAAAAAGAAACACAAGAACTGCTTCTTCAGTCTTAGTATGATTGTCTCAGAACAACTTGGTGCTGTGAAGTGAAGGAAACCCAAAGTGTTTGCTGTAATGACCAGAGAGTGTCAGTGAAACTCCTTAGCCTAAGGATAGGACATGTCAAATAGTTCAGAGTAGTGGTTCTGAAGCTTGCAAGCTAAAGAGAAATATAGATTAAGAGAGATGGTAGAGCTTAAAAAATAAAATTTTAGACACAATAATAAGTGGAAAAAATGAGGGGCCTCAAACATTAATAATAATATTTATGGAGTCTTTTTTTTTTTTTTTTTTGAGACGGAGTTTTGCTCTTGTTGCCCAGGTTGGAGTGCAATGGCGCGATCTAGGCTCACTGCAACCTCCGCCTCCCGGGTTCAAGTGATTCTCCTGCCTCAGCCTCCCAATTAGCTGGGATTACAGGCATGCGCCACCAGACCCAGCTAATTTTTGTATTTTTAGTAGAGACAGGGTTTCTCCATGTTGGTCAGGCTGGTCTCAAACTCCCGACCTCAGATGATCTGCCTGCTTCGGCCTCCCAAAGTACTGGGATTACAGCCGTGAGCAACCATGCCCGGCCCTATGGAGTCTTTTTAATGTACCAGGACTGTGTTAAAAGCTCAAAGCCTATTTCCCCTTTTAACTTTCACAATATTCCTATGACATGCCCTTGAATTAGCTTAATTTTAAAGTGGTCATGTGCAGAAGATGGAAAGAATTTTAAAATTTGACACAAAACTATAATAATTAGGACAAAAAAGCTAAAACCTAATTGAGTCAAAGTTGGTGATTCACACAAAAGATAATAAAATGGATGTTTTTAGCCATGTTCAGAATAAGATATGGAAGATATGGAAGAAATAAGCCTACCTCCTGGAATAGGTAATGGGAGATTAACAGGTGATAGAGGTAAGTCATAGATGGCTCTTTTGTTTCTGTCTTACCCATCAAGGGGAGTGTTCTTCAAATTGTCAAGAACAGTTAAAAGAAAACAAAAATCCAAGCTAGATGAGGAGATAGCAGAAAAACGCCCACTCTCTTTAGTGAGATTAACTATTCAGGTGCAGATGAATTACACATTGGGATATTTAGTGAAGAAAGTCATAGTGGAGCCACTGTTAGTTCATTTAGAAATCATGGAGAACAGAAAGGTCCTAAAAGACAGGACAGGCAAATGTTTCCATTTTTATAAAGAAGGGAAGGGTGGATTCTGAAAACCACAGGCTACTGAAATTTAGGACAGAGCTCCAGAGGGTTATATGATTATTCATGTATTTTGGGATTGCCTAGAAAAGAAATCTGGGATTTTTTTTAAGACAAAGTGGATTTACTAAGAATAAATCATGCCAAACTTTTTTTTTTCAGTAAAGTTTCAAAGCTGATAGATTAAAAAAACATGCTGTGAGCATAATGTATCTGACTTCAGAAAAGAATTGGATGAAGTCGCTTATCATACCTTTCTAAATAATATAAAAAAGAACGAGCTAGGTAATAGTACCGCTAGGGGTTGATAAGTCCCCTATATATAGATATAGCAATCTATATCTATATCTATATATATCTATATATAGATATAGCAAATTATCTAGTGGTTTTTGACAGGGCTCTGTCTTGGGTATTGAACTGTCCAACATGTCAGTGACTTGAGCAAAGACAGCATTTTATCGTGTTTGCAATTCAAAGCTAGAAAAGAGTTGAACATGTTGGATACTATCATTCATATTTACAAAGTCCTACCAGATAATACAATGGGCCAAAATCAATCAGATGAAATTTAACAAGAATAAATGTAAAGCTATCGACTAGGAGTGAAAAGCAAATTGCAGAAGTTCAGGATGTGAGACATCTGTCCTAAGAGTTCTCTAATCAACAACAAATCCTAATCAGTGTTGAGGATAGTGCCTGACACATAATGGATACTCAAAAATATTTGCCGAATGAATGAATGAACAGATACTGTGATGCAACTGTTTATAAAAAGCTCCTTACATTTTAGGTTTCATTAGTGCATACATATGGCCAGGTTAAGGAAGCTAAGAGTCCCACTGTACTCTTAATTGTCCAGGCCACATCTAATACTGTGTCTAGTCCTGGACACATTTCACAGGGACACTGTCAAGTCAAAGATTACCTTGAAAAGAGTCACCAAAAGAGCACCTATCTGGACCCCGTTTTTTTGTTTTGTTTGGTTTTGTTTTTTTGTTTTTTGTTTTTACCACATTTAAGTAGAAAAGTTAAAGGAACTAGAGAAATGAAGGAGCCAGACAGAAGACATGAAAAATATGAAAATTGCCTTACAATATTTGAAAAAAGAGCTAGGTGCCGTGGCTCATGCCTGTAATCCCAGCACTTTGGGAGTCTGAGGCAGGAGTATCACTTGAGTCCACACATTCAAGACCAGTCTGGGTAAAAAATTAAGAATAATTTTTTTTTTTTTTTTTTTTTTTTGAGACAGAGTCTCACCCTGTTGCCCAGGCTGGAGTGCAATGGCGCGACCTCAGCTCACTGCAACTTCCACCTCCCAGGTTCAAGCGATTCTCCTGCCTCAGCCTCCTGAGTAGCTGGGGTTACAGGCAGGCGCCACCACACCCGCCTAATTTTTTTTGTTGTTGTCATTATCCTTAGTAGAGATGGGGTTTCACCATGTTGGCCAGGCTGGTCTCAAACTCCTGACCATGTGATCCACCCACATCGGCCTCCCAAAGTGCTGGGATTACAGGCATGAGCCACCGCGCCCAGCCAAAAATACATTTTTAAAAAAATTAGCCTGGCTCGGTGGTACATGCCTGTAGTTCCAGCTACTCAGGAGGCTGTGGCAGGAGGATCACTTGAGCCCAGGAGTTTGAGGCAGCAGTGAGCCGTGATCATGCCACTGCACTCCAGCCTGGGCAACAGGGCAAGCTCTTGTTTCAAAAAAATAAAAATAATTAAAAATAATTTTTAAATAATATTTGAAAAATGTCATTTGGAATGAAGATCAGACTAAATCTCTCTCTAGCTCTGAAGAGTAAAATTAGGATCCATTGGTAGAAGACAGAGGAAACAGATATTGGCTCTGTATTAGGAAAATCTTGGAGAGTGATCCAAAAGTGAAATGGACTTCTCTGCAAAGTAATGAGTTCCTTGTTACTGGAAATGTGCTGGTAGAGGCTGCACTTTTATTGAAGGAATTTGTGAAGTGAGATATTAAGCTGGATGACTTATAATGCTAATATTTTGTCATTCTACCAAGGCTAGAGAAGTTTCATAGGCACTTAAGAAATTGCTTTGCACCTCTTTCCTGTAACATGACCTTGGGCTTCTGTGCACACTCACTGCTTTGTTGTCTACTAGATAGTTGCATACTATGATGAATCTCATACTTTTTCAAAACACAAAGTCCTCTGCAGATGTTTAGCATAATTGCTGTGTTTCCTTTCACTAGATAGATGTGTGTGTGTGTGTGTGTGTGTGTGTGTGTGTGTGTGTATACTCTGTATACTTTACATTTATTCAAATTGCCATAAGAAAACTTTGAAACAGACTGCATTTATCACAACTAGGAGTCACCCAGAGTACTTTCAGAAAAAGCAATTTGCTGATTTACCTTTTGTATGTATTTCCAAAGCACTAAAGTTACAAAGACCTAGTGTATAGGGCATGAAGATAAATAAGCAAAGGCAAACAAGAATATCCATCACAAGAGACATTAATGTCAAGGAGGCAATTTTTAAATGTACAATTATTTAAAAAGAAGAGGAAAGGTTGACAATGATGGCTTCCATCATATGTTTAAAAGTGCCAAAGAGCAAAGCCATTTGCCAAACAAAGCAAAGAGCTCCAGACTACCTTTGTGAGTTTGCTGCCTGCAGGCCAGGCCACTCTGGACTCCTTTGCCCAAGCAGACAAAATATTATCATTTCCAGTTCTTTAAAGCTGGCACCCTGCTTCATAACTTTGACATTCAACATATCATAATATTTTTGACTACCAGGTCCACTTTTCAAAAAGCATCTTTTGAAAATTCTTTCTGAAGATAGCAATATTTCAAATCTTCATTGCCTGGGCTTGCTTTTTCATCTCCTGCCAGTCACTGAAATCGTATTTAATCAGACTGGGCTATGTGGTTCCTGTGTCCTGCTGGTCCCAAGCATGGAAATGTAGCTCTTGGACAGTGCCATAAAATCAGGCAATCCTGAGTAGCTGGGGTTACAGGCAGGCGCCACCACGCCCGCCTAATTTTTTTTGTTATTGTTGTTATCCTTAGTAGAGATGGGGTTTCACCATGTTGGCCAGGCTGGTCTCAAACTCCTGACCAAATTGTCAATTACACAAAGATGCCAAGTTTAGAGGGAAAGGATTTATATAACCAACAAAGTGTTCCACATTTTTAAAAAGACATAATTGTGAGTAATAAAAGTCAGAGTGGACACACTCTATTTTATCTATTTTTTTTCACTTCCCATAAGTAGTTGTAGTGGTGCCCTCAGATACTATGGGATGTGGGAAAATCAGTAAGATATAGACTTGGCAGCATGAAGGGACTTAAGGTGGTGGGAAGATTAGGGCCAGTCCTGGGATAAGGAGTTGAAACATTATTTAGAATCCACTAGGGAGTTATTGAAGGATTTCATTTGCTTGCTTGCTTTGAGGAGGCAATAACGATCAGAACAGTCCTATAAGAAGTTCAATCTCTCAGTCCAAAAAGTCCGTGCAGAAAGAGACCTAAAGTAGGAAGGGGAGACAGGAATCTAACAGAGCAGCCCAGAGGTGGAGCAGAGTCAGAGACACCGTTTGAGATCCGAGCACCCGCTGACTGACAGCCTTCAGTTCCAATCCAATCTGCATTGCATTCTGGGTACTAACCCTGCACAATAACCAGCTGCAATTGCCAAGAAAACCTGTGCAGCTGGTGGTGAGTGAAAACCGAGGATGTGAACTCAATGTGCTGCAGCTGAAGAAACAGAGTTGTACCTGGAACCACCCAGTGGGTTCACCTTGCCCACTGCCTACACAGAACCCATTTATCAAGATGGGGAATTGCAATGGAGAAAGGGTAATTCACGTAGAGCTGGCTGTGTGGGAGACCAGAGTTTTATTATTACTCAAATCAGTCTCCCCAAGCATTCAGGGATCAGAGTTTTTAAAGATAATTTTGCAGGTAGGGGCTTGGGAAGTGGGGAGTGCTGATTGGTCAGGCTGGAAATGAAATCATAGTGGGTCGAAGTTAGGTTTTCTTAACGTCTTCTGTTCCTGGGTGTGATGGCAGAAATGATTGGGCCACATTACTGGTCTGGGTGGTGTCAGCTGATACATCCAGTGCAGGGTCTGCAAAATATCTCAAGCACTGATGTTAGGCTTTACAATAGTGATGTTACCCCCAGTTTGGAGGTATTTGGGGAGCAATTTGGGGATTGCTCAGACTCTTGGAGCCAGAGGCTGCATGACCTCTAAACTGTAATTTCTAATCCTGTAGCTAATTTATTAGTCCTGCAAAGGCAGACTGGTCCCCAGGCAAGAAGGGGGTCTTCGGGAAAGGGCTGTTATCAATTTTGCTTCAGAGTCAAACCATCTACTGAATTCCTTCCCAAAGTTAGTTCGGCCCGTGCCCGGGAATGAACAAGGAAAGCTTAAGTGTTAGAAGCCAGATAGAGTCGGTTAGGTCTGATTTCTCTCACTGTCATAATTTCCTGAGTTATAATTTGGCAAAGACAGTTTCATACCCAGTGACTGTTTTCCTGAGTGCTTTCCAGGGTGGTGGCCAGGCAGAGGTGTGGTCGAGTCGGGAGGTGGGATGGTTCCAGCCTCAGGGGCCTGGCTTCTTCTTCCTTCCTGGAGGGACAAAATGGTCATCTTCCTCCTGCTGTAGTGTTTTCCCCTGCGTTTTGCTCCTTCTGCTATGTGTGGATGTGTTGGGATAAGATAGGGCAAGATGAGCACCGGGAAAGGGGGCTGGCAAGAGGAAGGGAACCCTGTCTGTTCTCTTCCCCTTCCCAGTGATGCTGCCTCTGGAGAAGGTGAGGAAAACTCGCACCCAACAGGCTGCAGGCTCCTGGGGCCAGAGCTTTCTGCTTTTTCCAGACTCCATATGACTGATGTGAAAACGTGGAGTTTCCTGAGCCTGCTTTCCCTCTGGGTAGTCTAACTGCTCTGATAATAAAATAAGTGTAGAGGCACTGAAGTAAAGAATTTGCAATAAAAAAGAAAATGAAAAATGGAAGCCATAAGAGAAATGAGTATTGGATCAAGTGTGAAGAATGGGAAATGTCAAGGCACTTGATAATTTTTCTGCTAACAAACAGACATTGTGAAGGTGGAAGTTTCCATGGTTTTCCTTGCCTGTGTTTTCTTTTGCTATTGTCATGAGATCTAGGGGCATGAGGGATTTGTCATTTGAGTGTTACATTGCAACAAAAAGCAAGGCAGAAGTACAGAATCCACTTAAATGAGAGTATGAACACAATAGGAGGTTTTGCTACCTGGAATTAGATGTTGAATTGCTGCTCTCTAAACTTTATTTTCTATATAAAAAGCTTTAAATACAATCATTTAATTATTCATTTAAAGTTTATATTAACAACATTTAGTGTGCATCTGCTATATGTAAAGTATCCCACTAGGTACTATTCATCAAATTAAACCCAGCTATTTAGTTATGAAAATAAACCATGGCCCACATACCCTGTGAAGCCCTGTTAAAAGCAGGCAACATGCCCAAGAAAATATGTTTCCTTTGAATTTCACAGAAATCTTAGTTTGAGGAAGAAAAATCAAGAGTTTTTGTTATAAGCCACTATGTGTATGCTCTGAAACAGTTAATGTAGCGAACAGAGGTAGTGGCCATAACTGAAATAAGGAGATAGTGAGTGAGTGTGTGTGTGACCTAATTCAAGTTTGGTGGTCCAAGTGGTATTTTTCTTGGCCTGTAAAAACTACAGGTATTTGCAAAACTGTTCTAAATAGTAATGTAATAGAAGTTTTTTAAAAATTGAGTTAGTGCATATGTTTGGACTCAATTTCTCCCTCTTTTGGTTACTATATATGGTTCTAATTTCCAGCTGTGCAGTTACTATTGTAAATTCTCAACATTAAAAAATTTTTCAGATACAAATTATTTTTATTGATACATAATTTTTACATATTTAAGGGGTACATGTGAAGAATTCTGTTCTATCCCAGATTAGAAATACCTTAGAATTTCTATTTGTGTCTATTTCCCTCCATTCCATTATTTTCTTCCTCTTCATACCACATTTATATACGTCTTACCATTTATTTATATTTATTTAATACTTTACTTCAGGAAACTTAGTATTGTTCTGGAATCAGAAAGCCCTTCTAGCTAGTCTGTCTTGCCAGGTCTTTCCGATTCTTCTCCCTCAAGAAGCAAGTGGTGGTGACCACGTCGACATAAGAGATTTCCCGTCTGACTCCTCCCACCATCTGTGTAGGTCACAGAACCTCACGCCAACTGGCTCTCTTCAGACTGTGGTCAACTGGAAAATCGAGTCAGATTTCAGAAGGGTGGGAAAATGAACCTAGAAAGTCTAATGTGGAGAAAGCCTTAAAATATATCCTTCATGTTCCACAGTAGTGATTATTTTCTTTGGCGATACTGCAACATAAATAGGTATTCTTGGCTAGTTCATCTCTGGGCGGCACCATCTTGGCATTTACACTCTACAGAAAAGGTACCTGAGGAGAAAGATGGTCCAAGTTACTTGCCACAAATCACACAGATTAACAGCAGCACAGTCTGGGTGTATATGTGTAATATATATCTTTTTATTATTTTTATATACAAGTAATGGTTGTTTCTTGTAGAAAAGTTAAAACAATGAAGATGAGCAGGAAGAAAAAAATACCATCCAAACACCCAGCAAATAACCATATTAATGTAGACATATTTTCTTCTAATCTTCTAGGTATGTATGTATACATATATGTACATATATATACACATGCACACTTTTTTCTAAACCCATATTGACCTATATCTCCTTTTTTTCTTAACAAAATACTGAGAATGTCTTTTTGTGTTTTTAATATTCAGCTATTCCATAGTATTCCATTTTATAATTATACTGTAATTTAAGTAGCCAGCCCTCTCCTTTTGGACATATATGTTGTGCCAAGTGTTGATTACAATAAGTATTTCTGAAATGAACATTCTCACCCATACATCTTGGTGCTGCTTTTTTTTTTTCTATAACCCAGGACAGTGCTGAAGTGCTTCTTTTTTGTTCTTTAATTTCCTCAGTTTTAGTTCCTAGAAGTGGCAATGCTGGGCTGTTGGGTTTACACATGTTTAAGGTTCTGATGCATGTGACTAAATTACCCTCCAGAAAAGTTCTGCTTTAAGTTCTACTTAAGGCTTTCCCACCCTGGGACAGCTGAAGACTGGCCAGAGCTTTGCAGCTGCAATGATGTGTTTACCACCTCCCTTATCCAGCAACATTTGCAATTAGCCTCCGACCTTGTTCCTGGGATTGTTTCCGGTGAAAATTAGCCATGCCTGGCTAATTTTTGTATTTTTAGTAGAGACAGGGTTTCACCATATTGGTCAGGCTGATCTTGAACTCCTGACCTCGTGATCTGCCCACCTCGGCCTCCCAAAGTGCTGGGTTTGGGAATGGTACCTGTGGATGCACCTAGAGGCGTGTTTAGACACTAGCTGAAATCACTTTGGTCTTTCTGGCAAACCTTAGCCAATGGGCTCCACTCACAAAGGGTCAGCTTCCAAGAGCAGATTTTAGCTCAGGGCCTCTTATGTTCAGGACAATAATGGAGTAAAAAAACAAGGCCGAAAACCAAAAGATATGTGGGCTTAAGCAGATATGTGAATAGCTACCCACATAGGAAAAACAAAACAAAACAAAACAAAAACAAAAACAGAAAATAAGATGGGAGTCCTTCTTTTACAACCATGGATACCTTTTCTTTTCTTTTTTTTTTTTTTGAGACAGGATCGCTCTTTTGCCCAGGCTGGAGTGCAGTGGTTCGATCATGGCTCACTGCAGCCTCAATCCCCCGGGCTCAAGCAATCCTCCACCTCAGTGTCCCAAGTAGCTGGGACTACAAGTATGTGCCACCACACCTGGCCTTTTTTTTTTTTTTTTTTGAAATGGAGCCTTGCTCTGTCACCCAGGCTGGAGTGCAGTGGTGTGATCTTGGCTCACTGCAACCTCCGCCTCCCAGGTTCAAGCAATTCTCCTGCCTCAGCCTCCTGAGTAGCTGGGACTATAGGCGAACACCACCATGCCTGGCTAATTTTTGTATTTTTAATAGAGACGGGGTTTCACCATATTGGTCAGGCTGGTCTTGAACTCCTGACCTCATGATCTGCCCACCTCGGCCTCCCAAAGTGCTGGGATTACAGGCGTGAGCCACCGCGCCCAGCCTGGCCAATTTTTTTAAATTTACTTTTTGTAGAGATGAGGTCTCACTATGTTGCCTAGGTTGATTTCAAACTCCTGAACTCAAGCGATTCCCCCACCTCGGCCTCCCAAAGTGCTCGGATTACAGGCATAAGCCTCTGTGCCCAGCCAATACCTCTTATTATCTAACTGAGCATTGTTAAATTCAGGGATGGGTTGCTGAGGGACGATATGACAGATTACACTCGATTTGATGTGTGCTGACTAAGGCCTGTGCATGCCTAGCATTGCTTTAGTCATGGAATGAACCACACTCAGGTTCAGATTCTAGTCCTGCCACTTCCTATGTCCTTGAGCAAGTGCCTTCATTTATCTGAGACTCACTTTCCTCGTCCATAGTTATTCCAATTGCATTTGGTTGCAGTGAGTAGAAATTAAGTATTTAGGCTGGGCACAATGGCTCACACCTGTAATCCCAGCACTTTGGGAGGCCAAGGCAGGTGGATCGCTTGAGCTCGGGATTTCGAGACCAGCCTGGGCAACATGGCAAAACCCTGTCTCTACAAAAAATATATAAATTAGCTGGGTGTGGTGGCTCACACCTGTGGTCCCAACTACTTAGGAGGCTAAGATAGAAGGATGACTTGAGCCTAGGAGGCAGAGGTTGCAGTGAGCTGAGATCGTCCCACTGCACTGCAGCCTGGGGGACAGAGTGAGATCCTGTCTTTAAAAAAAAAAAAAAGGGAAGAAATCAAGTATTTAAAGCACCTAAGGACAGCCCCCAGCCCCATGGTAGTGCTCAGCAAGTGTTTGGTGAATGAATGGATTCATGCTCTACGCTTATTTAGAGTTTACTTTGCTTTCAGATGGGGTTCTGCTTGCTCATTGTACTTATCACTATATGAGAATTGTATTGTTTATTTTCAAATTTGCCACATATTGTCTGTTTCTCCATCAACACAAAACATTCTCAGGAGAAGAGTTGGTTCCCAGTGCCTGAAACAGTGCCTAGCACACAGAAGATGGTGAATCAATATTTGTGGTTATTTCTCACTCACATTCCATCCAGCAACCCAGTCTTGTTACCAGGAGGCTGTTCAGCACAGGACACTTATCACACCATTTGTTGACCCTCCACTTCCCCCTCTGCCACTTATCACACCATTGGTTGACCTGTGCTTGCTTCCAGCCATCCTCCGTTACCTGAAGAACGATGGGAAGGTGCATTTGGTGGTTTTCAACAACCTGCAGCTGGCAGACGGAAGGCGGCACAGGATCCTCCTGAGGCTGAGCAATTTGCAGCGAGGGGCCGGCTCCCTAGAGCTCTACCTGGACTGCATCCAGGTGGATTCCATTCACAATCTCCCCAGGGCCTTTGCTGGACCCTCCCAGAAACCTGAGACCATTGAATTGAGGACTTTCCAGAGGAAGCCACAGGTAGGAACCCACAAACCATTCTCTGAAGTGGAAAAATGAGCTGCCAGTGCCTAGGGAGTGCAGAGGAGTGTGCTGAGAAATTTTCTGCTGCAGGTCAGTGGGTCTAATGCCGCTTGCACATCAGAATCACCTGCGGAGCTTGAAAAGCAAGTGATAGGGGGCTGCCCCTAAGACAAACTGAATCCGAATCTGTCGGGTGGGGCCTAGCATATTTTTATGCTAGGGGCATCAGCATATTTTTAAAACACCAATTCTAATGTGATGCCGAAATTGAGAGCTTGTGCTTTCAATGATAAGTAGAGACTCTGGATACAATTGTAACGTTGAAAAGGAAGGGCAAAAGTAAAAATAACTACCTCAGGGTGATGACATTATCTATTTTCAATTTTCTATAATGAAAATAAAAAAGAATGATTAGAAACTGCCAAGCTTTCATAACAGCATTTTCACAGGTCTTGTCAGAACATCCACTAACAAAAGGGAGCTTAGCTTAGCTGCATTTGGTCTTAAGATACCATCACCTCTGTCTTCTGTTTTACTCCATGTTGATGGTATTTTTATTATTCTGTCATCGCACCTGCTGTAGAAATTGCCACATACATTTCTTTTAGAATTTTGTGCTAGGCAGTGCTTTGTTTTCTATAAAGAACTAGTATTCTTTGTCCTTTCCAATAATGTATAACTGGTTAAAGTTCCTGAATTTCATCCGCTATATAAGCCAATGTCAAATCAGTAACTATGTTCATCTGTAATGGCCCATATTATTTTTGTCTGCTACCTCTCAATCCTCACTTTCCATTTGTTAATTCATTATATTAATATATGCTTTAGTTACAAGCTACTCTGAGCCCTTTGTACAGAGAAGCAGGGTGTAAGCAATAATTTCCATTGCAAGTAGGAATGCTGTGCAGTTTTAGATAGTAATATAAAAACTATGAATCTGATCCTAGAAGTTTTGCCCTTGAACAACAGGAAGCATTTTTAATCAGAAATTCCAAGAAAGCTAAAATCCAAGGTTTTGGGGGATTTTTGTTTTTCAGTCATATAGAGAGAGATTTTTAATGTAGATTTACATATGGAAAAAAATTAATAGAAAGATATGCTAAACTCTATTTCTGCATCCCCATAGTAGCACACGTAATCAGAATGACAGTCAGAAATTGTGTCACTGCTTATTTCAGAAATTAGTGTTCACCACCAAATAAGTCAATTTCTAAAAGTCAGGACTCAGCCCTGACAAAGTCATCAGAAACTGTACTTATTGGAATTTTCTCAGAAGCTCTACCTCCTTAGACCATGGTAGTGATCACAGTGGCTCAGTCTCATAGTCACCTACTCACTCATTCAGTCAGTCAACAAATAGGCACATTCTAGGCATTAGTGCTACCATGGTGGGCAAAGCCAGTCATTTTCCTGACTCTGCGGAGATTATAGTCTGATGTCCAATACAATGTGTGTTTAATAGCACATGTTGCCTAAATCTTAGCTAAATCAAAAAGCAGAATTCCTCTGAAAATCCTTAGCTGTGCTCATTTCTAAAATAAGGATGATGACTTCACTTTGGCAGTTAACATAAACGTTTTGTTGTATATAGATATAATAAAGGTGATTGCAAGCAGAATTCACAAGATAAAAGGGCAAGGAAATTGACTTTTTGACTAACAATGAATAATATCAACCCGTAATGTAAAAATATGATGCCAACTACCTAATGATCATAGAAGATATCATTTATTCATTCTCATATCCCAAAGAAGTCAGAGGCTTTGCTAGACCCTTGAGCCAAGACAACCAAAAAATAATACTGTTTAAAATTGGGGTTAACACCTTATTTATTATGATCTAAATTCCATAAACAAATTACAGACAATTCTTAAGAGGCTCCTGTCACAAAATAACTCCTTTACCATGTAGGAAAAGAGCCTTTGGTTTTCTCAGCTATCTTGGTGACAATGCCAGCATTTTCCTAGGCTACTGGCTACTTACATATTCACTTTAGTCAAAAAGATAGGGCTGGCAGGCTTTAGGAAAAAATGTGATCCTACAAAATTATGTAAGATGTCAGAGGGTCCAAGTATACAGGACTACTTGATTATGAAAATTGCGTGAGTAGGCAAGCACATTGGCTTTTGAACAGTGTCAGCAATCTGTGGTATGAATGTGATTTCTTCCAGGACTTCTTGGAAGAGCTGAAGCTGGTGGTGAGAGGCTCACTGTTCCAGGTGGCCAGCCTGCAAGACTGCTTCCTGCAGCAGAGTGAGCCACTGGCTGCCACAGGCACAGGTGTGGGCTCTTGGGCAGTTTGCATACCTTCATCAACACAAACTCCAAAGACCCTGAATAGGCTGGGTCCCATCACGGAAAAGTGGGACTGTCAACAGAGCAGCCCAACAAAACGTATCTACGAAAATCAGTCTCTTGAACAAAATCCAGGGCACGGAATATTTTCATTATGCTTTTATTTTTATGATTCACATGGAATTTAGACTTAGTCAGTGGCATCATTATCATTATTTTTTTAGCTGAATTAAAGAAATTACCCCAAATTAAATTCAAATATTCTGGGTTTTTGAATCATCTTGTCAGGATGATTTCCTGGGGAATAATTTGGTTTTGAGTCACTTAGAAATGACCATCACTGGCTGAAAACTCTTTGCCTTTTGCTGTTCCTACAGGGGACTTTAACCGGCAGTTCTTGGGTCAAATGACACAATTAAACCAACTCCTGGGAGAGGTGAAGGACCTTCTGAGACAGCAGGTAACAAGCGGGACATATCATCAGAAAAGCCCTGGTCTTCTTAGAGCAGCTCCCCACAAGCTAGTGGAGCTGCAGGCCTGCCCAGGCACGGGGGCAGCCTCTGAGCCAGATCTCCGGGGGCCCACGCAGCCCCGCACGCCAGGGCTCTGCTGGAAGTTCTCTGGAAATGGGGTCCAAGCTCGTGATGAACACACCATGGCTCTAAGCAGAGCGGGAGCCATCAAGGGCTGCTAACGCTACTGTAAGAAGTGTTACAGAGAGCCAGGTGCGGTGCCTCACGACTGTAATCCCAGCACTTTGGGAGGCTGAGGTGGGCAGATCATGAGGTGAGGAGCTCGAGACCAGCCTGAACAACGTGGTGAAACCCCGTCTCTACTAAAAATACAAAAATTAGCCAGGCATGGTGGTGCATGCCTATAATCCCAGCTACTCAGGAGGCTGAGGCAGGAGAATCGCTGGAACCCAGGAGGCGGAGGTTGTAGTGAGCTGAGATCGTGCCACTGCACTCCAGCCTGGGCGACAGACTGAGACTGTCTCAAAAAAAAAAAAAAAAATTACATAGATAGCTCCACATGGATTCTTTCATTCCTGGATGATATCAGGCATTCCTTTTCAATCCTTTTTTCCCCTTCTCGTTTTTAAAGGTTAAGGAAACATCATTTTTGCGAAACACCATAGCTGAATGCCAGGCTTGCGGTAAGTGCTTTTCTAGTAATGGGCTCGCCTGAGTCGGATGATGCAGGCTGATGAAGGGCTTGCGGTGAGGCTGTGTTGACCGCAGTTTCTGAAGGTCTACCACATAGATGGAGGGGAGGGAGGAAAAGTTCAATAGGAAACCAAATTTTGTTTTGCCTTCTGTATATCTTCCTGGCGGTGAATACGCCTGTGGATGATTGTTTTTCTCTAGGTCCTCTCAAGTTTCAGTCTCCGACCCCAAGCACAGTGGTGCCCCCGGCTCCCCCTGCACCACCAACACGCCCACCTCGTCGGTGTGACTCCAACCCATGTTTCCGAGGTGTCCAATGTACCGACAGCAGAGATGGCTTCCAGTGTGGGCCCTGCCCCGAGGGCTACACAGGAAACGGGATCACCTGTATTGATGTTGATGAGGTAAAAGTTCACTTAGACTGGGAGGGGATCCCTAAGTATCCTCCTCACCCTGCAGCTTTTGGAAAAAGAAGCCAAGCTGATGATTAAGGGCTGACTTGGGCTGTCCTCCAGGCTCCATCGAAACCACTTGCTTGGAGACCCTGAGACACAGGGATGGCGGAAGGAGACATGACCCAAGGTTATGGCTGCGTTTGTCATTTTTCCTCTGTGTTTCCAACTCTTCTACTCCATTGGCTACAGTGCTGAGGTTTCTGCTTTACACGCTGACATTTGCATTGGTTATTTCTCTTAAATAGTCTGTGCTACAATTTTGTTTTTCCCCCACTTTTGCAAATGTGGAAGGGGAGGATTTTTCTAAGGGTATATTTCAGGAGTCACCGTGGATTTCTTCAGGCTTCCTGAAATAAAGGAGCAGAGGGGAATCTCACACCAACAAGGGGGAGGCCCTGTAACCTATGAGTAACTAAACGTGCCCAGGGAGGGCCCCAGAGGAGGCACATCCAGCAAATACCAGCTATTTGACCGGCTGGCAGAGCCCCAGAAGAGACTGTTTCAAGACCCTGGTTAGGCAGGCCAGCCTAGTGGCTGAAGCCTGCAATCTCAACACTTTGGGAGGCTGAGGCAGGAGGATCACATGAGCCCAGGAGTTTGAGACCAGCCTGGGCAACAAGACAAAACCCTATCTCTACAAAAAATATGATAATTACTTGGGCATGGTGGCATGTGCCTGTGGTCCCAGCTACTCTGGAAGATGAAGCAGGAGGATTGCCTGAGGCAGGAGGTTGAGGCTGCAGTGAGCCATGATGGCACCACTGCACTCTAGCCTGGGTACAACCCTGTCTCAAAAAAACAAACAAAAAAAAACATGGTTAGGCAATCACCAGTCCAGTTGCAAAGCAGTGTTCATAGCAGGTAGCAAGGCTGCCACCAAAATGTGCCTTCAATGTGCCTTTCTCCTCCCACCCAGCCCAAGGAAGGCTGAAAGGAGAAGCGCAGGGGAGAGACGCAGGTACAGAACTTAGGCACACTGACTCCCTGGGGCTCCTGCAGGCCCGTGGTAATGTTAGTAACACTCAGCTGATTACCTTCTAGTAGTAAGCAATTAAGATGGTCTCTAGTAATCCCTCAATTGGAGAAACAACTGCATACATTTCACTGAACTGCATCTGGTTTTTATCTGTGAGGTGGAATTTTCCTCTTTCTGAAAGGGCAGGAAGTGGTCATGTTTTTTACATTAGTTGAAGTGGTTTAAAAAAAAAAAAAAAAAAAAAATCTCCAAGATTCCTAGAGCCTTGGAATAGCATGGACTTGACAGGACATGGAGGCAGGCACAGGCCCTGAGGGATTACGTGGTAATGAAGAGGCACCGGCCCTGGCTTTGCCTTCTGGAGGTCTTTCTGATTGAGTAGTTGGTTTGCTGATGCTTTTGGAGGCATCTAACAGCCAGCTAAGTGGTCCAGGGACATAGTCCTTTCACAGAGATTTGCAAATTCCATGTCAGAATATCAGGGAGCTTATTACATTGAGAGGTAGGCTGGTTAATATCAAGGACCCTTTCAACATGCATGTGCCATTATTCTACAGCACAGCAAAGCCTACTAAAAAGCAACCTCAGATTGTGTGGTCAGGGATTCAGTGGGTAACTGGAGTTGGAAGCCTTTATTTTCTTTTATTATTTTTTCCACCAAAAGATAGTTAAATGACTAAACAAGTATGTGCAAATAGATGAAGAAAAGTTTGAGAGTGTTTTCTCAGTGTGGCTAAAGACTTTGAACTTTTTTGTCTCCAGTGCAAATACCATCCCTGCTACCCGGGCGTGCGCTGCATAAATTTGTCTCCTGGCTTCAGATGTGACGCCTGCCCCGTGGGCTTCACAGGGCCCATGGTGCAGGGTGTTGGGATCAGTTTTGCCAAGTCAAACAAGCAGGTAGGCTGAAGTCATGGTTTCTATTCATTTCTCATCTTAACAAAACAACTGTGGTTGGTTCCCACCTCTTTGGTATAAACCTTTACCTCCATGAGCAGCCAAGGCCATGTGGAATGTCATGGTGCAAAACGAGCAAATTAGGAAGTTTTTCAACCATTTCTGAGTGTTTACATTTATAAAATCTAGAAGGGAGGAAGCTTTTAAGAAGGGATAATAGAGTATCACTAGAAAAACAGTAAATGGGGTAATATGGCTATTGGCATAATTTCAGTCTTATTTTGTTGATAGCTGTTGAACATTTTGTCCTGCAGAATAAGTTGAGAACCAGGGAGACAAAAGCTTTGAAAAATTAGGTCACTTTTGTAGAGTCATTGTTGCCAATCGAAGCTGTTTCAGAGATGAGGGGATTTTAAGAGTAGAAATAATCCCCCAAGGCAACCTCCCCTTTTTCTTATGTAAGCTATAAATTGCCATAAAGCACTTGAGTACTTCTTGACAGTCTCCATTTATTTCCAAATGCTCTACTATATTCTGGTCATTATTTAACTGACTGACTGTGAAATTCTTTTTGATGTTTTTAGCCCTTAAAAATGGTTGTTCTATAAATATATTTTACTACCTTAGGGAAATTATTAGCTTTGAAGAAGGGCAGGGGTTTATTATTTCCTAGCTGCCTATCAAAGGGTTCTAGAGGGCATGATTTTTTTTAGTTATTGTTATACTTTAAGTTCTAGGGTACATACGCACAACGTGCAGGTTTGTTACATATGTATACATGTGCCATACTGGTGTGCTGCACCTGGTAACTTGTCATTTACATTAGGTATATCTCCTAATGCTATCCTTCCCCCCTCCCCCTACCCCATGACAGGCCCTGGTGTGTGACATTCCCCACCCTGTGTCCAAGTGTTCTCATTGTTCAATTCCCAACTAAGAGTGAGAACATGCGGTGTTTGGTTTTCTATCCTTGCGATAGTTTGCTCAGAATGATGGTTTCTAGCTTCATCCATGTCCCTACAAAGGACATGAACTCATCCTTTTTATGGCTGCATAATATTCCATGGTGTATATGTGCCACATTTTCTTAATCCAGTCTATTATTGATGGACATTTGGGTTGGTTCCAAGTCTTTGCTATTGTGAATAGTGCCACAATAAACATACGTGTGCATGTGTCTTTATAGCAGCATGATTTATAATCCTTTGGGTATATGCCCAGTAATGGGATGGCTGGGTTAAATCGTATTTCTAGTTCTAGATCCTTGAGGAATCGCCACACTGTCTTCCACGATGGCTGAACTAGTTTACAGTCCCACCAACAGTGTAAAAGTGTTCCTATTTCTCCACATTCTCTTCAGCACCTATTGTTTCCTGGCTTTTTAATGATCGCCATTCTAACTGGTGTGAGAAGGCATCTCATTGTGGTTTTGATTTGCATTTCTCTGATGACCAGTGATGTTGAGCATTTTTTCATGTGTCTGTTGGCTGCATAACTGTCTTCTTTTGAGAAGTGTCTGTTCATATCCTTTGCCCACTTTTTGATGGGGTTGTTTGATTTTTTTCCTATAAATTTGTTTAAGTTCTTTGTAGATTCTGGATATTAGCCCTTTGTCAGATGGATAGATTGTAAAAATGTTCTCCCATTCTGTAGGTTGCCTGTTCACTCTGATGGTAGTTTCTTTTGCTGTGCAGAAGCTCTTTAGTTTAATTAGATTCCATTTGTCAATTTTGGCTTTTGTTGCCATTGCTTTAGGTGTTTTAGTCATGAAGTCCTTGGAGGGCATGATTTTTTAGACTAGAAAAGGGAGGCCAGCTAGACATATAGGAATGATAAGAAGCTGTTAAGAGTCCTCTAAAGACAAAATCTCTAAGAACAAACCAAGGAAACATAAGGTACTTGGTGTAAGGTAGTAAGGAGCACTTCTCAATAGATTTCCAGTAACAAGGCAGACAGAACTGAAGTGGAAGGGAGCCACCTTGCTAAATTTAACAGCAAATGCTACGGCATTCCAAAGTCAAAGAAAATAAAAGGAAATGGCACAGTGTCCAGAAACAAAGAGAAAACTCAAAGCCAGAACTGTGACTAGAGCTGATGCCACAGCAGATCCTGGGAGGTGGGAGTTGGGTCCAGGTCTTAGTAACAGGGACCTGGCTTTTACCACCTGTGTGGAGTGGATGCAGCAATGTAGTCTGGGAACTTTGGAAAGGCCTAACACCCCTGCATAAGTCCAGGACCCTCAGAGAACCACCTTATCCATTACAAGGAGACAGGAAACCTTTAGTAGCCCTAAGAAACAACAAAGAAGCTTGACTTCAGCTTTAAGACATGGTTGACAAAAATGAAAATTGCCTACAGCAAATCAAAGCACCACACTTGTACCACATACAGTTATGAGTTCCAAATCTGTTATACATATAATGCAGAAACACAAGCCAAAAAATTAAAATAATAACCAGCCATGAAGAAGTGAAATCCCCAGGGCTCTGACTCAAGTCAAAGGCACACCACTCTGTAAAGACACGCCAAAATTCAGGGCCAATGGAATGCCCACAGGCAAAATTTGGGCTACTGAAGATATGCTTATAAACAAAAATGGCAGTTTATATAAAGAAACTCCCATGAGGAAACATGATAAATTCAAAGTAAATATAAAAAGGTAAAGAAATAAATACCATACTTAAAGAATAGGGCAATGCCCCAACTGGGCAACATGGCAAAATCCCATCCCTACAAAAAAATTAGCCGGGTGTGATGGTGCATGCCTGTGGTCCCAGCAATCTTGGGAGGTTGAGGTGGGAGGGTCACCTGAGTCTGGGAGGTCGAGGCTGCCGTGAGCTGTGATTGTGCCACTGCACTCCAGCCTGAGCAACAGAGCAAGACCCTGTCTCAACAACAACAACAAAAAATATAGGGCAATGTGAGAAAAACAGATAAGTTTGTAAAACAGACAAATAAAACTTTTATCAATGGAAAATCGTTGAACTTAACTCAATAGATGGGCAAAACAGATTAGACACAGCTTAGCAGGGAATTCATAGGCTAAGAGGTGAATCTAAAGAAATCATCTAGAATGCAGCACAGAGAAATAACGACATGAAGCATATAAACAAGAGGTTAGGAGTCAAAAGAAGATATTAACAAGAAAGTTCGATATTCATCCAATTGTAGTTCCAAAGAAAGGCTAGAAAGCAGTCGGGGGAAGCTGAGAATGTTCCAGAATTGAAAAAAGCTAAGAATCCTCATTTAGGAGAACTACATTGAGTCCCAAGCAAGATTAAAAAAAAAATAAAACTTTCCTAACCTAAAAAAGTGGTGGAACAGATGAATTATACAAGTTGTCTTTTCTGAATAACTTTCAATACCATGAAAGCAATTCTCATTTGCAATTAGATTAAGTACAAACTGGTACAAATGCAAGGGAGATGGCACAAATAACCCTCAGATTACCATTCTACCCGAAATTCCGCATCTTCACTTCACACAAAGATAGCAAAACAAAGGAGATTTATTTGCATTTCTATTTAAGCAGCATGTCTCGCTAAACTTTCTTTGAACTTTTCTGCACTAGGTCTGCACTGACATTGATGAGTGTCGAAATGGAGCGTGCGTTCCCAACTCGATCTGCGTTAATACTTTGGTAAGTATTTCTCACAGCTGTTGTTATCAAAGCAGAACCGGTTATTAAAACAAGTGTATGTTTATAGATCATAGCTTCCAAACACACCTAGAACATGTGGGCATAATATATTTGATTGGCAGAATAAAGGCAAAAGTTTGTGCTGAAAAAGTGTTTAATATGAGTAATTTTATAAGTAATTTTTATGTAAGAATAATTTTATAAGTGCCAAGTTCTTTATTTTCTATCAAAGTTGCAATATTAGGCTATTAGATAACTATTTATTGAGTAAATTATTACTCCTGTATTTTAAAATTGTGAAGAGCTTGGTAGTTTATATTAATAGTTCAGTATTTTACTGGTGACTACACAATCCCCAAATGGCATTATTTATTTTCATAAAACTTTTCAATCATGGGGTCAGGAGATCGAGACCATCCTGGCTAACATGGTGAAACCCCGTCTCTACTAAAAATACAAAAAAAAATTAGCCGGGCCTGGTGGCGGGTGCCTGTAGTCCCAGCTACTCTGGAGGCTGAGGCAGGAGAATGACATGAACCCGGCAGGCGGAGCTTGCAGTGAGCCGAGATCGCACCACTGCACTCCAGCCTGGGCGACAGAGCAAGACTCCCTCTCAAAAAAAAAAAAAAAACTTTCCAAAACTTTTCATTGTATTAAATTAAAGTGCTTAGCACTTAGGGATGCCTATAACTTAGGTATTCAGATATGGGTTTTATTTCTGAAAGTTCCTATCAAACTGTGTCCAAGATGAGAGATGTACCAGAGTTGACTATCAAGAACTACTGATTACGTGTATGACTATTTGAAAGTTATCCAGCCTCTAGGTTCCTTGTTTCCTTGTAAGTAAAAACACTTTACATTTATCAAGTCACTTATTTTAATCCTCACAACAACCTCATAAACAGGGATTATTATTATCCCCATTTTACAATTGAAGAAACTGAGGGACAGAAATATTACATCATTAAGTCCAGGCATGGTGGAGCATGCCTATAGTCCCAGCTCCTCAGGAGGCTGAGGCTGAAGGGTCATTTGGGTACAAGAGTAGTTTGAGGCTACAGTGAGCTGTGATCGCCACTGCACTCTAACCTGGGTGACAGAGGGAGACCCTGTCTCCAAAAAGAAAAAAAAGAAATGTTACGTATTTAGACTAAGGTCACACATCTTCCAGGTTGGCTACAGAGCCTGAGTTCTCCGCAATGCTATATTGCTTAGGAATAGATGGGGATTTATTGCTTCTCAGCTTTTACCAGGACAAAGTAGTCTGCAAATAGATTTGCGAGATCTTGGTGTAAAGGTAATAACTGAGCCACCTAGAGAGAAGGAAAGTAGACAGTAAATAGAACTCCAGGAAACCCCAAAAATGAAGGACTAGGCCAAGGAAAAAGAGCAGAAGCCAGAAAAAGGAGCGAGCACAGCCAGGGAGGCTGAAAGATCGAGACAAGTCATTGGAAAGCATGCATTGGATTTGGCAACTAAGAGGTTGTGAGTGACTTAAATCATTAAACTATATATACTTCAAATGGATGTCTTTTACGACCTGTAAATTTTATGCCAATAAAACTGCATAAGATGAAAAAGATCTAATGTACAGCATGGTGACTGTAGTTAATAATACTATATTATATATATGAAATCTGCTAAGAGAGCAGATCTTAAGTGTTCTCACTGAAAAAGAAAAAAAGGAAGGTAACTATGTCAGTTGATGGATGTGTTACTTAACTGACTGTGGTAATCATTTCACAATGTATACGTATATCACATCATCACACTGCACACTTTAAATATATTCAGTTTTGTCAATTATACCTCAATAAAGATGAAAATTTTAATTTTCATTTTTTAAACATATTGTATAATATTTATTACATATATAGTGTGCAGTGTGATAATATATATTATATATATAAAAGCTAAAGAAACCTGGCCCCTGAAGTGTCATTGCAGCAGAGCTGACAGCTCATTTGTCAGTTTCTCAGCCTACCTCATCAGAAATTCTCAATGCAGGCCACCAGCATTTCTCTGTGCACCCATTCCATTGTAAAAGAGCCAAAGGAACAGCAATAAGAAAAATTAACTTGCTTTTTAAGCAGATCATCTCCCTGTCCCCAGAGTAAACTTCTCACACCACCTCCCAGGACTTCACTGGAACTTTTGGCCTGTCCCCTATGCCCTCCACGGTGGCGCGGGCAACTCAGTGTCATTGGTTCACAGTCCAGCCTTCTTCCTTCACTTCTATTCCTTCTTTGTCTGAGTGGCCGGACGCAGCCTCCAGTCTGATGGTGTTTTCATCAACATTCACATGATCTTACATGTAAGCAGAGAAGAAGGCATGGGTCTGATGCCTGATTCCTGCCAGCAATGAGTACCTGTGAAAATATACACAATAACTGTACCTTTGCTCAAACTGTACCTTTGCCCACAGCTTTCAGCTCATCACCTGATCTTTGTTCCTTGCAGGGATCTTACCGCTGTGGGCCTTGTAAGCCGGGGTATACTGGTGATCAGATAAGGGGATGCAAAGCGGAAAGAAACTGCAGAAACCCAGAGCTGAACCCTTGCAGTGTGAATGCCCAGTGCATTGAAGAGAGGCAGGGGGATGTGACATGTGTGGTAAGTTGTTTTTTGATTTCCTCTATCATTTTTCCTCTTCCATTTTTAACACCACCTCTCTCCAGTTTCTATGTGCTTCAGGGTAAAAGTACTCCAAAATGAAAGCATTGCAATTAAATGAGCATGGAGTGTAATAGGAACAGGGTCCACCGAGTTTGTGGGGAGCAGCCTGACATCCATCTAACCATCAGCTGCCTTTTCTCTCCCTCTTGGCCGGGGGGCAACCCTGTCCACTTGGGTACCTGGATGCCAGAGCCTCCGGTGAAGCCCCAGCTCCCAAGCACCTTCTATGGAAAGGCCCAGAAGCCAGCAGCAGGGAGGTGAAGGAACATTCTTCTCCCCTTTCCTTCTTCTGCCCCATCTACCTGCCTGTATAATGACAACATACCTGCTGTCGTCTCTAACTGTCCTCATCCTTACAACTTCCAGAGTCTGTCTGCCTTGATGCTCCTGTGGGGGGTGGGCCATCGTGTAGAGGTGGGGACTGTCATAGTCCCTCCGGGAGAAACCTCCCGTCTTCGGCAGGTGACTGGCAGGGCCAGACGGCGCCATGCTGTATGTCTACCTCCACTCCAATCAGGGACAGCCCCATGAATGGTCACGCCTCCTGTGCATTCTCCAGCCATGGAGCTCGTCTGGGGAGGGGAGGCTGGGAAGAGAGTAGAGCAGTCACAGCAGGGCCTGACATGGGTCTCATGCTGAGCTTGTAGTGGGCCCTATGTGAAGGAGAGGGCATGCTCCTGCCATCCATTCCCAAATCCAAGGATCCAGAGTCCTCAGCCTGCCATCCATTCCCAAATCCAAGGATCCGGAGTCCTCAGCCTGCCATCCATTCCCAAATCCAAGGATCCGGAGTCCTCAGCCTGCCATCCATTCCCAAATCCAAGGATCCAAAGTCCTGGGGATCTTAGGCACTGAAAAATCAGCAGACTTCAGCTGCCCCCCTCCTCTGCACTTCCTGGGGTGCCAGGCCCTCGGCAGGTGGCCCGTCAGACTCTGGGGTCACTGGTTCACAGTGATCGCCCCTGAGTAGCAAGATGGATTCTCGGAGCCCTTTTCCATCTTTATCTCAAAGTTATGCTTCTTTATCTTTATGCATACACAATTTTCCACAATGAGCCTACCACTTTTCAAATAGGAAAAATAAGAGTCAAAAATGAGTTAATAAATAAATATAATAAAGTCAGCCCTCCTTGGCAATACAGATATTCTGTAACAAGGTCAGATGGAAGAATGTGGTGTATCAGAGGGGGAATAACCCCAGCAATTTCCTGAATTCCTCATGGTTGGGCTTGTTTATTACCAAAAAGCAGTCATTGAGAAACAAGTGTATATCTCTGTTGAAATCCCCATTTTCTGTGAACAAATTGACAACTCCCCTGGGATGGTGGGTGATGGGGCTCTTAATATGTTTTTGAATTTGTAATAAGGCACAACGACAGATGGTAAAGGATTAATAAACTTGGTGTGACTACTAAAATAATTGAATCTGCCAGAAAATGGCTCATTAAAAATGTATTTGTTCCTAGAGGACATTTTTTCCTCATTAAAGTGAGTCAAGGATCAACCTCGTGGATCAGCCTTCCAGGCCTTCCAAATGCCCTGCTGGGGCAAGTGAGCAGGAACCAGGAGCCCGGGAGGGTCTCTCTGGAGTTCTGCCTCCTAAATCCTGGTTGCAGAGGGAGAGCACAGATGATTGAGAATAGGCAGGCTGTGGCTGAGGAAGTCACTGGTCTGAAAGCTCCTTATTTTGGGTGGTGAGGCCAGGAAATTTAACCTGTGCTCACATAAGTCTGATTTCCCTTGGCCCAGACTCTGCTCCTCAGACTCTCTCCCTCCTCCTTCCTTTACCTCCCGTCCCAGGTCAGCTTTCTCTCCCTCTGCGTTTCCAGTTCCCTGTGACCTTCTGGGTCCCCTCCTCCCATCTCCCTTCTGCTGCTCTGCCTGTTCCTGGAAGTGGGAGTGGGAGGGAGAGTTTTCTCTCTGAGTCTCCCTTTACATCTTTTGAATAGTGAACCATTACACTCTTCAAGTGCAATTAAATAGTTTCTAAGCCCCACCCAACAAGGCTGAGTGACTCTGGGCCCTCCCCCTGGATTGAACAAAGGAGCAGAGAGGCCCTTGTCAGCCACCAGCTCCCTGCCAGGCTCAGCTTCCCAGGCCTCTGATGGGCTTTCCCTTTACAGTGTGGAGTTGGTTGGGCTGGAGATGGCTATATCTGTGGAAAGGATGTGGACATCGACAGTTACCCCGACGAAGAACTGCCATGCTCTGCCAGGAACTGTAAAAAGGTAAGGGGTGTGGGGTGGCAGTAGGCACACATGCACTGTGGCTTTCCAAAGTCACATCTTCTATGGGGAGAGGTTCTGTGGATCTAATTTAAAATTGTACTTGTAAAGTAGCTGCATCTCAGATGAAGTGAAACAGCCACCAACAATAAAGCCACAGTGTCTTGAGGTCAGAAACAGTTACTGGCTTAACACAAATGTAGGATGTCACTCGGAACTGCATTTTCCCCCTAAGGACAACTGCAAATATGTGCCAAATTCTGGCCAAGAAGATGCAGACAGAGATGGCATTGGCGACGCTTGTGACGAGGATGCTGACGGAGATGGGATCCTGAATGAGCAGGTACCTGCTTTGCTGGGAGGGCCTGTGAATTGCCACGTACCAGGGATGATGGGAGAAAGCCTGTGATGTCAACTATGTATATGAATCATCCCAAATGTTAGTTTCCATGCCTGCATTCCACAGCACTGCAGCTTTTTACCCTATAAGGTTCACAGATGTTTGAAATATAAAACTGACAAACTTGGGCCACCAGAGTGCTGACGCTTCACAACAATGGGGGAAGTGGATTTAGTAAAAGTCTGAGTGATGTTCTATACTTTCATCTTTTAGGATAACTGTGTCCTGATTCACAATGTGGACCAAAGGAACAGCGATAAAGATATCTTTGGGGATGCCTGTGATAACTGCCTGAGTGTCTTAAATAACGACCAGAAAGACACGGATGGGGATGGAAGAGGAGATGCCTGTGATGATGACATGGATGGAGATGGTAGATTTGTCTTGCTTTTGTCTTTTATTTGGAATTCAGTTGACCTTGTTCCATTGTTCTCTGAGAGAGTAGGAATAGAATGACTGATTCAGAGCCTTCCAGCTGTGGGTGGCTCATTGTGGCCTGCATCTGGAAGACCCAAGGTGGACTTGTGTCTATGGAAGGAGACCCCACAGCCCACTCCACTACCTAATGGCTCTGGATGTTTCCACGACTCTGTATCATTGCCAGAAACTTTGTATGACCCCTTCAAGCAGTGTCTTGACAGAGTGTGTCTTTATGGGGCATCTCCCTTCCCATTTCTACCTGTCCTCACTCTCCACTATCCTTTCTACATGTGAGAGACCCAGAAGTGGAGAACTGAATGAGAAGGCATTGAGCAGGGTCACAGACTACGCATCACAGGCTACACATCCCATTGTGGGCCCTTGAAGGAAAAACCTTTTTGAAATACCACCTGCCCCAACACACACATACACACACACACACACACACCACTCCAGAACATGAACACCCCCCTAAAACATGACCTCACCTTCTGCAAGCCTAACTGATGACCCATTTCCAGTGGTATATGCTGGTAAGCAAATCACAGAAAGCCCTAGTTGGTAGCATTTTCCAGTTTCCATGATGTAACTCCGTATTGTCCTCATTGCTGATTTCAAGCTACCAATGTGACATCATCAAACACAAAACTGAAAAGAGAGGGACACAATGGACCCAGCTCCAGCACAACACTGCCTAGAGCCCTAGGGTCTCAGTCATAGCTCAGATACCCACAAGATCCTCCCTCTCCAGGGTCGGCCCATACAGCCATCATGATCCCCTCCTCATGGTTGCTATCATAGCCCTTGACATCTTGGACAAATTAGAATTCAGTCGATAAATACCTCTGAGATCTGTTCATTTTTAAGTCTCCCAGAATCCATCCTTTGAAGCTACCTCTGGATAACTGCAGAAAAGGGTAGTCTCTGTGTGACACTGGCCCAGGCAGAAGCGACTCACCATGCGCCTGATCTCTCCAGCACCTAGAAGTCAGTGACATTCCCCTGACTCAAGGTAGCATTTCTTTCTCACAGGAATAAAAAACATTCTGGACAACTGCCCAAAATTTCCCAATCGTGACCAACGGGACAAGGATGGTGATGGTGTGGGGGATGCCTGTGACAGTTGTCCTGATGTCAGCAACCCTAACCAGGTTAGTAGGATACTGGGGAATTCAAACTCCAGGCTGAATTCCTCTATGCAAAGACTCATTTAAGACGGGTGTCTAGAAAAACAGCAGAGCCTCTTAGCTGTTGCCACTTACCTAACAAAGCAGAGGTGGGAAAATGACACACTGTGGGCCTGAAGATGGTGGGATGAACACCACACAAGATCTGAAGCCCTAGGGACTATCTCCCAGGCTGTCGATTGCCTGTGAGGTTAGTAACATGAACTTCATGATGCTCAATACAAGTATTTTTCCTGCAGAAAGGAAAACGGAGCATGGAAATTAACCATTGGGAGCCTTGTGTCCCTTTAGTCCCTAAACCCCTACACAGCCTATGTATGGACATTTCAGATTAAGTTCAGCCAGGGATGTGTTGCATCTCCCTTCTCACTCCTCCTCCCTGTCTGGATAATTGGGTATGATGTGTCATTTATTTTTAAAGCCCTGAGAGAGGGGAGTCATGGTTGCCCTCTGTGACTCACTCACGATTTTGGCCAAATTGCAAATTGCAGAAGCAAAGCAAAATCAACCTGCCTTCTCCCCATGCCTATGGCTGGCTCCCTGTGACCCATGCCAGAGTTCCATGCCTCCACCTGCCACCATGCTACCCCAGCGCCCCTTTCCAATCAGCTCATCTGGTGTGTGGGCAGCCCATCCATGTAGCTTGATATTTTAGAAGGCTTTTTTGAAAATTCAGCATTGTGCCTACACCAATATGGTGTTGTCCTTTTGCAGTTTTGCACCACCCCAGTTCCAGAGAAATAATTCCCCAAATCCAATGATGATGGGTGATGTCTGCCTTCTCTGGAACATTCGGTACGTGCAGGCCCAGGAATAAATAACATGTGCTGTTCTCTTTGCAGTCTGATGTGGATAATGATCTGGTTGGGGACTCCTGTGACACCAATCAGGACAGGTATGGCATGTCTCCCAACTGCAGAGAGACAGATGCAAACATCCGGAGAGGGTTTTTTTTGTTTTTGTTTTTGTTTTTTTTGAGGCCGAGTCTCGCTCTATCACCCAGGCTGGAGTACAGTGGTGCGATCTCGGCTCACTGCAAGCTCCGACTCCCAGGTTTATGCCATTCTTCTGCCTCAGCCTCCCAAGTAGCTGGGACTACAGGCGCCCGCTACCATGCCTGGCTAATTTTTTTGTATTTTCAGTAGAGACGGGGTTTCACCATGTTAGCCAGGATGGTCTTGATCTCCTGACCTTGTGATCTGCCTGCCCCGGCCTCCCAAAGTGCTGGGATTACAGGCGTGAGCCACCGCGCCCAGCCCGGAGAGGGTTTTAAATTTCAGAACTTCCTGCTGCTCCATTCCTTGGGATCTTTCTGGGTGGACTGAGCTACTGGTGGGATAATAGCCCTGCCTCTGGTCAGAATTACCATGAAAATTCTCCCTGAAAGTTCTGTATAGGGTATAACGGTGTCAGAATAGGCTACTAGGCACTCCAGCAAGTGAGATCTATTTCAGGAGAGGTAATATAGCATCATGCTTCACAGATGGGCTCTGGAATAAGACAGCTAGATATGAATTTCAGCTCCTTCTCTTACATGCCAGCTAACCTTAGGCAAATTACCTAATACTTCTGTGCCTCAATTTTCTCATCTGTAAAATGAGGATGACAATAGATCTAGCTCATAGGACCATCGTGAAGATTGAGTTGATCCATGGAAAGTGCTCATTATGGTTTCTGTTATATACATAGCACTCAATAGACATTAGCTCTTTTATTTTTATATTCTTTCAGCTCAGAAAAACTTCACCATCATCTCAAAATAGAAGGCTGTCAGTTTGCTGAGGGACTGCTATTATTTCCTGGTCCTTGAAATTTTTTTAATTCAGTTTTCCTTATTTAAGTGGAATTGTTCTGTGGAAGTGAGTTTTGTGAACCCTCCTAGCTCAACACAATGGAGTCCCACATTAAGACTCAAGGCTGGATCAACTGATCAGATTCTGGAAGAACATCACCAAAAACAGACGTGTGTCACTCAGCCCTAGCGGCACCTGCAACCCAAGGTTCTAAACCCTTTTGTCTCCATAGGGAATTCTTACAAAGGCAGCCAGGACAAGGATGAGAGGGAAAGGATTCTAAAAGACAAAGCAAAAAAGATGTAATTTCTCTCCTGATACCTGGATCAGAGGTTGCCCTGCAGAAAACCAGTTCCTGACCCAAACCTTACTCAAGGACAGCTCCTATGAAGCCACAGCTCTCTTTTTTTTTTTTTTTTTTTTTGAGATGGAGTCTTGCTCTGTCACCCAGGCTGGCATGATCTCAGCTCACTGCAACCTCCACCTCCTGGGTTCAAGCAATTCTCATGCCTCAGACTCCCACGTACCTGGGATTACAGGTGTGTGCCACCATGCTGGCTAATTTTTGTATTTTTAGTAGAGACAGAGTTTCACCATGTTGGCCAGGCTGGTCTCGAACTCCTGGCCTCAAGTGATCCACCTGCCTCAGCCTCCCAAAGTGTGCATCTCTTTCATTATCCTCTGTGTCCTTGCTGCAAAGTACATATAGTCATCCCTCAGTGTCCCAGGGTATTGGTCCCAGGATACCCCTCTGCCCCCAGGATACCAAAATCCTCAAATACTCAAGTCCCTTATATAAAATGATGTAATATCTGCATATAACCTATACCTGTCCTCCTATATGCTTTAAAAATCCTCTCTAGATTACTTAATACCTAATACAATGTAAATGCTAGGTAAATAGTTATTATACTGCATTGGTTTCTTATTTGTATTTTTTTGTTGTTATTTTTTATTGTTCTTTTTCAAATCTTTTCAATCCTCAGTTGGTTGAATCTGCGGATACGGAACCGCGGATACAGAGGCCTGACTGTACTAGCTAAGTGAACTTAAACATATTTCCCAGTCTCTTCGCATCTCAACTTCTTCATCTGCAAAGAGGAGATAAATAAATGCATCGTGCAGGTTATGGTGAAAATTCAAGATAATGTAGGTAAAGCTCCCGGCACAGTGCTGGCCCAAGGGTGACATGCAGAAAACAGGGGCCATGTTATTATTGGTATCACAGTACAAGGAAAGGCACGTCAGCAACAGAGCCTGACATCAGATGTCCCTCTCCTCTTCCGAGGGGAAGGTGGGACTGTATCCTGACAACTGCCCTAAATGATGTGCGTCAAGAATGTTCCCTGGTGCAGGTCATCTTGCACTCTGACTACTATCTACATTAATTTCTAAAATATCCTGTCCCACCAGCCTCTAGATATTTGCCCAAAACAAATGACTCATTGTGCTATGTTTTAATTCCCACAAAGTTGAACCTTGGAGAAGAGGGTAGGAACTGCTTGTTTTTGCATTAAAATGTTCAGGGCTACATAGAACGGCTGCTAATGGAAATAGCTCAGTCTTGTGTTTTATAAAGCAGACCTGCTGCATGCACAGGGATTCTGCTGTTTGAGCCACATCATTTTCTGCTTGTCAAGGCTGACTTCACTTTCGCTGGACCCTTTCTGTCCCCCTGTACCATGTGGAAGGTGTGGCCCTAGAGCATGGTTTGGTCCCTGGCTTCCCTCTCCAAAAGGGTGCAGGGGCAGCTCCTGGCGCAGGACAGGCCGCAGGTGGACCAGGTCTAAAGGAGTGCTCATTCTTTTCCAGAGTAACCATGAGAGGTCTCAGACTCCAGGACACCTCTTGGAGGCAGGGCAGACTCATCTTCAGGTGGCCCCTCAGCCCGGAAAGTCAGGTGGACAGAGAAGGAGAGTTCTGAGAAGTCCTTTAGACCAGCACTGAACCCGGCCTACACACTCTCCTCGAGAAGGCGTGGCCCTGTTCACTTTGCCCTTCTCCCCATGGCGTTCAGGTCTGAATCCTCATTGGATCCACTAGCCAGGGATTGTGAAGAGTGATATAACAGAAAACACTGTAGGGCTTCCTAAGAGTCAGCACTTTTTCATATATTGAAATTTAATATGCAACATTCTGATTTTCATCATTTAATCTCCATAACAACTCTATGAGGTAGGTACTATTCTCATTTTACAGATGAGGACACTGAGCCATAGAGAGGTCAGGTGTCATGCCTGAGGTCACACGCTGGCCAGTGGCTGAGCCAGGATTTACACTGAGGCTGTCTGGTTCCACTGCCTGTCACTGTTCCCCTCACACATCCTCTGAGTTGAGTATCATCTAGCAGTTCCCAGGGACTGATAGGAGCATCTGGTCATAAATCATAGAAATAAATAGACCCTTATCTTCTTGAGTAGGAAATGACTCACTTGTTTCAAGAGGTTGGGGATGGGAAAATTGTCTCTGAGGCCCATAGGGCAGCCTTATCTAAGGGAATGACCCCAGTGGGTTTGATTTTAAAAGCCAACCCTGGTTTAAAAAAAAACCTCAAGCACAGACTCTCCTTCCTAAAAATGGATCCTTCCTGTTCCCTGCTGAACTGTGAGCCACATCACCTGTCCTTTCTCCTGCAGTGATGGAGATGGGCACCAGGACAGCACAGACAACTGCCCCACCGTCATTAACAGTGCCCAGCTGGACACCGATAAGGATGGAATTGGTGACGAGTGTGATGATGATGATGACAATGATGGTATCCCAGACCTGGTGCCCCCTGGACCAGACAACTGCCGGCTGGTCCCCAACCCAGCCCAGGAGGATAGCAACAGTAAGCAGGCTCAGCCCAGAGCTGCACAGCACCCCTGGGTTCCCTTCAGCCAGGCACATGGGGGCACGCCTCTCTCCAGGCACCAACTCAGAATATCCCCAGCTCCCATCAGCTGCTTCTCCACACCCAGCTTCTCTGCATAGCTGCAGCTTGTGTGGACAGCAGATATCTGGTAGACACCAGTCTCCAACTCAGTCAGGACTGAGCTGCTTTGCATCTTCCTGAACAACCCTAGGATGCCATCACACAGGTCAGGGAAGCAGCCACACACTGTGGCTCAGTCCCCAAAGGGCTTGGAGAGCTGCTCCACCATCTTACCTGTCACCTGCCACCTTCCACTGGGAGTCCCAGAAAAGGAGCAGGATAGAGAGAATGGCACAGTAGGAGTGGTATATGCTGGGTTCACAAACACAGATGCCTGCAGGTGCCAGGCAGATAAGAAAAGGTCTGCACCAAGCCAGACATGAGACAGCAGGGAGTGTTGGGGACTGAAGTGACCTGGAGAGGGCATGCCCATCCACAGCAGTGCACATGCAAAAATGCCAGCACGTTAGCTGAACAACACACACGTGGGGGCCACATTCAGTCTAGGGGCCACCAGAAGTTAGTCTTAGAGATATTCTGGTAACAATAATTTCCCTGTTGTCTATACATTACAGTCCAGAAAGTGCTGTAGACATTTGCTTATGTGAGGTCAAGCTTAAGATCCACCAGTTGGTGAACCCAACTGTAGGTAATAAGAACTTCTTGAGGACAGAGTGGAGGGCAACTGCTCAAATTGATCTTTCAAAAAACTCTGGGAGGACTGGCCTGGTCACCCAGTACAAGGACTCCAGAATGGGGCCTGGCACCAGCTCAGACATGTCCCCAGGGCTCCTCTCCCAACACTGATGGGAAATCATGGCCCTGGTTGAGGGAGCTTGAGCCCTTCTGTTCCTCATGCAGCCCCTTTCCCTGCCAAGGAGTGGCGGTGGGTGTGAGCGCTATTGAGCTCCTGTCCTTTCTCCACCCCACTCAGGCGACGGAGTGGGAGACATCTGTGAGTCTGACTTTGACCAGGACCAGGTCATTGATCGGATTGACGTCTGCCCAGAGAACGCAGAGGTCACCCTGACCGACTTCAGGGCTTACCAGACCGTGGTCCTGGATCCTGAAGGGGATGCCCAGATCGATCCCAACTGGGTGGTCCTGAACCAGGTGAGTGTCACATGGGCGGCAATGGCTCAGCCTTGCCTCTCAACAGAGGCCCTTCTGATAGTGGTAGGTCATGTTTAGAGGGTGCAGACAATGAGCCAGGCATTCTTCACATCGCTCTTATTCTTCAACAGCCCTATGACAGACTACTTCAATTATGCCCATTTTACAGAGGATGAAATTGTCTGCTACAGCTTTCATGATTGTAGCAGCTTTAATGATGGTAGCACTGTGGTAAGTAGCTGAGATGACTGGAATTGGGACCCAGGCAGTCTGACCCTAGAACCCACACTTCTGATCTCTGCAGCAGACTGCCTTCTGCATATCCTCCTCATTGTGTAACTAAGAAATGCAGGCACAGAGAGGCTTAAGTAGATTTTCCAGAGTCACAGAGCAAGTCACATTGATGAGAAGTATATGTTGTATGCTCCCCAGTTAAGGGCCTGTTCAATCAGCTTAAGTGACAGTCTCAGCAAACGTATTTCATTCAGCTTTGAGCTTTTTTTTAACCTTTACAAGCACATGCTTTCTTTGAGCACATAACACAATAGAGCAACTATTCAGATAATGAAATCTTTATATGGACGTCAGACATCACCGGCCACTCACTCATATGGTGCCTGAGGTTTTGAGCTTCCTTAAGATTACTTGGCCCCTTCAAGACTGTTCTGAACTCCCTCAACTCTCTCTGCAGGGCATGGAGATTGTACAGACCATGAACAGTGATCCTGGCCTGGCAGTGGGTATGTCCAGGGCCTCAGTTGCCACTCAGAATTCTTCAGCTACTAGTGTGGTTTGTCTATTGTTCTAATCTTATCTGGTCCCTACAGGGTACACAGCTTTTAATGGAGTTGACTTCGAAGGGACCTTCCATGTGAATACCCAGACAGATGATGACTATGCAGGCTTTATCTTTGGCTACCAAGATAGCTCCAGCTTCTACGTGGTCATGTGGAAGCAGACAGAGCAGACGTATTGGCAAGCCACCCCATTCCGAGCAGTTGCAGAACCTGGCATTCAGCTCAAGGTATTGGCGGTTTGAAGTCATTCATCTCCCTTTCTTCTGGACCTCTCATCTTTTTTCAGATATTGTGTTTTCCCATGTGGTACTTAGTTAATCTAAAAAAAATTGATGCATTTATGCTAACATTAGAGTCAGGGAAGACTATAGTTGACCCTTGCCTTCATTCCTGTGTGCCAGCTACATTCTAACCTCTAATGGTGGGAATCCCAGCCTACATGAGGTCAGAGAGAGGGAAGGTTTAGAGTGCATCTTCAGGCACACTGTGTTGGAAACTGGCTAATAAATTTCATCGATAGGTCCAACTTTGTACAGGAGGGCTGATGGGCTACTTCTGTCACTCCTGCTAGGACACAAGGCTGACTTAAGTAGCCAGACGTTTGATAGGAGCCCTCATTGGGCAAATGTAGGGAGCAGTGGATGTGCAGCAGGAACAAACATGGAATGTGTAATGGAATACTGGGCAAGGCTTAGTAGTAAAAGGTTGGGGTCACCTCCATAGAAATGACATTTAAGTGTTTATGCTTTGTTCTGAATCCAAGGCAGCCGGATTATAACCATGACTATAACCTGGATCATCACTTCAGATCCAGGAAGCAGGAAGGGTGGTGCCTGTGTCCTGTCCTAAAGCCTTGCTTGTGTCATCATCCAGGCTGTGAAGTCTAAGACAGGTCCAGGGGAGCATCTCCGGAACTCCCTGTGGCACACGGGGGACACCAGTGACCAGGTCAGGCTGCTGTGGAAGGACTCCAGGAATGTGGGCTGGAAGGACAAGGTGTCCTACCGCTGGTTCCTACAGCACAGGCCCCAGGTGGGCTACATCAGGTAGGTAGAGGCCCCATCTCCTTACCTTGCTCTAGAAGCAAAGCATTCTCTGTTCTGCATCCCAGAGCCTTCACTTCCCTGAGCAATTCTGACCTAGGATAGTCCCCAAGGACATGCCAGGACTTTTGTGACCGCAGGATGGGGAACCTAGAAAAGAGGTGGGAGAGAAGGTATTCAGGGTCAGACCACCCGGACAGGACAGTAGGACCAAGATGGGGATAGAAGGAGCAGAGTTGAGGGGACGACCCAGCGTTGTGGGGTTGGTGCATTTGGATGGCTGTGCCCTTCTGCCATGCTCTGCAGAGAAGCCTGAGGGTGGACATGCCATTCGGTACGAGGTAAGAGGTGTGGCAGGGTCTCTTCTCCACACCCTCCCCTGTGGCACCTCTGGGCCCTGTGTAATCACTTACTAGTGCACATTTCACCCTGACTGCACTATGTCCCTTACAGTCTGTCTTCCCTACTGGATCACAAACTGCATGAGGGCAGCGCTTGTATCTTTTTTTTTTTTTTTTTTCTGGAGACGGAATCCCACTCTGTTGCCAGGCAGGAGTACTGGCAGGAGTACTGTGGCGTGATCTCGGCTCACTGCAACCTCCGCCTTCCTGGTTCAAGTGATTCTTCTGCCTCAGCCTCCCGAGTAGCTGGGATTACAGGCACGCGCCATCACGCCAGGCTAATTTTTGTATTTTTAGTAGAGATGGGGTTTCACCATGCTGGCCAGCCTGGTCTTGATCTCCTGACCTCGTGATCCACCCGCCTCGGCCTCCCAAAGTGCTGGGATTACAGGCATGGGCCACTGTGCCCAGCCATAGCTTATTATTTTATCTTGATCTCCCCAGTGCCTAGCACAAAGCCTGACATCTACTACATGTGGCATGAACTGATCATCATGTAAGCCAAAGTAGTCTGTCTTGTTCTTTATAGGACTTTTTTGTTGTTGTTTTTTAAGTATTCTCAGGAGTTAGGAGGCTTAGGGCTGTGTCTTTGAAATGTAGATAGTGTTCTTCTTCATTTGAACTTGCAGATCAACACCCATCCTAGCCTATGTGTAGTATATTTAGGAAGGAGTACTGAGTGCATTCTCCTCATCGGGGCAGGAAAGCAGCCTTGTGGAAAAAAGAAAATCATGAGGGCAAATTCATGTTTTGTTTCTCTTTGCGACATTATGTCAAATGTACTCTTTTTGTCTCACAGTAAGATGATCATGTTCTCAGCCCTATTAAGCCCAATGCCCCTTTTTTATTATAAATATGTTGAAATGCCCCCTTTTCCGTCCCAAAATGGAATCATAGAAATTACAACCTACCTACACGTATAATCTAGAAAATCAATGTGAGCCCTAACAATATCATAGAGAAATAAGAATAATTTATAACAAAATAATTTAAATACTTGAGCACAGCCACACCAGAAGACAAAATGAAACAGACACTTGCACCCATGCCTAGAATCACTACGAAGGTGACATTCTAACAGACTGTTGTGTCAGTGACTTAAATGTTACACTGGTATTGATGACAGCGATGTAAATTTCTCAAATGGTACACATTTTAGAATGTTAATTTTCAAACAAATTTTCTCAATTTACCCTGGAAAATATAGTTTATATTAAAATTTGTGCAAAATATACTTGCTGTTTACAAGTGAAAGTGAGTCAGGTTCTAGGCCCTGATAGTTGCTCTTTACCTACCCTGGTGTCTGAGGAACACTCCAGAAGTGTACGGAATGCAGGACAGGTTTTGATTGTTCTCTCCAGGGCATTGCTCGCCATCCAGCATCCCGGGCTGCCATCACTCAGTGCCACTGTGACAACCCAAAGTGTCCCCACAGATTCCTCCAACTCCACTTAGGGAGTGCTGTCTCCTGTGGAGAATCATTGCTCTGAGATTCCACCAAAAGATATAAATCAGACCAAAGGAAAAGCCGAAGTTTTTAAGCATGGTATCTAGACAAGGCAACTCACATGACAAGACACAAAACTTTCTCACTCAAGACATCAGGTTTGGTTTGGTTTGATTTTTAACTCAAGTTTGATAGTGTGACCAACATCATGTTAGGCCCTGTGAGAGAGAGAAGTTGGGAAGAAACACCCCCCACCCCCCTCCACACACACACACGGACACACACGGTCCCTGCCCTCAAGGACTTCCAGTGTAGTAAGTAAGTGGAAACAGCTACAGTACAATCCAGGTCAGCGAAAAATGGAGCCTCAAACAGAGTAAAGATGCAGGTACGTATAAGAAGTGGGGCCCCTGGGCCTCACAGTGGGCACTTTACCCCGGGTTGGATTTCATGGAGGCCCCTCTGGCTGTGTTGTCTGCAGGGTACGATTTTATGAAGGCTCTGAGTTGGTGGCTGACTCTGGAGTCACCATAGACACCACAATGCGTGGAGGCCGACTTGGCGTTTTCTGCTTCTCTCAAGAAAACATCATCTGGTCCAACCTCAAGTATCGCTGCAATGGTAATGTGCATTCTCGTTACTGTTCAACATTGTTACTAGAATTAGTCAAACACTGCCACCTTATTTTTATACCGCGCTTCCCCCGCAAAAGCCCAACGTTCATACCACATAGTCATTAAAACCTGATAGTCCCTGTGTACCAGAAGTAAAAAGCAGATCGCATTTATCCTATTTTATCCATGTGGAAATTAAGACCCATAGAATTTAACTGCATGGTTTAGGGTTTGGGGTTCAGTGAGAAATCCAGTCAGATTTAATTTACAGGAAGCCTTTATTTTCATGTGGTTAAAACATAATCACAGATGCAAAATCCATTCTGCCTGCTGATTTTCTGCAGGGCCGGGAAGGAGCACTCCTGGGCTTTAAGCCAACGGTTTGCAAAGCAGCCTGCAGGAGAAAATGGCGGCGAGGGCCTGCAGGGCCTCCTGGGCGGGCTAACAGCGCCCCCTACAGGACGCCTGCGCCGCGGGCAGGGGTCCGGGGTGGAAGGAGCCTCGCTAACCTCCCTGTGCCCATTCCTATTGCAGACACCATCCCTGAGGACTTCCAAGAGTTTCAAACCCAGAATTTCGACCGCTTCGATAATTAAACCAAGGAAGCAATCCGTAACTGCTTTTCGGAACACTAAAACCATATATATTTTAACTTCAATTTTCTTTATATACACTGTGGCTTTTACCAACCCAAATATATCAAAACGTTTTATGTGAATATGGCAATAAAGGAGAAGAGATCATTTTTAAAAACCGTGTTGCTCAGACATTGCTCTCACGTGGCTCAGGCTTTGAGGTGCCCGTTCTCGGAGGGATCCCTGTTAACTTGCAGGGTGGTGGTTTCGTCTCAGACCCGGTGGCCGATAAGATGAGCCTATGCGTGAATCACAAGGCCCAGGCCAGAGGTCTCAGCTGGGGTCCCCCCAGTTTGCTCCATACAAAACGCCTAACCGTTCCATGCTCACCTCGGCAGCCTCCTTATTTCGGGTAAGGGTTCTCAGAAACACGTGTTCGGGGTGGCACCTTCCCTAGGGAGGCGTTTTTCTGACCTAGTCCTGGGACAGATTTGCCCAATTCTTTCTGATGCTGTCCTCCCATCCCACACCTTCCACAGACTTCTATTCTGGCCCCTTCAATGTAATTCTTAAGCTTATTTATATATTTGGCTCCCCCTAGTGGAATGTAAGCATATTGACAATAAAGGATCATGTCATTACAATCAATATCCCCACAGTACCTGGAATGTAGTAGATAGCCAATAAATGTTTACTGAATTAATAAACGAAGAATGAATGAATGAATGCCTCTTAAGTGAAAGGACAGTAGAGTGTATATGATCATAAAAGTCCTCCTCAACTCAAAAAGTCACAACATATCCTCTATTTGTGGTACCAGTAGCTGGATGTACAGGGCAGAAACTTGCCTAATTTGTACACTAGCCTTTCTTGTATTTCAGTTGTAAGTCAAGATCCAAGCAAATTTTTATAAGTTCTCTAGAAATTTTGTTTCAAAGAATATTGCTGTGCAGTTATATATTTTCTTATTCCAGAATTCCTAGAGATATATTAAATTATGTATGAAGAAAAAACACCACAGTTTTATCATGACTTTAACAGTGAGAAAATACAATGGTACATGCATGAGAGCTGGAGGATTTCTGGACAACCTCCTCTCATGTACAGCCTGGAGATGTGTGTCGCCTTGTAATCCAGGACATCTGATCTCCTACATCAAAAACTCCAATGGGGCCAGGTGTGGTGGCACTTGCCTGTGGTCCCAAGCACTTTGGGAGGCCAAGGCAGGCAGATCACTTGAGGCCAGGAGTTCAAGACCAGCCTGGCCAACGTGGCGAAACCCTTCTCTACTAAAAATACAAAAATTAGCCAGGTGTGGTGCCACTTGCCTGTAGTCCCAGCTATTTGGGAGGTTGAGGTGGGAGAATCACTTGAGCTGGGGAGGCAGAGGCTGCAGTGAGCAGAGATTGCACCATGTACTCCAGCCTGGGCAATGAGAGTGAGGCTGGTGAAAGAAGGCAGCAACCCACACCATGCCCACCCCTGGGGCAGCCTCCCTGCTGTCGGCTGTGCAAGCCCAAGAACGCAGTATGTCCACAGGAAACAGACTCTCTTGGTTAAATCTTTTGTGTCTATAACTATTTTAGAAACCATGGGCCCACAGGAGATCTAGAACATAATTCCATCCCTTAGGGAGCTTATTACATTTTTGGGAAGACAAAACTTGTTATTTATGCAAAACAAGAAACAAAGACGCATGTAGAACCAGCAGTGTGCTGAAGCCAACTCCTACCAGCTCATAAGAGCCAACTATTCAAGTTTTAGGAATATTGTTAAACGGTTGGTAGTTTGAAATTGGCCATGGTGGGAGTATTTACACAGAAACTGGCAAACACTACAAATCAGGGCTCCAGAGAACTGGTTGTTAAATATTTATCAGCACACAAGTGATTATTCTACCTTGTCCTATTCCTAGTTGGCCCTCCTTATATTTTTGAAGCTGATGTAGAAAACTTGAGGCTTTCAGAAAATTTCTTGCATAAGAAATGAAGTAAGAAAAGTGAAAATGGGCGGGGTGCCATGGCTCACACCTGTAATCCTAGCACTTTGGGAGGCCTAGGTGGGAGGATCGCTTGAGGTCAGGAGTTTGGGACCAGTCTGGCCAACATGGTAAAACCCCATCTCTACTAAAAATACAAAAATTAGGCCAGGTGCAGTGGCTCCTGCCTATACTCCCAGCTCCTCAGGCGGCTGAAGCACAAGAATCTCTTGAACCCGGGAGGCGGAGGTTGCAGTGAGCTGAGATCGTGCCACTGCACTCCAGCCTGGGCGACAGAGCAAGACGTGTCTCCAAAAACAAAAAAAACAAAAAGGTGAAAATCAGGAAGCACTTGAGAGAAGCTAGCCAGTTGCAGACTGAGGGGATGAGCTAGCAGGTGTGGTATGCTCTCCCCCAGGTAACTCCCTGGGCTTCTTGGATACTTGTTATACTCAACCTTAGCACAATGACACAAATTCCTATTACAGTTCCATTAGGTTAGTAAGAGCCTCATTTGAATCTTACACCTCTAGGACTGAGTGGCCATCAATCTCTCACAAACTAGTATGAATTCATTCCAATGCCCATTCACCTCCTGACTTTTCATGGAGATCGAGAAGACTGAGGAGCTGGGCATGGTGGTGTGCACCTGTGGTCCTGGCTACCTGGGAGGCTGAATGGGGAGGATCACTTGAGCCCAGGAGTTCAAGTCCAGCATGGGCAACATAGCAAGATCCTGTCTCACTCTTTTTTTTTTTTTTTTTTTTTTAAGTACTGGGGGAATGGGAGGCGTGGCTGGGAAAGAAAAGAGGCATTGTCACTGTGGGGGAATGGGAGGTGTGGCTGGGAAAGAAAAGAGGCATTGTCACTGTAGGGAAAAGACCATGGCTGAGTAGAATCCCACGGGAAGTGTGGGAGATCTCTGGGGGCAGGATGAGGGCACTGGGGGCAGCCAGAGGAGGCCTGGGGGCATGGGAGCAGGTGCACAAAGGGATGTGCAGCCCTTTTTGCCTACACTCAAGAAAAAGGAAAAAAAAAAAAAACTCTTCCTTCTCCCCATCCAGGTTATTAGTCCTAGGCTCCAGAAGTATTATGGTGATTATCCTTAGGTTAATTTTGGAGACAGGCAATAGAGTTAAAGAGAATGAGGAAGATATAGAATCCAGCCACGTGCTATTGAAATATCTGTAGGCATTTTTTATGGCCTAGGCTAGAAGATAACTGGGAACAGACTCAAGCAGCAAAAAAGAATCTGGTCCAGAAGTGAGGCCATGGGAAAACTAGATACTGTACAGCATAAATCTAGGGGTGAGAGGTGGGGTGCCCGTTTGGGATACACACCTGGGGTCCCCAGTAACATCGGGACTGTAAGGGTGGCTCAACCTTTCAGTGGCATGAAGAAACCCCCTGCAGTGTCCACAGCTCTGCATCTTACAGCCCCGCCCAATTTGGTCATAGGCAACCTCAGGAGACAGAGACGCTCACCCCAAATTTCCTGGGGCAGTATAGTTTCCAGAGTGGGTGAGGGTGTTTTATTCCAGAGAAATAATTCTAGTACTATAGAATTAAGTATAGAGATGACGAAGTAAATTGGACCCATCATCCTAATATTTTTGTGTGGTGTTGGGGAATTATGTTTGAATATGTGGCAACGTACTTGAAATATCTAAGAGAATTTGGCATAATTAGAGAATGCAAATTGAACTTGTGATTCCAGTATAGAATGCAGACAGATGCTCTTCACCTTAAAATGGGGCTATGTCCTAATAAATCCGTAAGTTGAACATATCTTAAGTCCAAAGTGCATTTAGTACTCCAATAAACCCAAGTCAAAAGTTTAAGTCATCCATCATGAAGTCCAGATACTCCTCAATTTAAATAGGGTTATGTTTTGATAAAAATCGTCAAACCATCATTAGTTGGGAGTTGTTTATAGTTGAATATTTGGTTTATCATCATCATCATTATTAGTATTATTGAGACAGGATCTCACTGTCGCTCAGGCTGCAGTGCAGTGGTGCAGTCTCAGCTCACTGCAGCCTCAACCTCCTGGCTCAAATAGTCCTTCCACCTCAGCCTTCCAAGTAGCTAAGACTACAGGCTCATACCACCATATCCAGCTAATTTTTTCTATTTTTTTTTTTGTAAAGATGGGGTCTTACTGTGTTGCCCAGGCTGGTCTCAAACTCCTGGGCTCAAATGATCCTCCTGCCTTGGCCTCCCAAAGATAGTATTTGATTTTAGACTTGTGATTTTAAGTCAGAAGGTAGGAGAATTTGGTTGAATATGAAAATATTGAGATGATTAAGATAATTTCTCATCCATTATATAAATTTTTTAAATTTACAAGTTATATAAGCACATAGGTAGGTTTCATCAAATGACAAAAAAATGCATAAATGAAATTTAAATATATTGTTTTTAATGTTACAAATTAGCATAGTATATTATGTCATAAATTAATATATTACATTTATAAATGGGATTTAGAGTGTTTAAGGAAATTTAATTAAGTTTGCAAATGGGACTAAACATTAATCAAAAGCCTAAAAGTGATTATATATTTTGCTATAGAGTAATAAGTAGATTTGCACATTTATAGAATATAGTAAAGTAATACGATTTTTAAGTTGAATTTTTTAACTTAAGGTTTTGTAATTTGTAACTTTAATCAGATATTAATTTTAAAACCAAAGTCACCATAAATTGTGTTTTCTGTAAAAGACAACCTTTCCTTCAGGAATAAGGAATGCCTCCTACAAGCTCCACATTTTACCACCTCACCCAAATCGTTGGTTAATAAACAACCTCAGACAATTGACATGCACCCCAAATTTCCTGAGGCAGTAGAGTTTCCTTAGTGGAGAAGGGTCTTTTATTCCTGAGAAGTAATTCTACAATTGTAGAACTAAGTACAGATATGCTGAAGTCAATTGGGCCCATCATCCTAATATTTTTGTGTGGTGCTTGGGAATTATGTTTGTATATGTGGCAAAGTACTTGAAATATCTAAGAGAATTTGGCATACAGAATGCAATAAATTCAATGTGAGATTCTAGTTTAAAATGCATACAGATGCTCCCTTACTTACCATGTAGTTACATCCTGGGATAAACCCACGGCAAGTCAGAAATATCATAAGTGAAAATGCATTTTATATATATATACATATATTTATTTTATTTTATTTTATTTTTTTTTTTTTGAGATGGAGTCTTGCTCTGTCGCCCAGGCTGGAGTGCAGTGGTGCGATCTCGGCTCACTGCAAGCTCCGCCTCCTGGCTTCACGCCATTCTCCTGCCTCAACCTCCCGAGTAGCTGGGACCACAGGCACCCACCACCACACCCAGCTAATTTTTTGTATTTTTTTTAGTAAAGATGGGGTTTCACCGTGTTAGCCAGCATGGCATTTAATATCTTTATAAGCCCATCATAAAGTCAAAAAAATCTTAAGTCAAACCATTATAAGTTGGGGATTGTCTGTAGTTGAGTATTTGATTTCAGACTTCTGATTTTAAATCAGAAGGTAGGGAGAATTTGGTTGAATATGTGAAAGATATTGAGGTGGTTCAGATAATTTATAATCCACTGTATAAATTTTTTTAATTTACAAGGGTTATTTAAGTGCGTAGGCAGGTTTTGTCAGACAAGTGACATAAAAATAAAACATTATAAATGCAATTTAAATTTACTGTTTATAATGTATTACAAATTAGCATAGTATATTGTTATAAATATATTAAATTTATAAATGGAATTTAGAGCATTTAAAGAAATTTAATTAAGTTTACAAATGTCACTAGACAATCAAAAGCTTACAAGTGATTATAAATTTTGCTATAAAGTAATAAGTAGATTTGTATATTTATAGATGTAGTAAAGTCATAAGATTTTTAAGTTGAACTTCTATACTTAAGGTTTTGTAATTTGTAACTTTAATCAAACATTAATTTTAAAAACCAGTCACCATAAATTGTGTTTTCTGTGTATGAAAGCTACCCTTATAAGCAAATAACAAAATCAATAAAAAACAGCACAGTGACAGTCAGCACTGATTTTTTTTTATTGAGGGGTGGAGATCTGGGGAAATGCATCCTGAATTCCAAATAAGGGGCTAACAATCATCCCAGAACACTGCCCTTTTCTACATTGGGGACTGTCACCGCACAGAGGGATAAAGGACCTTGATTCAGCTCTCCCTGACTCCAGGGCATCACCAAGCAGCTGGCTGCAGCAATGCTGGGGGCCTGAGCTATCCTGCTGTCAGCTCTCAAACCCCTCATTTTCCAGGACACATGGCCTGAAGAATGCACTAGCCCCAACTTGGGGCCCTGGTGTGGCAGTGTGGCAAGGAGCACCTCTCTCTTCTCCCTACTACATCAAAAATTTTAAGGATGCCTAAACATGTCTGCTTATCTGGAGGGCTGGGGTGAATGAGACGTCCAGAATGAAAGCTCTCCTATTCTGACTGCGCCACCTGACTGAGAAGTAACTTTAGCTTATTTCCTTGGCTCATCATAAAAGAATGAAAAGTATTTTCCTCACATTGTCTACCTCCTCAACTATGGAGTGGACATGCATCCACGCCTTCAACTCAGGTCTTTGAGAAAAACAACTTTATTTCCCAAATTTCACCTTGTTTTTTTCTGAGAACTTATTGTGCCAAACTCAAGAGAAACATAACCTCAGTCTTTCTTGGGGTTCCCATTCTTCTTCCAGAATCAAGACTCTAGGATGTCTTCTCAGAACCAAGGTGTTTGGGGAGGGGGACATCTATCCACACAGATTCCTTCTAACGTGACCATAGTCAGCACCCACCCCCCATACTCTTAACAGACCACATTGGGGACCTCAAATCTGTGTGAATCTTTGCAGCCATTCCTTTACTGGCCCCTTACCTATGGACTGCAGAAAGCTCCCACAGGCCTCCCTTCCTTCTGTCTCAGCATGGGAGAATCCTTCTCAAGTATGAGGAGGGAAGCCTCATTCTTCCTTTTGCTTTTGGCCAAGAAATCTTATCCATTCCCGGTGTTCCTTCACTTACGCCCTGCTATGACTTGAATGTGCCCCCTGAAGCTCATGTGTTGGAAACTTAATCCCTAATACAACACTTTTGAAAATTAAGGCCTAGTGGGAGGTGTTTAATTCATGAGGGCAGAGCCCTTGTGAATGGATTAATGTCAGTTATAAAAGAGCTTGAGACTGCGAGTTCCATTTCTTGCTCTCTTATACTCTCTGCCCCTCCATCTTCCACCAGGGGATGACACAGCACAAAGGTCTTTACCAGATACCGGCACCTTGATCTATCTTGGACTTCCCAACGTCCCATGTAAAATAAATTTCCTTTCTTTATAAGTCACCCAGTCTATGGTATTCTGTTATAGCAACACAAAATGGACTAAGACACTCCCACAAACCCCAGACTTCGACTATGGGCTTAGCTCTGGGTACACAAAAACTAGAACAGTTTGCAAGCTGGCTCTGACTCACACCACCACAGCCTCACTGAAATAGTGGGCCCAGAGTCCACTCTGCCTGAATGGGAGGACTGGGGCAAAGGGAAATATGAAAAGGAAATGGGTCAATATCTCAAAGTGCTACCACAACATACTGTGAACAACTTCAATAGCTAATTTTAAAAAATTCTTTTTTAGAAATGAGGTCTCACTATGTTGCCCAGGCTGGTCTCACACTCCTGGGCTCAAGCAATCCTCCCACCTCAGCCTCCCAAAGTGCTGGGATTACAGGCATGAGCCACCACACCTGGCCTCCTACTGTTTAGATTTGTTCCTAAAAGATGCCTGTATTTAAACCAGGCCAGATCACTCACCCTAGAAATTCCACAAATAGCCAATGAGCTGAGGGCTCCAGGCAGACGGGTGGCTGAGCCCAGTTCCCATCCTGGCCTGGAGGAGGAGACCTAGGAAGTCACAGCTTAGGATACACTGGGGCGGGCGGGAAGGTTTGCTTTTATCCATCATCCAACCTGTGATTCAGCGCATAAGTCTCCCTTTCATTAAGTTTAACTTGTTGAGTAACATTAAATTTATATACTGCAAAGCACAATAGAATTTCACTGCTGTGAACATACGCGTTCACAAGCATCATCCAACTAAGTGTGAGCATCTGCTGCCTCATTGGGGGTATTTACTAGTCATTCATTATTTATTTATTTATTTTTGAGACGGAATCTTGCTCTGTCGCCCAGGCTGGAGTGCAGTGGCGTGACCTCGGCTCACTGCAAGCTCCGCCCCCCGGGTTCACATCATTCTCCTGTCTCAGCCTCCTGAGCAGCTGGGACTACAGGCACTCGCCACCACGCCCAGCTAATTTTTTTGTATTTTTAGTAGAGACGAGGTTTCACCGTGTTAGCCAGGATGGTCTCAATCTCCTGACCTTGTGATCCGCCCATCTCGGCCTCCCAAAGTGCTGGGATTACAGGCGTGAGCTGCCGCGCCCGGCCTAGTTATTTATTTTGTAGCACCTATTAGAGTAAACAGTAGCAGATATCTAATGTCTAAGAAAAATTTATGGAGGGAAGATTTGAATGAAAAATTTTCTTCATTAGCATATTTTTAAGGAGTTTTCCTCACAACAATTCCATCCCACTCCTACCCCTCCTACCAGAATTCTGAGGATCAGGGCTTGAGAACTAACATCTCCAAAGTCCCAGTAGCCCTGTGGTTTTCTACAGGCTCCTGGAGGATAAGGACCGTGCCATGTTTATCTCACCCTCCACCTCTCAATAAAGTACAAATTTGTGGAATTGGCGAGGCCAAGAGGCCTCAAATTCTTGTCTCTTTCATATAATCCACTAGGGGGCAGCAATCCTCTAGAAATGGCCCCTAAACCAGCCACTTTTTTAGCTAAAAGATGACTAAATTTCATTAAAAGTAGAATAACAAACGCCTGTAATCCCAGCACTTTGGCAGGCCGAGGCGGGCGGATCACGAGGTCCGGAGACCGAGACCATCCTGGCCAACACGGTGAAACCCCATCCCTACTAAAAATACAAAAATTAGCTGGGTGCGGTGGCTTGCGCCTGTAGTCCCAGCTACTCTGGAGGCTGAGGCAGGAGAATCGCTTGAACCCGGGGAGCGGAGGTTGCAGTGAGCTGAGACCGCGCCACTGCACTTCAGCCTGGGCAACAGAGCAAGTATGTGTCTCAGGAAAAAAAAAAAAGAATAACAACAACTACAATTTATTAAACACTTACTCTGCTCCTAGCACTATGTTATATGCTAATAGTTCAGGGCTTAAGAACAATTTTATTGGCCAGGAGTGGTGTCTCATGCCTGAAATCTTACCACTTTGGGAAGCTGAGGCAGGAGGATCGCCTCAGCTCAGGAATTTGAGGCCAGCCTGGGCAACATAGTGAGACCTATCTCTACTGAGAATGTTTTAATAATTCGTCAGGCATGGTGGTGTGCACTGTAGTCCCAGCTACTTGGGAGGCTGAGATGGGAGGATTACTTGAGCCTGAGTGGACAGGCTGCAGTGAGCTATGATTGCACCCCTGCCCTTCAGCCTGGGTGACAGAGCAAGACCCTGTCTAAAAAAAAAGAACCCTTATTTATCAAAACGAACATCTCAACAAAAAGCAACAACCACCACATAGGAAGGAAACCACCACCTAAATGTGAATTATTGCAACTTAGTCTCTGAACGAACACTGAAGCCTCGCTTTCTTTTAGGTATTGCTTCGCAAAGACTTCTGCCTTGTCCCTCAGCCTAAATTCACAGGATAGAGTCTTCTCCATGAGCAAAGCAAAGAGCCATTCATCTATCCACTCATCATTCACTCATTCTTCAGACACACACTGAGCAATTACTATATACCAGGCACTGTGCTAGGTACTGGGAGGGATTTTAAAAGTACACAAAGCCAGTCCATTTTAGTCCAGGCCTCTGTATGACTGAAAGCCTTTGTCTTACTGTTAATAATACTGATCATAACTGCAAAATTATAGTGTAGTTTAGAATTAAATGAACCTGGCCGGGCGCAGTGGCTCAAGCCTGTGATCCCAGCACTTTAGGAGGTGGAGGCGGGCAGATAACCTGAGGTTAGGAGTTTGAGACCAGCCTGGGCAACATGGCAAAACCCATCTCTACTAAAAATACAAAAATTAGCCACATGTGGTGGCACGCACCTGTAGTCCCAGCTACTTGGGAAGCTGAGACAGGAGAATCACTTGAACCTTGGATGCAGAGGTTGCAGTAAGATTGTGCCACTGCACTCCAGCCTGGGCAGCAGAGGGGGATTCCATCTCAAAAAAAAAAGAATTAAATGCACCTCAAAGCCAACCACTAGATTCTCTCGCTCTGTTTAGAAGACATTTGTTTGTTGTAAGAACCCAGACTTAATCCTGAGAGGTTTTAGCGGGGTCTAAGGAGAGCCTCGTCCTAAACATCCCTGCCAGGAAGAACACTTCCAGGGAGCAGGGGGCAGCCAGCTTCCTGGCCCAGGACAGTCTCCATGACCTAAATTACTTGAGTCAAAAATTCTTTGGGCCATATAGTGTTTTGGTGGTGGTTGTTGGGTTTTCTATTTGCTAACTTAAGCAAACATTTAAAATTTGAGTGTTTTTACACAAAAACCTGGATTTCCAACTTCTCTTTAAAAAGTCAAAAGCTCCAGCCTCCATCTGCATTTCCAACTTCTCTTTAAAAAGTCAAAAGCTCCAGCCTCCATCTGCATTCACGCACAGGAACCTTGAAAAGGACCTGTGTTGTCCATGCACCGCAGTGTCCACACATGTAAGTTTCTACCTGACTCTGTAAGTGATCGAGTATGAGAGTCCGTACTTGGGATTTCCCAGGCACCCTGTGCGGCCTGCAGGGGATATGGAGAAGGTTGGGACTCAACCCCTCTTGTGGCAGGCCAGGTCTCACTAATAGCTAAACAGGCAGGCCTCCATGACAACTGTTTCAGCACTGACTGAGTGCTTAGGTTAAACATTAAAGGCTACAAGAGCCAGTGTCCTTACACAAAGGCTGGAATGTGACAAAAGCCCACCAAGAGTCTTGCCTAGGCCTTTCCTGGGCCTTGAAGCATGACAAGATAACAAAGAAATTCTTACATTCCTCGTACCCACATTTAGGATTAAACACGTTTTATTAGGGGTCAACAAAGAACTCCCCAGACTGCCATAACTCAGCGGGAGACAAGATAAGGGTAATCACCCCCAGCACCTGGACCCATCTAGATTAAATAAACTTACTGAGGCTCCGGAGGAAGGTCTCCAGGACTCAGATCTTAGTTATGGATTACAGGGAATCAGTCACTTGTGTCTTTTGATGAATCCACACTTACACGTAGACATATAGCTTCAAAGGTATATAAGCACTGGAAAACTTTGTAAATATGAGTTGGTCTGGTGATATTTTCCTGGCCTTCTCCCTGTACCGGGTTACAGAAATAAACTCTCTTCTTTCCCAGTTTATCTGCATCTCATTACTGGGCCATGAGAACAAGCAGCCCAACCCTCAGTTCAGTCTGGGAACACTCTGGCTAACAACCTGTTAGGGGTTGTCACCACTGCCTGGAGAGGATAGGGGTACACTGGGGGCCAGCCGACAGGAGCTGAGGTCTCAGGTAGAAGATTCCTACCTTATCAATAGATGGAAAGAGATTCAAACCCAGCATCACTGACGCTGGTTCCAAAATCTGAAATTCTTTTATAGCCACAGCACACATTCATCAGGTATGCAGAGAAGAGTTAATAGCAGGCCCGAGATGGCTGCCGATCTTTAGTTAGAAAGGCCTAATTGCAAAGTTGGCCCTTGGCTGGTATCTGAGCACTTGGCTTTCCAGAGTGTTCCCACCATTTCTGAAACTGATAAGAGTGGTTCACCGTGTCTTGACTGTACCGTGTGGTTTATGCTGAGCATCTGCTTTCTTTCTGGGAGTTGGAATTTTGGTACATGGTAGGGAGAAGGTGCCTATAGGACGAGACCCTAATAAAAACCCTGGGTGTTGAGTCTCTAATGAGCTTCCCTTGTGGCCAACATTTCATATCCCTTGTCACAACTCATTGCTGGGGAAATTAAGCACATATTATGTGACTTCCACCTGGAGAAGACTCTTGGTAGCTTGCCCCCTGGTTTTCTCTGGACTTGGCCCCATACACCTTTTTTTTTTTTTTTTTTTTTTTTTTGTGCTGATTTTGCCCTGTATCCTTTCACTGTAATAAATTATAACTGTAAGAATAACTAGATGCTGAGTTATGCTTCAGCCAATCACTAGATTCTATTTAGAGGGCATCTGTTTATTTGAAGAACTCAGACTTACTTAATCCTGAGAGTTTTTACCTGGGTCCAAAGGGAGCCTTGTTCTAAACATCCCTGTCTAGAAAGCCTCTGATTAGACTTTCTAGCAAACCACTTAAATGTAGTGGTCTTGGGGACCCCGAAACATCAGTCAACTATCTCCAACAACTGAAAGAGGCTTTGGGCTTACAAAGTGCAAAGAATAATTGAGGTGCTAGGTCATCACAGGCATCACTAATGAGAAAATAATGGAAAACAGGGGCCTAAAAGTTGAGGCCAATAACCACAAAACACCTGCAGAGCTGGAGAAGCAAAACTCAAACTGGAGACCCCTGAGATTGGACACATGACAAGGGACAGAGTCTAACTGAAGTGGTTTATTTGGTTAGTCTCATACCTACAGAAATTTAAGGTGAGGCAGTCACCCCCAATACCAGCTCTACCCTTCTTTCATAGTCATAGTGTCCCAAATTTTTGCAGGAACCCAGATGCCCAGAATAAAAGATTACACTTCCCAGGTGAGTTGGGCCATCTAAGTTCTGATCAGTGGCATATAAGCAAAAAAGTTCATGGTAGCTTCTGGGAATCTTCTTCTAAAGAGGGTTAATTTTTCTTTTTCTTTTTTTTTTTTTTAAGATGGAGTCTCACTCTGTTGCCAGGCTGGGGTGCAGTGGTGCAATCTTAGCTCACTGCAACCTCCGCCTCCCGGGTTCAAGTGATTCTCCTGCCTCAGCCTCCCAAGTAGCTGGGATTACAGGCATGCACCACCACACCCGGCTAGGTTTCACCATGTTGGCCAGGATGGTCTCGGTCTCTTGACCTCATGATCTACCTGCCTCGGCCTTCGAAAGTGCTGGGATTACAGGCGTGAGTCACCACGCCCAGCCAGAGCATTAATATTTCTTATTTGTCCTCTTCTCCCTCCTCCTAGGCTGGAATATGGATATAATAGCTGGAGTTCCAGAGGCTGTCTTGAGTTGATGAGAAAGCCTTGGGAATAGAAGCGTCATCACAGAGAACAAGATAGAACTGACACCGTGGAGTAACATACCAGTAACAGACCATAAAATTTCTATCACTGGACTTTGTGGACATGAAAAATCTCCATCTGTTCTTGGGGCTTTACTGTTACTTCCAGCTAAATTTAATCCTCCTTAATGCAAAAGAAATTCTGGATGGGGAAGTGTTTATAAAGTCATGTATCCAGAACCATAGACTCACCAAATCTAAGATCTGAAGAGTCATCAGGAAGCTTTTTGTTTCAGCCTTTTCATTTTACAGTTGGAAAAACTGAGGCCTAGTCACCTCTGTGATTTGTCAGGGTTACATGGCTAGTTAGGAGCAAAACTGAGGCCAGATCCCAGGTTTTGGGGCTACAGGCTCATGGTTCTCATTTTCCTGCTATGAGAACTGCCTCAGGTAGGCCAGGTCAGGGGTAAAGTCCAAAAGGGGGTTTCTGTCTAGAGGGCTCAAAGAAAAAGCAGTGTCGGATTGCCGTAGCTCACGCCTGTAACCCCAGCACTTTGGGAGGTCGAGGCAGGTGGATCGCTTGAGCCCAGGAGTTTGAGACCAGCCTGGGCAACATGGTAAAACTCCATTTCTTCAAAAAATACAAAAATTAGCTGGATGTGATGGTATGTGCCTGTCGTCCAAGCTACTTGGGAGCCTGAGGTGGGAGGATAGCTTAAGCCCTGGAGGTTGAGGCTGCAGTGAGCTACGATGGTGCCACTGCACTCTAGCCTGGGTGACAGAGTGAGACTCTGTCTCAAAAAAAAAAAAAAAAGAAAAGAAAAGAAGAAAAAGAAAACATGCTGATAGACTGTACATGATGAAATTTCAGAGATCTCCTGGGAGGCCATCCTGCTTCCAGTTTTGATGGGCAGAGACTCAACAGTGGAAGGCAGGTATGACCTGGGACTTCTCAGGCCCCAGCTTCCCTCCTCTTCACCTTCCTCTCACCCATCAGACTTCACACCTCCCTCTTCCCTTGGTGTTCAAACCTAAGTCTATACAGAGTGCCTCGAACCCATATGGTGCTTAGTGGTGGAACCCGGGCTAGATTTCACCCCACCTGTGCCTTCTTGGCCAGTCCCTCTATGAAGTACACAGACCGACAACCTTTTACAGAGGACTGGGCTTGAGAAAGAGCTCACTTGGATCCATCTTGCTTCCCCATGCGCACCCAGCCCCACTCACACCGAGGGAGTTTCGGCCCTGCTGGAAACACTGTGGCAGATGCTTTGGTGGCCTGCCCATTTCTTTCACTTTGTCATTCATGGATGTCAAAGCACCAGCACCTGCAGTTCTTTGTTTCTGGGCTTCCTCTGGTGCAAAAGCTGCTTTTTCTGCCTATGTTGGAGGTGCGGGGGATTTAGGAGACCTAAGGAATGGGCTCCAGTGAGATGAAGGGAACGGGTGTGTAAAGCCTCAGCCCCTCGCCTGGTGGGGGCTGAGTCTGAGGAATGTGCCCTGCATTGTTCCCGCATGATTAGGCTCCAGCTGCCCTCAGTGGTAAGGCCCCTCTCCTCCCTCTCCTCCCTCCCCAGTCTAGGGGTGCTTCACCTCCCAAATAAAGAGGGTTCACTCATCCTTATCTCAGGGCCTGCTTCTGGGGGAGCTGACCAGAAGCAAACCTTCCTCAGCACTCAGATTTTACTTACTCCAAAATTAGGGAATATTAAGTTTGAACAGATGCCCTGTGCTCAAAAGCACGCGCACAGACATATACATAGAAATTTCTGGCCAGGTGCAGTGGCTCACGCCTGTAATCCCAGCACTTTGGGAGGCCAAGGCGGATCACTTGAGGCCAGGAGTTTGAGATCAGCCTGGCCAACATAGGGAGACCCCATCTCTACAAAAATAATTATTTAGCTGAGTGTGATGGTGGACACCTGTAGTCCCAGCTACTCGGGAGACTGAGGTGGGATGATCACTTGAGCCTAGAAGTTCAAGACTACAGTGAGCCATGATGGCACCACCGTACTCCAGCCTGGGTGACAGAGCGAGACCGTATCTCAATTTAAAAAGGAAATTTCCAACTTTTCTCTGAGCCCACTACCCAAAGACAATCATATGCCTCAGCCACTCAGCTGAGCTTTACTGCCCTTCCAAGAATAGCCTAGAAATCCAGTAAGGACAATGGAAACTAGAAAAATGAAGAGACACTGATACTGGATCTAATTCATATTTTTAACCCCACTCACCACCTGCAATCACACCCACCCACAGCCTTCAGTAAGTGCTCAGTAAATATCTGTTAGTCAGCAAAGCTACTGGGAGCACACACTCTGCCCCTGCGCCATACACCCTGCCCCCAACCCCTGCTCTATTATGGTGATTTCCCCACTCCTAGTCTCTCTGCACAGAATGATGAAGAAACTGCATTTGGTTTTTTCAAAATATTCTTCAGGCCGGGCACAGTGGCTCATGCCTGTAATCTCAGCACTTTGGGAGGCTGAGGTGGGCAGATCACAAGGTCAGGAGTTCCAGACCAGCTTGGCCAACATGGTGAAACCTCGTCTCTACTAAAAATTAAAAAAATTAGCCAGGCATGGTGGTGTGCATCTGTATTCCCAGCTACTCAGGAGGCTGAGGCAGGAGAAACGCTTGAACCTGGGAGGCGGAGGTTGCGGTGAGCCGAGATCACGCCATTGCCCTCCAGCCTGGGCAACAGAGCAAGACTCTGTCTCAAAAGAAAAAAAGAAAAAAAAAATACAAAAAAAAACCCTATTCTTCTGCACCCTCAGGAGAATGGGCCAGGAACATGCTCTTGAAACAGGCTGCTTGCTCAGAAATACATTTCCATATTAGCAGGCGCAGCTGTCACTCCTGCTGGAGGCCTGTTGGCTTCTTGAGAACTGCTAGTCTCACCATTTGCCACATGCCCAACAGGAAAATTTAATTCACAGAAACTCAGAATGCCAGATTCTTCCTCCCTCCCAACTCAGGGATCCCCTCAAGAGCCTGCCTGACAGCTGTTATCTCCTTCATGAACACCTCAAGTGACAGGGAACTCACCGCTGTATGATGTAGCCTATCCTATTGTTGGAAGGCTCTAGTTACTAATAATTCTTATTAGTAAACATCATCTATTAAACATTTGCTATGTGCCAGGCTCTATTAAAAGTAATTTAACTAGCCAGGTGTGGTGGTGTGCACTTGTGGTCCCAACTACTTGGAAGGCTGAGGCAAGAGGATTCCTTGAGCCCAGGAGTTCAAGACTGCAGTGAGCTATGATCGCGCCACTCTACTTCAGCCTGGGCCACAGAACAAGACCTCAACTCCTTTAAAAATAAAAATTAAATGAAAAGTGCTTGACCTGTGTCAACTCATTTAATCACGACAACAATCCTATGAAATAGATGCTATTGTTATTACTCCACCTGACCTGACAGGCAAGGAAACTTACAGCACAGAGAAGTAAATAATTAGCTGAAGATCACAGAGCTAGCTAGCAAGTGGCAGAATGCAATTTCAAACAAAAAGTGGCCTTTGAGAGCTTTCCTCTGTTGCCTTTTTTCTACTTGGGGCAGAAATCTTCCATCCTATAAGTGAGCCTTTTTAGGTCCAGATCCTTGTGAAATTGTGATGAGTGCCAAGGACCCTTTCCATGCTACTGTGCATATGGTCACAAAACTCTGCATATTATTTCAGGGAGTCAATCCACCCCAGTCCTTGGACCCCAGGTTAAGAACCACAGCTAACACAAAATAATGTTGCTTTTGTATCTATTTGGAAATTCTCTTATGAACTTTTTTATTTCTAACAGACTTTCTCCAGGCTTAATTTTCCCTATTTTTTTATTTTTTTCAGACAGAGTCTTCCTCTGTTGCCCAGGCTGGCATGCAATGGTGCAATCTTGGCTCACTGCAACCTCTGCCTTCTGGGTTCAAGTGATTTTCCTGCCTTAGCCTCCCAAGTAGCTGGGATTACAGATATGCACCACCACGTCCAGCTAATTTTTGTATTTTTAGTAGAGATGGGGTTTCACCGTGTTGGCCAGGCTGGTCTCGAACTCCTGACCTCAAGAGATCCACCCATCTCAGCCTTCCAAAGTGCTGGGATTACAGGCATGAACCGTCGCGCCCGGCCAATTTTCCCAGTTCTAGATGAAAGAATGTTCAACCACACCAATACTCAAAGATAGACAAATTCAAATAATAAGGTTAAGGTGTTATTTTGTACCTTTATAACAACAAACAACTATAAAGAAAATACTCAAAAATCAAGTGCTGGCCAGGTGCAGTGGCAGACACCTATCATCCCAGCACTTTGCAAGGCCAAGGGAGGTGGATCTCTGAGCTCAGGAGTTCAGGACCAGCCTGGGCAACAAGATGAAACCCCATTTCTACAAAAAATTAGCCAGGCACGGTAGTGCGCCTATAGTCGCAGCTACTCAGGAGGCTGAGGTGAGAGGATGCCTTAAGCCTGGAAGGCCAAATCTGCAGTGAGCTATGATCACACCACTGCACTCCAGCCCAGGCAACAGAGCAAGACCCTGTCTCCAAAAAAAGAGTGCTGGGAGGGTTGTACTCCTGTTGCTGCTGCTATGGTACCTGTATACACTACCATTAGAAATTTGGCAACACACAGGAAAGACTGATGAAAACACCCATAAGCTTTTGACCCGGTAATTCTACTCCTCAAATTTATTCCAAAAAAATAATTTAGATGGAAATAAAAGCCACATGTAGAAAGATATTTATAGCAAACTTTTCTCTAAGAGCCAGAAAAAAAAAATGTCCAAAAAAACAACTGGGAAATTATAAGCAAATATGGTCATTAGCTTAATGGAACATATAAAATAATGAAAAGCGTTAAAATAACATTTAGGAAAAAATGTGGAAGGTGGAAATCAACATGATGATGATTGTCAATTGTGGGGTGACAGGGTGGGAATGCCCAGGGAACTTTCAATTCGCTTTTTATTGCCTCACTTTAAAAAGTGACAGACCAAATAATCAGAACAAAAGCAGCTCAGAGGAAAAAGAGAGAAACTATAAAGGATCAGAGGATCCCTCAAACCAAAATGAAACAAAACACTATAAATAATATCCTCTATGAAATATGAAAAGATATGCATCCATGGAAGAGAAACAGAAGAGGATGGGGGGTAATCAGAAAACATGAAAGAAGGCCTGGCATGGTGGCTCACACTTGTAATCTCAGCACTTTGGGAGGCTGAGTGGGGTGGATCGCCTGAGGTCAGGAGTTCGAGATCAGCCTGGCCAACATGGTGAAATCCCATCTCTACAAAAAATACAAAAATTAGCTGGGTGTGGTGGTGCACACCTGTAATCCCAGCTACTGGGAGGCTGAGGCAGGAGAATTGCTTGAACCCGGGAGGCAGAGGTTGCAGTGAGCCGAGATCGTGCCACTGAACTCCAGCCTGGGAAACAGAGCAAGACTCCCATCTCAAAAAACAAACAAACAAAAAAAGATAGAGTTATTGGAGATGGAGTTATAACAACTGAAGTAGTAAATTCAACAGAAACTCTGGAAGATAAAGTAGGCTAACTATCCAGAAAATTGAACAAAAATAAATAGAGAGATAGAAAATGGGAGAAAAGATGACCAATCCAGAAGACCCAATATCTACCTAATAGGAGTCCGCTAAGAGACAACAGAGACAATCTCCAGGACAGAGAGTGTAACTGGCCAAGCCAAAGGCATGTGCCCAACCCATGGCTAGGTAGGAAAGGGAGGATCTGGCCCATTTGGGTCTAGAAGGAAAGGGCACTGTCTCCCCCCACAACCCAGGAGTATGGTCCCCCAAAAGGAAAAGTAATAGGTGCTACTAGAAAATGAGGGTTAGATGATATACAGCCAAGAGCTACCACTGTCCACTGCACAGGAACCTCTGCTGACTCCTAGTAACCTCACCTTCTTCTCTAACTACTCATAGAGCACTTTCAATAGGATTTTTGCATCCTGTCAAATGCAAAACCTCCCTCTCTAGGCCTGTTGTGCATTATCATAGCTGAGATGTGTACATCCTACATGCCAATTGTTTCTCATGAGTTATCTCATTAAAGCCTTACAACAAAGCAAACAAGAAAATCATCTTAATAACCCCAATTATAAATCAGGACACTACTGCCCAGAGAGGTTAAGAAGCATGTCCAGCTTCACCCAGCTAATAAAGAGATTCAAGCCAGGATTTGGACCTAGTACCCTGACCATGGAGCTCGCACTCTTATGCCACAGGACTTTATGTACCTCTCCCTGGAGGCTTCTCGGTGCCCCCAGTGACCCCGATGCCTCACTGCCTTCTGGACCCCAAAGAGGATCTAAGGTAGGTCGTCAAACAGCCGTGAGAGCCTCCATTGAGCCACACACCCCGAGCTTTCTGCATGCAGCCCAGCACCTAGCTCAGAGAGTCCCTGGCATGCTTGGTCACCCTAGGAGGTCCATTAGCCCTCCCAAGTCACCAGGGTGCTGGGAGCAGCCACTAGATCTCAGCCCTCCTTCACGTCACACACCTCACTCAGGGGCTGCCCACAGGCTTGCTCTGGCTATAGCACAGGAACCCCTGCTCCTTCTTATCTGGTGCAAGGAGCCCAGGGGATGCCTTTAAGGAAGGTTAGCCCTGTCGGTGAGATACGTTGTGCAAAAGGCAGGTTGACTGGAGAAAAGTCATACACGTTTATTTAACATTTATACACAGGATCCTTCAGAATGAAAACCCAAAGATAACGGGGAAACTGGCCATATTGATGCTTAAGATTAACGAAGTATGAACAGCTATGTACAAATGCGATTGGACAAAAAAAGGGTATGATCTAATGCTAATAGACTGAGCTGGGAGATTCAGTGAAGCCTGTGTAGATTCTTGGCCTCTCTGCACAGCATCCCTTTCTTCTGTGTGTGGGGCAGGACCCTCTCTGGAATGGGGGTCTTATGACCTATAGTCAAACAAGGTAAGTCGGATCATTTCTTTATGGCCAGTTTTTACACAGAAAGGCAGAGGGAAAATAAGAGTAATATTTTTAGGATTTATGGCTGGCTTTGGGGAAAAGAGGTTCTGGTTTCTATGGGGAAGAGGGATTCTAGTTTCTATGGCTAGACTAGGGGAGAATGCGCCTGAGAGAAAGGAGGGCAGGTATGCAGAGAAAAACTTTTAACTTCTGAGGCTTTCATTTTAGAGTACTCTTTTCTGAGTCCCAACAGTGGGAAGCCAGAGAAAGCAGAACTGTACTTTTGAGAGCCCCCAGACAGCTGGCTCTTTCCCCACGCAGCAGCAGTCAGGCCCCAGAGCTCCTCTTGCATGACAGCAGAAGGGCAAAGCCTATCTGGGCTGGTGGAAGCTTCCATGGGTCTGGCTGTATTGGGAGGAAGACCTTTCTGGGAGCCTCTTCAACTAGTTATCTGTTCTGCCTTCCTCCCCCTTGCTCCTGTCCTTTGAATGCTAACCTGGACACAGAAGCTCGCAGCATTTAGGAGGCCTTAATTCCAGCTCCATTTAATGCAAGATCTCTTGAAGTGGGTCCCAATCTTAGGCCACAAGTTCAGGTGTACAGAAAACAAACCATTTTTCTTTGTCTTTTTTTTTTTTTTTTTTTGAGATGGAGTCTTGCTCTGTCACCCAGGCTGGAGTGCAGTGGCGCAATCTCCACCTCCCAGGTTCAAGCAATTCTTGTGCCTCAGCCTCCCGTGTAGCTGGGATTACAGGTGTGCACCACTACGCCTGGATAATTTTTGTATTTTTAGTGGAGACAGGGTTTCACCATGTTGCCAGACTTGTCTCCAACTCCTGACCTCAGGTGATCCACCCGCCTCAGCCTCCCAAAGTGTTGGGATTACAGGCGTGAGCCACCACACCCGGCCAACAAACAATTTTTCTGTCACAGAGTTTAATTCTATTTGATTCCTATCCTGCCAATGTGGCAGAAACATAATCTCTGTTGATTTAAAATTTACCCATATCCTGAACCTAGGATCTTGTCAAAGTCCCACTGAGCTCTGGGAGATGGGGTCTTTATTGTCTTTTGTCACACAGGTGTCTAGAAGATGCCACCTATTGTCACTTCCTTTGTGTCTTACACAACTGCAGACCACTATTCAAAGGCTATATAGTTTGCTCTCACTGCTGTAACAAATTATCACAAATATAATGGCTTAACACAACACAAACTTATTTCTCACAGTTTCTGTAGAAGTGCAATATGGGTCTTACCAGGTGGTGGCTGTGCTGGGCTTATAGCTGGAGACTCTAGGAAAGAATCCTCTTCCAAGCTCGTTCAGGTTGCTGGCCCAGTTCAGTTCTTTGTGGGTAAACTTGCTAGGTGGCAGCTAGGGTCACCCTCAGCTCCTTAGGTTCCTTCTTTGGTCCTTGCACATCATCCAGGAGGCATCAGATCTTTCTCTCGCTTGGAAGATCATGGACTCGGCCTTCTGCGGCATCTGACTCTTCCGCCTTCCTTTTCTGCTTGATTACATCGGGCCCACCTGGATGTGCTGGGTCGCCTCCCTATTTTAAGGTCAGCTTATTAGTAACCTTAATTCCACCTGCAAAGCCCCTTCCCAGCAGAACCTAAATTTGTGTTTGATTGACCAAACAGGGAGAAGGGAGAGTATCTTTAGAGTTTTGCCTACAGCAAAGGCCACCGTGTGAGCACATCCCTGAAGGTGTGCAGGGCAGCTGCCATCACTCACCTCTCAGCCCATTCACTAGACAGATGCCCTGTCAAGGTCATGGTCCTTTTAAGGCTGAAGGTTTGCTGCCCCTACTGCGGCTGTCTTGGGAAAGAACTGGTTCTGTTCTGAACCTGGCTGGGATAGAACCTCTAGAAGGCAAGGTCCCGGTCCCGTCTACCTCAACACACGCACAAGCCATTTCCTCTCTGGGGTCTCCCAGGGCTCTTTCTAGGTTGCAGGAAACAGGACAATCTGCCCCCTGTTTCCGAGGGACCCCCATCTCTGCACTGTCATTGCTTTCCTTCTTCCCCACACCACCAAGGAAATCACTTTCTCATCAAACCTCCCATATGCCAAATATTTTGGCTAGATCTGGGGTCCTGTACACTCTGGAGTGGCTTTGGGCTTTTTGAATCCCAGGTCCAGTCCTGCCTTCCTGTCTGTCACATTCCACAGCTGAGGCAATGAGCCAGGAAGTCACCTGCTTGGAAGTTGGAGGGGGACAGGGAGTTGGAGAATGGCAAAGTGGGGTTAATACTGCAAACCTGTTTTCCTGCCACTCTCCTGACATGCTCTGTTCTTTAAAATGCCCTTGGCACCTGGTCCATCACAGGCCGCATCCTTGGCAACTAAGTTGGAAGAAATGGGGCTCTTTGGCCAGCAATGTCTCCCCGCCATGGGCTATACCTTCAGGTGCCGGGTGAGGAGGACTGCGGGCAGCTCTGAAGCTTCCACTTTTCCTTATGGGTTTTTTGTTCACTCTCCAGGGCCTAATTCAGATGTCACCTCCCCTGTGCGGCTTCTCCAACCCTTCAGATAGATGTGATCACTCCCTCCCCTGAGTCCCAGAACACTTTATCCAATTTCCTGCACCCTCTGAGAGCGTGGCACAGGCCCCCTCCACTGTGTAACAACTCACAGACCCTCCCTGCATCAGAAGCCCACCCCCTTCCTCCGGGGTGCCTCTTCTTTCTAGTCATAGTGTCTTCCCTCAGTAGTCTATCCCTCTGGGGCCTCTAAATATCTTCCCTTCCCCCTCAGCAACCCCTAGCACACCTGCAGCTGTGAGGGCTGCACCTGAGGACAGAGCAGGGCGGGAACCCCAGTCTTAGAGGCTGTTGTCATCAAAGTTCAAATGGAAGATCCTCTGAGAAGGATCTGCAGGGAGACCAAGGTTGCCACCCCTAGGGAAGGCCGGGCTTCTGTGGTATCTCAAGCCCTGGGACCTAGAGGCAGCTTCCCGTAGGGAGCAGCCAGAAGGCCCTTTCCCTACCCCCTCACCACCCAGAGAGGCCTCCCTGGGATGCCCTCCCCTGAACCCTAGAGCTTCATGGGGATTGCCATGTTTGCACTGTGATGTCATTTCAAGGTCATGGTGATATGCGCTACAGCTGAGCAAGATTGTTCCCAGCATCAGATTGGAAGTTGAAAGAAAGACTAAGTCACAAGAACCCAAGAGCTGGGTGAATGCACAGCTGTGCCCTAGGCCCACCAGCAAGGACCACATTTATTAGGCTCAGCCTCCCACACAAACGGTGCCAGAAAGTCTAAGAGAAGAAGGGGAACAGAGGAAGGGAGGGAAAGTCCTTTAAATCAACATAGTTTCATTGAGCTTCTGCACCATGCAGGGGCCTGTGGGATTGAGAAGGAGAATATAATCCTAGTCCTTGCTCTCAGGAAGCTTATCATCTGTGTATAGCCCAAGAGTGAGCAGCTGGGTGAACAAGAAGTGGTGCAAGGGGGAAGAGTTACCACAGATGGTATATCAGTTTGCTCAGGCTGCCTGAAACAACAGAAAGTTACTGTCTTTACAGTTCTGGAGAACTGGCCTAGGAAATCAAGATGTCGGCAGAGCTGGTTTCTTCTGAGGGCTGTGAGGGGTCTGCTCCAGGCCTCCCTCCTTGGCTTGTGGATGTCCATCTTCTCCCTGTGTCTCTTTACATCATCTCCCCTCTATGCATGTCTGTCTTTTCGCCCACATATCCCCCTTTTAAGGACACCAGTCATATTGGATGAGGGCCCATCCTAATGACCTCATTTTAACTTTTTTACCTCTATAATGACCCTGTTTTCAAATATAATCACACTCTGACGTACTAGGGGTTAGGGCTTGACATGGTTTGGCTGTGTCCTCACCCAAATTTCATCTTGAGTTGTAGCTCCTGTAATTCCCACATCATGGGAGGAACCCAGTGGGAGGTTGTTGAATCAGGGTGGGTGAGTCCTTCCTGTGCTGTTCTCGTGATAGTGAATAAATCTCATGAGATCTGATGGTTTTATAAATGGGAGTTCCCCTGCACACATTTTCTATCTTGCCTGCTGCCATGTAAGACGTTCCTTTCACCCTTCCACCAAGATTGTGAGGCCTCCCCAGCCACGTGGAACTGTGAGTCCATTAAACCTCTTTTTCTTTATAAGTAACCTAGTCTGGGGTATGTCTTTATCAGCAGTGTGAAAATGAACTAATACAGGGCTCCAACATACCTTTTTTAGAGGGACACAATTCAACCCATAACAGTGGCTTTGGGGAGAAAGGAAGACTTGAAAGAGGAGAATTTCCTCATTCATCTATCTATCTATCTTCTATCTATCTATCTATTTATTTATTTTTGAGATGGAGTTTTACTCTTGTTGCCAGACTGGAGTGCATTGGTGCCATCTCGGCTCACTGCAACCTCCACCTCCTGGGTTCAAGTGATTCTCCTACCTCAGCCTCCCAAGTAGCTGGGATTAGAGGCACCCACCACCAGGCCGGCTAATTTTTGTATTTTTAGTACAGACGGGGTTTTACCATGTTGGCCAGGCTGGCCTTGAACTCCTGACCTCAGGTGATCCGCCCACCTCTGCCTCCCAAAGTGCTGGGATTACAGGTATGAGCCACCACACCCGGCCAGAATTTCCTCATCTAAAAGGGCAGGTTCCCAGGCAGAGGTAAACACTGGGAGGTTTTATACTTTGTGATTACTGAATAATTCCTCAAGGATGTTTTTCTAGATTTGAGGAACATCTTCAGGGACAGAAGATGCCACATTGGGCAGGGCTTCTTCATGCATGCCCCAACCACAGGGACAACAGAATCCTGGTCCCTGGGAGACTGTACCCAGCCATGAGCATCAGCTGAAGCCACAACCTCAAACATTCCTACCAAAAGGGAAGCTAGCTGCTGAGATCCACATAAGGGCAAAGTGGAGATGAATTCAGAGGGCAAGAAGCAGCCAGTAGGGCAAGAGGGAGAGAGGACCTTTCTTCCTGACCCACCCCACACATACAATGGACTAAATATTTGTGTTCCCTTAAAATTCATGAGTTGAAATCCTAAACCCCAAAGTGATGGCATAAGGAGGTGGGAATTTTGAAGGGTAATTCAGTCGTGAGGGCAGAGCCGTCATGATTAGGATTTAGTGACCACAGAGAGCTAGCTCACCCACTCCACCATGATAGGACACAGCAAGAAGGTTCCATCTATGAACCAGAAACTGGGCCTGGCCAGACACTGAATCTTCCTGCACCTTGATCTTGGACTTCCCAGACTCCAGAACTGTGAGAAATAAATTTCTGTTGTTTCTAAGACACCAGTGTATGGTATTTTTGTTTTAGCAGCCCAGACAGACTAAGACAACACACAAACAGGAAAAATCAGATACCTCCTGCTGCCCAGCTAGATGGCTTAAGAGTCCAGGACATAGACAGAGGTAGGGGCAAGAAGGCCGCTGGGCCTGGGCTTTACGTTCAAGAAAGGACTTTTAGACTTTTGATGTTATTTCCAACTGATGTTTGTTATGGGCCAAGTTGTGTCCCTCCAAAATTCATATGTTGAAGTCCTAACCCCCAGCAACTCAGAATCTGACTGAATTTGGAGGATAGGGTTAAGAGGTCAGTCAGTTAAAATGAGGTTGTGAGGGTAGGTCTTAATCCAATAAGGGTGTCTCTATAAGAAGAGGAAAATTGGCACAGACACACACAGAGAGAAGACCACATGAACACACAAGGAGAAGATGGCATCTGCAAGCCAAGGAGACAGGCCTCAGAAACCAACCCTGCCAACACCTTGATCCCTGACTTCCAGCCTCCAGGACTGCAAGACAATAAATGTCTGTTTAAGCCACTGGTCCTGCAGTAGTTTGTTATGGCAGCCCTAGCAAACTAGTATAAAGTTCTATCCATATGCACCTGGGATGTGTTTCTAAGCATTCATTTTTAAAATGTAACATTTCTTAAAAATATACTGTAACATTTTAACTTGTTTTGGCATTTCTGCTTTTTTTTTTTTTTTTTTTTTTTTATGGGACAGTCTTGCTTGCTCGCCCAGGCTGGAGTGCGGTGGCACGATCTTGGCTCTCTGCCTCCGGGGTTCAAGCGATTCTCCTGCCTAAGCCTCCTGAGTAGTGGGGATTACAGGCGTGCACCACCAGGCCTGGCTAATTTATATATATATATTTTTAGCAGAGACAGGTTTTTACCATGTTGGCCAGGCTGGTCTTGAACTCCTGCCCTCAAGTGATCCACCTGCCTTGGCCTCCCAAAGTACTGGGATTACAGGCGTGAGCCACTGGGCCTGGCTGGCATTTCTGCATTTTTAATACCTTGGGAACAACCACCACCCCTCAAAATGACAGTGGCTCATCTTTGTCAATTATACCTTAATAAAGCTGGAGGAAAATTAATAAAATGGACTACAAAAAAAAAAAAAGAAGAAGAAAAGAAAAGAAAGTAGCCCAAGTTCTCTGTACCTCCCAGATGCCCCAGTGAAGGGCCTCAGCTGTGATGAGAAAACCCAGCAGCCCAATTCCTGGCAACTCTCCTGGGATCTGGAATGATGGTGTGCCTGGGCACAGCCTTCCTATCTGGCCCGAGAGCCAGCTGGCACCATTGGAGCAAGGAGAGGGCTCTGAGCTTTCCCAGTAGGCTGGCAACCTCCCAGGCTCCCTCCCCCAGCCCCTATAAAACCATCTGGAAAATGAAAATAATACCTTCTGCTTCCTACCAAGCTCCAGGGACCCTGTGAGGAACAGGGAGAGACTATCCCCATACCCCACACATTCCTGGAGGAGGTTGCCCTGGAATAAGCTATTGCCCTGCCTCTTTCACCCCAAGTGGCAGAAACGAGGGCCACTCAGTGCTCTGTCCAGCTGCTCTTGCTTCCCCTCAGGAGCCACTTCTGCTTCCATCCCACCTGATTAGAGTGGGCTTCCCACAGGCCCCCGCTCCGCAGCTCCTCAGTGCTCTCCTCCTCCTCCCTGCGCCCCCACCGAGCCCAGCCCAGTCTGAGGTCCATCCCCCAGTGAGGGGAGCTGAGCAGTGCTGCAAACTCAGTGCTCCTGAGTACCCTGGGGATTTGCTGAACTGCACATTCTCATTCTGTAAACCGGAGCTGAGCCTCTGCACGTCTAACCTGCTCCCTGGCAATGCTGCTGTTACTGAGCAGAGTGGAAAAGTGCTAGACAATATATTGGGGGGGGAATTTCAGTCTCAAATGCATTCGAGCAGAAACCAGAACTCCCTGTCAAGCTGCTCTGTGGGTTTTTGAAGCGAAGTGTGTTGCTCTTCACTGGCTGCTCTGAGCTGCTCAGAGCGGGGGACAGAAGCTGGGTCTATCCGAGCATCTGTCCAGCCACATCCCCTCACTCTTCAGGGTGGCACTGGGCACACAGCCCCAGAGTCAAGGTGGCATTTAGCTGGGCCTTCAGTCTGGCACCAGCAAGTACTCTTTAACTTGGGGTCCTTGGAGTCCATAGGTGGGCACAGCTCAATTTGGGGATGTACCTGAGAAAAATGCTTCCCAGATGGGCTTCTCTGCCCCATCCCTCTCTCCACCGGGCCTGGCCAGGCCCCAGGGTGAATTGTTCTAATTCCTTGCACTTTTTCCTGGCAGGGTCTCCAGGCTCATGAAATCTGCCTCTTGCCGAAGGCAGAAGATCCACTGGCAGCAGAGAGCACTGGCTGCAGTCAGGCAGGTGCAATCATTTTTTAATGACATCTTTTCCCCCTTATCAAAATTGTGCAATTCACTTTAGAATATTTAGAAAATCCTGGAAAATGTAAAGAAGGAGGTAATCCTGCAATCCTACAACTCAGAAATGATGTTTCAGCACTTTGGAAAATATCCTTCCAATCTTTCACATGCACAGGTGTGGTCTGTATACTGCACTGGAGATCCCCAGCACCAAAAAGTTAACACTGTAGGAAAAGTATTTATCCACGTCAGTTATTCTTTGAAAGTATGATGTAGGGGGGAAAAAAAACAGGATCAGACTGTTACTGTGTTGTAACCGAGCGAGTTATACAGAAACGCCACGCTGAGACGAATTGAGGAGTCCTTTATTAGCCAGCGACCGAGAGACGGCCAGTGCTCAAAATTCTCTCGGCCCTGAAGAAGGGGCTAGATTTTGTTTTATACTTTGGTTTAGAGAGGGGAGGGGGAGCCTAGCTGTAGCAATCTTACAGAAGTAAAACAGGCAAAAGAAGTTAAAAAGACAAATGGTTACAGGAAAGCAAACAGTTCCAGGTGCAGGGGCTTTAAATCCATCACAAGTTGATAGACGCTGGGCTTTGGGTGCTATCAACCAGACAAAAATGCAAGGGCTTAGGGTAATATCAACTGGACAAATTCCTGGGAACTGCGGACATAGCTTGCCACAGCATCTTATCAGTTAATTGCATTCTTTGATGTGCTGGGAGTCAGCTTGCACAAGTTAATTCCTTGAGGAAGGGGGTGGGTAAGGAGCCCTTGATGTCTTGCAAATGAAGGAGCCAAATGGAGTCCGTTCAGGTTTCTCAGCTAAGAGAGAGTCAATCAGGTTAATACAAGTTAGGGTATCACAAGTGTGTCTATTTAGAAAAGGAAGACTTAAGAAACTCCATTTTGATCTGTACCCTGAACAATGGTTTTGCCTTGAGATGCTGTTAATCTGTAACTTTGCTCCAGCCTTGTGCTCACAGAAACACATGTTGTATGGAATTAAGGTTTAAGGGATCTAGGGCTGTGCAGGATGTGCCTTGTTAACAATATGTTTACAGGCAGTATGCTTGGTAAAAGTCATCGCCATTCTCCATTCTCGATTAACCAGGGGCACGATGCACTGCGGAAAGCCACAGGGACCTCTGCCCAGGAAAACCGGGTATTGTCCAAAGTTTCTCCCCACTGAGACAGCCTGAGATACGTCCTCGTGGGATGGGAAAGACCTGACCGTCCCCCAGCCCGACACCCGTGAAGGGTCTGTGCTGAGGAGGATTAGTAAAAGAGGAAGGCCTCTGTCTCCTGCATGCCCCGGGAACGGAATGTCTCGGTATAAAACCTGATTGTAGAAAACCACACTGGCTGGAGGCGAGATATGCTGGCGGCAATTATTCTTTATTCTGTTATTCTTTACTCCACTGAGATGTTTGGGTGGAGAGAAGCATAAATCTGGCCTACGTGCACATCCAGGCATAGTACCTTCCCTTGAACTTATTTGTGACACAGATTCCTTTGCTCACATGTTTTCTTGCTGACCTTCTCCCCACTATCACCCTGTTCTCCTGCCGCATTCCTCTTGCTGAGATAGTGAAAATAGTAATCAATAAATACTGAGGGAACTCAGAGACCGGTGCTGGTGCAGGTCCTCCGTATGCTGAGCACCAGTCTGCTGGGCCCACTGTTCTTTCTCTATACTTTGTCTCTGTGTCTTACTTCTTTTTTCAGTCTCTTGTCCCACCTGACGAGAAATACCCACAAGTGTGGAGGGGCAAACCACCCCTTCATGTGATGTTTAGGCCGGGTGCAATAGCCTGCACCTGTAATCCCAGCACTTTGGGAGGCCGAGGTAGGAGGTTCACTTGAACCCAGGAGTTCAAGACCAGCCTGGGCAACATAATGAGACCTCATTTCTAAAAAATTTAAAAAAAAAATTGTTTTAATTAGCTGGGCATGGTGGTGCACACCTGTAGTCACAGGTGCTCGAGAGGCTGAGGTGGGAGAATCAGTTCAGCCCAGGAGTTCAAGGCTGCAGTGAGCTGTGATCGCACCACTGCACTCCAGCCTGGACAATAAAGTGAGACCATGTCTCAAAAAAAGTATGATTTTTTTAATAGCTGCATAATAGTCTCCCCTATGGATATTTTTATTGTTTACTTAATGCTTGCCCTATTTGGGGCCATTGAAGTTGTTTAATTCTTTTTCCAATATAAATAATTTTATTCTGGCCATGTTTTTATTGAAATCTCTAACCCTATAATCTCTTTTTTTCCTTAGAATAGGTTTCCAGGATTGGGATATTGGAACAAAAGGTTAAATATTCTTAAAGTTCCTGATAGATGTTGTTGAATTGTTTCCAGAAAGCTTCAACAAATTCATCCCCTCTAGCCGTAGTGCCTGTTTCAAGAAATGATCAGCATTGTCCATTATCTTCTTTTATTTTTTCCCAATTTGGTAGATAAAACTAGTATCATTTCTAGTCTGCATTCTGCTTGACTCTCGTGTGGCTGAACATTTTTTTCTGAGTGGCATAGCCATTCATGTTTCTTCTGTGACGGGTCTGGACACATCCTCAGTGCTCTCATTTTAAGGAGAGCAAGGATGGGGAACGAGGGGATATGCATTGTATTAGTTTGTTTTCACGCTGCTGATAAAGACATACCAGAGACTGGGAAGAAAAAGAGGTTTAATTGGACTTACAGTTCCACATGGCTGGGGAGGCCTCAGAATCATGGCAGGAGGTGAAAGGCACTTCTTACATGGCAGCAGCAAGAGAGAAAAAGAGAGAAGCAAAAGGAGAAAACCCTGATAAACCCATCAGCTCTCATGAGACTTATTCACTATCACGAGAATAGCATGAGAAAGACCGGCCCCCATGATTCAATTACCTCACCCTGGCCCCCTCCCACAACATGTGGGAATTCTGGGAGATACAATTCAAGTTGAGATTTGGGTGGGGACACAGCCAAACTATATCATGCATCACCACCTGATGGCACCCACCCATAACCTCTGCCATGCTGTGTGCCCCCCCACCCATGCCTGTGGGCGAGGCTCCCCAGGCCTGGTGCCTTTGCTGCCAGACTCTGGGTACTTCCATTCACACTCCCATCTCTGGGTGTCCTCAAGATAACCCAATGTTCCCAGGATCCTTCCCTCAATTAACAATGACCTGCCCTAGCCCCATTTCTTCAGCACCGTCTCCATGCTAAGTTACAAGGAGTGGGCCCAAACAAACAACTGAAAGCTAAACGTCTTCACCTAACCAAAATGTTGGCCGTCTGTATTAGTCTGTTTTCATACTGCTATAAAGACTACCTGAGACTGGGTAATTTATAAAGAAAAGAGGTTTAATTGACTCACAGTTCTGCATGGCTGGGGAGGCCTCAGGAAACTTACAATCATGGCAGAAGGTGAAGGGGAAGCAAGGCACATCTTACAAGGCAGCAGAAGAGAAAGAGCATGCAGAAGAAACTGCCACTCTTAAATCATCAGATCATGGCTGGGTGCAGTGGCTCACACCTATAATCCCAGCACTTTGGGAGGTTGAGGCAGGCAGATCACTTGAGGTCAGGAGTTCGAGATCAGCCTGGCCAACACGGTGAAACCCCCATCACCACTAAAAATACAAAAATTAGCTCACCATGGTGGCACATGCCTGTAACCCCAGCTACTTGGGAGGCTGAGGCAAGAGAATTGCTTGACATCTGGGAGGTGGAGGTTGCAGTGAGCCAAGATCATGCCACTGTACTCCAGCCTGGGCAACAGAGTGGGACTCCATCTCAAAAAAAAAAAAAAAGGTCAGATCTTGTGAGAACTCCCTCACCATCACAAGAACAGCATTGGGGAAACCGCCTTCATGATCCAATCACTCCCACCAGGTCCCTCCCACAACATGGGGGGATTACAATTTGAGATGAGATTTGGGTGGGGACACAGGGCCAAACCATATCACCATCCACAAAAGCTTTTTGACAAATAACTCTGACTAGGAATTGTAAGAAATGTTTTTAAATGAGTAAGGTGGAAGCAAACATTATTCCCATTTTATAGACAAGAAATGTGTGTCTCTGGATCTGTGACACTCCATAAACCAGGGAAAAGGCAGAGACAATGACTGATTTTCTGCCGCCCAATCCAGTTGCCCAACTCTCCTGGCTCAATGCCAGAACTTCCCTGTCTTTGATTAGGGAAAGTGGAGCCACCACTCCCTACATGCAACTGTTACACACCCAGTGTCCCAGAAATGACATTCAACTTCACTATAGTGACTGCTTTCACTGACATCATTTTTAGCAGACGTTTTACTATAAAAATGGGGTGGGGAGAAATAAAGCAGATAAACTGCTGCCAAGGATCATTACTGCTAGGGTGAAACTGGGGGCACATGGTATAGCTCAAATGCACCCCAGGTCTAGCCCAAGCCTTGCTCAAAACCCACCCAGGAACCAGACCTATCATCCAAGGTTGTCTCTCCAATGACCTTAGCAGGTTCAGAATAACCCTCTAATATTCCTCATTTACTGTAGTTGCTTATTATGAACCCACCAACCATTAATTCAATCTTTTTTGAATTCTCAGTTTTCAGTATATTTCTCTTCAGGCTGTGGTACATATCACACCATATAGTAATTATTTGCTATTTTCTGCTTCCCTGTCTAGACTTTGAGTAAGTTGAGGGTAGAATTTGTTCTATTTCATAATCTTAGAATTTGACAAATAGCAGGTATTCTTAACCATAATTTTGTTGAAGGAAGGAATCAATGAATAAAAATTTCCTGAGTTTACTGTTTACTGCAAAAAGACTGTAGATGTTTGCTGTTTTACATTTTCTTCTTTTAAGGTCTAACATCAATATGTTGATGTTTGGTAAATATAATTTCAATCCCAGTTGCATCTCTGAGTCCAGGCAAGAGTACTACAAAAAGTATAAATAGAGGTCAAGTGCAGTTGCCCTCTGCAAGCAAGACCACTTAGAACTCTTCAATGGCTCTTTGACAAACCTTCAGTGGGATTTCTGTCAAAGCTGACAATGGATAAAATTATAGAAAGGAGGGAAAGCCTTGATAAGGAGTCCTTAATGAGTTTGTCACTAAGTTAATTCAACATTGAAAGGGATAGATGTTAATTCCACACACACGTGAAAGAAATCAACAATCAGGCCTCATCTGGGAGAACCATGATGGGGAAGGCTGGGGCTGATGAGGGGTGTGAGGCAGGGCAGAAAGCCTCCACGTTGCTGCAGCAATGCAAAAATAGGCACCTTGCCGTAGGCCTCTCTGGCACTCCATCTTGTCTCTCCTCCCTGGAGAAAAGGCAAGCTGTATTCAATCATCTTTTCAATGCTAAAACCAGGCTTTCCTGTCGGAATTGGGGCCAGAGATTTTTCCATCCCCTCTTGCAAAAAGGGTATTCTTAAGAGGCCTTAAGTCTTCAGCATTGATAGTTTCTGGGAACAAAATAGAAAGTAAAATCTCACCTTGTGTTCCCTTCCTCTTCCTGGACAGAGAATGGGACAGGCCCAGGCCATCCAGATCACTATGAACCTTATCAGAAACTTCAGTCCATTTTCTCCGTTCCCTCCCCTGGGACTTGCATGCTATATCTCCATACCCCTCCTTCCCCACTCTCCAGGCTTAGTGGGTGAGGCAGAGAGTGAGAGCCAGGCTTACTTGCCTTTTCCCCTCAGTGGGAAGAAGCTCAGTAACTGAGCTCAGACGCTAGTGGCATACCTACCAAGAGGATGACGCAAATGCCTCCTGTGGCCCTGAGATAGGCAGAGCTCTGCTGGCAGCCCAACCATATGTTCACTCGTTCATTAACAAACATCCACAGAGGCAGGCTGCTCTGGCCTGGAGGGGGATGTCCTACACTAGACGACTCAGGTTCATAGAGCCAGGCCTCATTCCACCCCCGCTGGCTCAAGTCACCAGAAACTGGAGAGCTTTTTTTTTTTTTTTTAGACGGGGTCTTGCTCTCTCGCCCAGGCTGGAGTGTACTGACACAATCTCAGCTCACTGCAACCTCTGACTCCCAGGTTCAACTGATTCTCCTGCCTCAGCCTCCCAAGTAGCTGGGATTACAGGCGAGTGCCACCAGGCCCGTCTAATTTTTTGTGTTTTTTAGTAGAGACGGGGTTTCGCCATGTTGGCCAGGCTGGTCTCCAACTCCCGATCTCAGGCGATCCACCCGCCTCAGCCTCCCAAAGTGCTGGGATTACAGGTGTGAGCCACCACGCCTGGCCCAGAGCTCTTAACTACAATGACTATATGCAGAAGAACAAACTAACACGGAAGATGGCTAGGAACTGCGTAAGCCAAGACTCTGCAGTAAGACACACTTGAGTTCTGGTCCTCACTCTGCCGTTTACTCACAGTCCAACTGCAGATGGAACCTCACCTCTCTGAGCCTCAGTTTCCTCATTTGTAAAATAGGCAAATACTGGCACCTACCTCATAGAATTAGTGCGAGGCTTAACTGAGGTGATCTAGGCAAAGCACTTAGCTTGGTACCTAGCACATATTAAGTGCTCAATAATAGGTGATGGTGATGATGTAAGTTGGACACAAGAGAAAAGGACACATACTAACTGATAATCACACAGAGCCACTGACTGGATTTGGTATCTTTCTCTGACATTCAGCTTTTCTTACCATCTGTCAGCCTGCCACACTCCTTTAGCCTTGAATTATATGCTGCCTTGTGGTTTTGCTTTTATAAAACAAATAGAATGTACTAGTCTTCCTGTGGCTACTGAAAAAAAAAAAAAAAGACCACAAACCAGTGATTTACAATAAAGAAAGTTACTCTCTCACAGTTCTGAAGACCAGAAGTCTGAAAGTACTATGTTGTCAGGGCTGTGCTCCCTCTGAAGGATCTAGGGGGTGATCTATTACTTACTTCTTCCAGCTTTGGGTGGCTGTCAGCATGCCTTGGCTCGTAGCTGCACCACTCCAATTTCTACCTAGTCTTCTTATCATCTCATCTGTGTCTGTTTTCTCCTCAGTGTGTCTCTTATAAAAACACTTGTCATGCCAGACATGGTGGCTCATGCCTGTAATCCCAGCACGTTGGGAGGCCGAGGTGGGCAGATCACTTGAGGTCAGGGGTTTGAGACCAGCCTGGCCAACATGGTGAAACCCCATCTCTACTAAAAATACAAAAATTAGCCAGGCGTGGTGGCAGGCTCCTGTAATTGCAGCTACTCAGGAGGTGGAGGCAAGAGAATTGCTTGAAACTGGGAGGCGGAGGTTGCAGTGAACTGAGATCACACCATTGCACTCCAGCCTGGGTGACAGAGCAAGACTCCATCTCAAAAAAAAAAAAATAATAACTTGGCTAATCCAGGGTGATCTCCTCAAATCAAGATCCCTAATTTCATTACGTCTGCAAAGTTAACATTTACGGTTCTGGAAATTAGGATGTGGACGTCTTTTTGGGAACCATCTATCTTAGACTGTTCAGGCAACTATAACAAAATACTAGATGCTGGGTAGCTTACAAACAACAAACATTTATTTCTCACAGTTCTGGAGGCTTGGAAGTCCAAGATCATGGCACTGGAAGCTGTAGTGTCTGGTGAGGTCTTTTAACTATGTCCTCATTGCAGAAGGGGCCAGGGATCTCTCTTCCTTTTATAAGGCTTCTAGTCTCTTTTTTTTCTTTCTTTCTTTTGAGACAGAGTCTCACTCTGTCCCCCAGGCTGGAGTACAGTGGCACAATTTTGGCTCGCTGAAACCTCTGCCTCTCAGGCTCAAGTGATCCTCCCACCTCAACCTCCTGAGTAGCTGGGACTACAGGCACATGCCACCATGTCCAGCTAATTATTATTATTATTTTTTTTTTTGTAGAAATGGGGTTTTGCCATGTTGACAAGGCTGCCAGGCTGGTCTCACACTCCTGGCCTCAAGCAATCCACCCGCCTCGGCCTCCCAAAGTGTTGGCATTATAGGTATGAGCCACTGCACCCAGCTTCATTCATGAAGGTTCTATCTTCATGAACTAATCATCTCCCAAATACCATCACCCTGGGGGCTGGGATTTCAGCATATAAATTTTGGGGAGACATAAATATTCAGTCCATTACACCAACATTTGGTCCACTACTTGGAGTACCTAAGAACATGGACTTTAGAAGTAGACTGACCTGGATTCCAACACCAGCCCCACCATCACTCACTAGTTGGATGACCTTGATTCAGTTATTTAATATCTTTGAATCTCAGCTTCTGGAAAAGGGCCAATAATGCCAATAATGCTATGTCCCGGGGTTGTTTGAAAGAATTAAATAAGCTAATATGTTAAAAGTACTGGATAATTGGTAGCTCTCATTACTAGTGGTAGGTTTACCCCACTAGGCTACAAGCTCTTAAGAGCTGGAGTTATCTCTGCTTCCTTCACAAGTCTAGCACAAGTCTGCAAACAGTCTATCCTTAGTGAAGGTGGGGTGACAAACTGGCTGAACAAGTGGCCTAGACAGCCAATAACACCAATTATGTAAGATTCCACAGGGATCTAAAGGAGCGAATTAGAGGCACCCAATAGTGACCCCAATCTAAGCAGTGCAGGGATCAGCTGGGTGGGTTTGTCAGCAGAGAACAGGGCCACCAGGGCAGGCACATAGAACTAACTGCACTCACTGCACTGTTGTTAACTATTCTTTGAATCCCTCCACATGACGCCATTCCTACAGATGGAAGGTCAGCTACACTGGAGAAGTTCCAGAAATTCATAAATAGATTATGATCCCAAATCCCAGAGAGGAGGACTTTTCCAGATGGCAACTGGGAATTTACCTTAATGATTTCCCCATCCCAGAAGGGAAAGCTGTTCTGGTATATTACAAACATTACAGCACATCTGAATAACCCAGAGAGCTTGTTTAAATGCACATTTTTGGGCCTCTACCAGGCTGGTTAAACAAAGCTTCAACAGAGTGGGGATAGGAACCAACCATTTTAAATAACCCCCTTTGGTAATTCTGGTTCAACCATAGCAATCAAATTATAGTCCAACCTAGGTAGGGGCTTGCTACCTAGGAGTCAATATGTAATACTGGAAAGAGTAAGAGTTTGGAAACTAAACAGAAATAGGGTCCAATCCTGGGTCTTCCACATAATAGCTGTGGGACCTTGGGCAAGTTACTTCATTTTTTTGGATCTCAACTTCCTCTTCCATAAAGGGGGGGCTATACCTGTCAGGGTTGTGGTGTTAATTCAATGATAATTATGTAAAGCGCCTGCTCATAGTAGATTGAAGCAGAGACTGCTACTATTCACCAATCCATTTCTTCTTCTTGTTCATACACAACTAGACTATATTTCCCAGCACCCTTTGCAGCCAGGCACGGCCACACTAGTTCTCACCAAGGGGATATGGTTCTAAGTTATAGTACCTATTCTTGACAAAGGCTTAAGGAACAGATATGCCTCCTCCAGGTTTTCTTTTGTCTTGCATCACTTGGATGCAGGTGACAGGTTCTAGGGAACTGGGGATCTACAACATGAAGGAGCCTGTATGCCTGAGTTACTAGGTAGGGGAAAGCTATCCATCAACTAGAATGCCTGCCTTGGACTTTTCTGCAAATGAGAAATAAGCTCATATACCATATTAGGTTATAATATAGTTGCTTTAAAGAAATACCCATGGCCAGGCGTGGGGGCTTACACCTCCCAGCACTTTGGGAGGCTGAGGCAGGAGGATCACTTGAGGCCAGGAGTTTGAGACCAGCCTGGCCAACATGGTGAAACCCCATCTCTACTGAAAATACAAAAAATTAGCCAGGTGTGGGGGCAGGCGCCTGTAATCCCAGCTATTCGGGTGGCTGAGGCACAAGAATCGCTTGAACCCAGGAGGCAGAGGTTGCGTGAGCCGAGTTTCAGGCTGCACTCCAGCCTGGGGGACAGAGTGAGACTCTGTCTCAAAAAAAGAAAAGAAATACCTGCATTGCTATAAAGAAATACCTGAGACTTTAATTTATAAAGAAAGGAGTTTTGGAGGCTTTTTCTTTTTTTTGAGACAGAATTTCGCTCTTGTTGTCCAGGCTGGAGTGCAATGGCGCGATCTTGACTCACTGCAACCTCCGCCTCCCAGGTTCCAGTGATTCTCCTGCCTCAGCCTCCTGAGTAGCTGGGACTATAGGCATGTGCCACCACACCTGGCTAATTTTATATTTTTAGTAGAGATGGGGATTCTCCATGTTGGTCAGGCTGGTCCCGAACTCCCAACCTCAGGTGATCCGCCCACTTTGGCCTCCCAAAGTACTGGGATTACAGGCATGAGCCACCGCACCCAGCCAAGAAAGGAGTTTGTTTGTTTGTCTGTTTTTCCAAGAAAGGAGTTTTAACTGGCTCATGATTCTACAGGCTGCACAAGCAAGGTGCTGGCATCTGCTCAGTTTCTGGGGTGGCCTAAGGGAGCTTTTACTTAAAGCCAGAGCAAGCATCTCACATGGCAGAGTAGAAGCAAGAGTGAGAGTTGGTGTGGTGGTGAGGAATCTCAGGATGACCTCCCTGAGATTGCTGTCCCCTAGTTATTTACAAAAACTCACTGACTATCACAAGGTCAGCATCAAGGCGTGAGGCATCCACCCCCATGACTCAAACGCCAGGCCCCACCTCCAACACTGAGGATTACATCTCGACATGAGATTTGGAGGGGCCATCTAAACTATATCATACACTTTTGGGATCTATTTTACAACTAACCTATAGTCAGTGTGTTAATCCATTTTGCATTGCTATTAAGAAATACCTGAGACTGGGTAATTTATTTTAAAAAGAGGTTTATTTTGCCTTATGGTTCTGCAGGCTGTACAACCATGGCACCAGCATCTGCTTCTGGTGAGGGCTCAAGAAACTACCAATCATGGCAGAAGCAGGTGTGTCACACGGCGACAGAGAGAGAAAGAAGGGGGAGGAGATGCCAGGCTCTTTTAAACAACTAGCTCTCATGTGAACCTAATAGAGTGAGAACCCACTCATTACCTCGGGGAGGGCACAAAACCATTCATGAGGGATCTGCCCCCACGACCCAGACACCTCCCACCAGGTCCCATCTTCAACCCTGGGAATCACATTTCAACCTGAGATTTGGAGGGGACACACATCCAAACCATATCAGTCAGGAAATGTTCACCCCCTTTCTCCACCTCCAAATAACAATTACACAGTACCCAGCATCTGTGCAAACATTTTATTCTATTCACAATTCTCATATGGTGTAAATTGCAATCTCTCTATAGTAGGACAAATTCTGGGGATGACCTCTGTATTAGTCAGGCTTCTCTAGAGGGACAGAACTAATAGTATATATATATATATGTGTGTGTGTGTGTATATATATATATATGAGTTTATTAAATATTAGCTCACACAATCACAACGTCCCACAATAGGCCGTCTGCAGGCCGAGGAGCAAGGAGAGCCAGTCCAAATTTGACGTCCCATGTTTGAGGGCAGGAAGCATCCAGCACAGGAGAAAGATGTTGAGTGGGAGGCTAGACCCATCTTTCTTTTCACATTTTTCTGCCTGCTTATATTCCAGCCTGGCAGCTGATTAGACTGTGCCCACCCAGATTAACGGTGGGTCTGCCTTTCCCAGCCCACTGGCTCAAATGTTAATCCCTTTTGGCAACACCCTCACAGACACACCCAAGATCAATCCTTTCAATCCAATCAAGTTGACACTCAGTATTAACCATCACAACCTCCCTGAGAAACACAAATCTAGGTACTCCTGTGAAGGGATTCTGCAAATGTAATTAAAGTTTCAAGTCAGTCAACCTTAAAATACAGAGATGATCTGGGTGATCCTGATCTAATCACAAGAGCCCTTTACACAACAGAAGGGGAATTCGGAGAGATTTGAAGTATGAGGAAGACTCAAGTGCCATTGCTGCTTGAAGATGGCAGGACCACGCGAGAAGGAATACCTCAAGGAACTGAAAGTGGCCCTTGCCTAACAGTCAGCAAGGAAAGAGGAACCTCAGACCTACAGCCGTAAGGAGCTGGATTCAGCCAATAATTGGAATGAACTTGGAAGGAGATTTTTCTCGGTGCCTCCAGGTAAAAGCTCTGCAACCAATACCTTGATTTCCAGCCCTGTGCTATTCCTGAGCATAGAAATCAGGCAAGCCTGCCTGGACTTCTGACTACAGAACTGTCCACTAATAAATTTATGCTGTTAAATTTGTGGTGATTTGTCACAGCAGCAATAAAAAAACTAATACATTCTCTTAATCTGTTTTGTCATCAATTTTTTTTTCTTTGAGACGGAGTCTCACTCTCTTTCCCAGCCTGGAGTGCAGTGGTGTGATCATAGCCCACTGTAACCTCAAAATCGTGGGCTCAAGCAGTTCTCCCACGTCAATCTCTCGAGTAGCTAGGACTACAGGCACATGCCACCATACTTGGCTGATTTTTTTTTTTAATTATTTTTTATGTAGAGATGGGGTCTCACTATGTTGCCCAGGCTGGTCTCAAACTCCTGGCTTGAAGAGATCCTTCTATCTCAGCTGGGAGGATCCCAGGATCCCAAAGCGCTGGGATTACAGGCATGAGCCTCCACGCCTAGCTTCCTCACTTATTTTTTATTAATAAAAAGTGACATGGGGAGATGGTGGAAGTTAGAGTGATGATATCTGAGTATGCTCTTAGCTTTACATTTGCTCGATTCCTTGTGCTGAGTTGTCTGTTAGGGAGCTTCCTGCCCTTATGGTGAGAATGTGACATAGTCTGGGCATCAGCTGCAGCTCTTTGAACAGAGATGATCCAGCTCCCCGTCTCACCAGCCCCCAAATCCAAAACTTAAAAGTGGAGCTGCTGTCAAGGAAAACAAAGTTAAGCAAAATGACTTCAAAGCCCAATGTGCTCACCTTCACTCTCCCAGTGGGTCCCTGCACCTGAGAACGTGCAGGGTCCATCAGTATTGACCTCCCCTTTCCACCAGCCCTGGAAGTTATGGAAGGGGAAGGTAGCTTATTCTGATATCGTGTCCTGTAATAATGCTTCCTGGCCTGGCACATATATCCTTGTTTCTGTGACTCTTGTTCTAAAACATCTTCCCTTTCCGAAAGCTGAAACTGTTCCTGCACATATTATGCACTTAACCAGGTAAATTTCAGAAGATTTTAAAAAGCTTCCCAGTGAAGGAAGGAGAGAGAGGTATTGTCATGAGATACTGAATATGCAGATGGCCAGACTAGATATCAAAATAGAACCCTGACCCACAATCTGTAGCAACTAGCCTGGGAAGCCAACATATTATCTGCAGTAACCAATCCAGGAAGCAAAGCAATAACCCCCTTGGCAATGGACCCCAAATGGCCAGGACTCGATTAATAAACTGACAGCTCCCATAATTTTTGCCCCCACCTCCAACTTTGGACTAACCAGAGAAAGCCAAATGGGCACCCCCAACCAATCACATAGCATGCCGCACTTCTAGCTGGCCCACTTGCAGCTTCCCCGTGCCAACAGTCTCAGGGCACGCCCAAAGTGTTCCCTTTTTTCTACCACAAGGCTTTTCCACACCTCTGCCTGCCTTTAAGTGTCTGCCAAACACAAGTGATGGTGGCTGACTACCTTGCAAGCTCTCTATAGTAGGCTTTGTTTGTTCTCATTTGGGTGGTCTTCATTTATTTCCACAGTCCTTGTTTTTCAGGGAGATTTAGGGCTTAAATACAAGGAAATTTCATGTAAGGATGCAGGAGTGTTTCATGGAACCTCAAGCTCAGGAAAGCTGTGCAGCCATGGGAAGAGCCTAGAGCCGGAGTCTGGAAAAGCAATCCGAGCTTGGATCTTAGAAATCTTGTCTTCTTGCAAACCGGGTTCTCTGGTCCAAATGGCCAAAAACATGACCATGGACAGGGCCTGTGCTTATCTTGTCACCTGCAGAGAGGCAACTCTCTGTACGTCCTGATTCCAAGTTCCTGGAGAAGGACACAGACTGAACCACCTTGGGTCAGGCACCATCCTAGACCAATTTACTAACAGTGCCCAACTCCCACCCAGGGTGGGGAGTAGTTGCAGGTAGTCTTGTTTATGAACGTGGCAATCAGAAGCCCATCCCTGTCACCGTGTGGAGGGGAGGGGAGAGAAGGGGGATGGTTCCAACCAGAAAAGGTAGGGGGATGGACATCCCAATAGGGGTCCACTCCATTCCTGATGGCACAGTGAGACAGTGGTCATGTGTCACGTGCTAGACTCTTAGACTCTGTGCCTCCCAGTACCTGCTACTGACGAACATGGTCTAGTGAGTGATTTTCCTTGTGAAGGCATCCATCCATTCATTCATTCATTTAGCAAACAATTGTACATCCCAACCTTATGCTAGGTGCTAGGTATACAATGATAAAACAAACACAAAAACCAAAACCACAATCTCTACCCTCAATGTGAGGAGATACCACTACGTAAATGAACAATTACAATACTGTGAAATATGTTATGCTCAATCTATGGCCTAAATCAGATGAGAGGCTGCGCAGAGAATCAGGCTGCCAAGAAATTCTTCCTAGAGGGCATGCTGCCTGAAATGAACCTTGAAAATCAGGGAGCTTGATAGAAATAGGGGAAGAGAGAGTGTTTCAGGCAGAAGCAAGGTTCGCTGTCAAGGAAAGGCATTTCAGGAACCCAAAAGTAGTATGTTTGACATGAGCTATATTGGAGTGAGAGTACTGGGAGGTAGGCTAGAAAGGGGAACAGAGACTAGATATGAAGGAACTTGAAAGCCATAAGTATATGAGGAAGGCAATGGGCTTTCTACACAGGAATGACCTTGATGACTTGATTTGCATTATTGAAAGCTCACCATGGCTGGAATGGATTGGGGATGTCTGATGATGGGAAGACTCAGCTGGGCAGTTGCTGCATTAACTGTGGAGTTATAATGGTGACCTACGAGAGCAGCTTTGGATACGGAGAAGAGCAAACTGGTTTAAGAAATGTCATCACCTGGGTCAAGAAAAGGACATGCAGTGGGTTGGGTAGGGAGGAAAATAGATGTAAATAAAGTTATTAATTGAAAAAGAAAAGCAAGATCGAGAGAGAAATTAATTCTATTGCCATCTATTCATGAGAATCACAAGGCTGAATCAAAAGCCTTCCTGCAAACCTAGACTCACGCTGGTTCAGTTCAGAGACTCTATCAGAAAGATGAGGAGCTCATGAGTCATTCATCAATGTGATCTTGTGATTTTTCTTGTGACCACAAGACAAAGGAAGAGAAGAGTACTTTGGAGTCATTATGATGAAAATTCAGTTGAATACACTGGAAAGTCAAAACGAGAGGAGAAGGAGGAACCGAAAATCTGATTCAGTCTTGACCACCAAGTAGAATTGGGACAGAAACAATTAAGTAGGCACAGATCCAATTTGGATTATAAAAAGCTAGTTCATCAGGAAGGCCACTATAAAACCAGAAGCAAACAAAGAGTCAATTAAGTACAAAAGTTTTTACTATGACTATGCAGTGAGGTCCAAACTGTACTAAATTTGAAGTTTCCTGCCAAAGAGAAATGTAAGCTTCCCTGGTGGTATAAGTCAGAATTTCATGACATCAGCCAGATAACCACAAAAGAATATATCTTTTAGTGCTAGATGCTTCTAAGCCTTTCTCCACCCAACTAACCAACATTCACTTACTGATTTACTTATTTCTTTAACAAACACACTCCATTTCATAGCCACATTCTTTCAAAGCTGACAGGTTGAGATATATCTAAAACACAAAATCTCCAAATTACATTTTCTTCTTCAATGTTGTGAGATGTATTTTTCTAAAACACTGTTCTGCACATACTACCATTCCTATATTAAAAACAAGTTAGTTATCCACTGCCTTTTTTGTACAAATGAAATTCATACATTTTAATTTGGTTACAAAAAAATTTTTCATCAAAATTTTTGCTTATTTGTTTATATAAAAATGGAGACAGGGTCTCACTATGTTGCCCAGGCTGGTCTCAAACTCCTAAGCTCAAGTGATCTTCCCACCTTGACCTCCCAAAGTGATAGGATTACAGGCATGCGATACCAAGCCTGGTATAATTTAAATTTTTAATTAAAAATTTTTAATTTGGCTACAAAATAAATATATACTCATCATCAAAAACTTTCAAAGAAGAAGATTAAAATCACCATAATTCCAACACCCAGACACAATCACAATCACTTCTGTAAGTTAGGATATACTGACAGCCTATGTGACAGGGAAAAAACTAAGTTGTAAGAATTTTTTAAAAACCTCCTATTCCCCATTACAGTAGATTTTATTACTCAAAATATTTGCTGCCCCACCCTGGGGAAGATAATACTTCCCCACTTCATTGCATCAGCCTTAGAGATGTGATTTGAGGTGTCCCTTCTTGTGGGAGGATTACATATTCTCACCTCCTTGACCTCAAGAGTGGCCATGAGATTTGCTTTGACCAATGCAATGATAACAGAAGTGATGTGTGCCACTTCGAAGCAGAAGCTCTGATTCATCATATGGTTCTACTATGTTTGTTCTCTCTTCCATGAAACCAGCAATATCCCAAATACAGACTGCTGGTCCCAGGATGGAAAACTTAGAGCAAAGCTACCAGTAGCCCACAATTGACACGTAATGTGAGCAAGAACTGAACTTTAGTCATTGTAAGCCACTGAGGGTTTTGGAGTTGCTTGTTACCACAGCATAACTTAGCCGACACTGACTGATACCACCTACCTCCAAAATGTCATCTGAGTTTTCCTTATGTCTGAAGAGAGCCTTTATGCACTGAAATAAATACTCCCTTTAATTTCAACTTACATTTTATATATTTAAATTATATGTTTTAAAACTTAATTTTGAAGACTTTAAACTTGTGTTAATTTATAAATCAATTTTGTTAATATTTTATTATCTACTTTTATTTGGTTTTGATGAATGCCTAACTGGCTTGTAAATTTGATAAGGTACTCCCAAATATTTATCAAACTTTCAGAATTAAGTTTTAGATATTTCAAACTACAATCTAATTTTAATTGATTTCTCAAGGAAAAAAACAACAAAGCAGACTCACATTTCTATAGGCAGAATCTTAATAAACACTGAAAACATACTGAACTTAAAAAGTTTAACCTTACAAATTTAATAAATTATAAATTTAAAGATTTAACAATTTAAACATTTGAACATTATTTCAAACTTAGTTATCAACATCTTATAAATTTTTACTAATATTTTGAGTCTAATGAATCAGTCTCTTTACTTACCATAAAAAGCAGAAAAATATACACAAAATACTATAATGGTTACAAAATTTATTTCTAGATAAAATTTATGACTAGACATAACTTAGCTTGTCTTCCAAGGGTCTTTGAAAGTATGTTTGTTTTCTGGCAATAAGAAGATATTTCCAGACTCATCTTGATATTTCCTGCCGTAAAACATGCAATGAATTTTTCTCCAGGGAGCCCAGTGCCCTCAGGGTCTTCTGGCTGGAATGCAGATTACATGGATTGGCAAAGCAGCTGCTGGGGCCACAAGGGGAAACCAGAAATCCACAGTAATCTTTGACCTGACGTCCTTGAGCTGCTGAACCAACATCCCAGGTTTTTAAGTCCCTGTGGTCCATTTGTCAAATGCAATTCCTTACTGATATAATGGTTATACAAATAAAGAAGCCCAGAGAAAGCACTGCATATGGAAAGGAAAGATTGACCTAAAGGGGAAGATCTTGTGGGGAGGGGAGGCAGTGAAGAAAAGAGGAGGCAGGAAAGGGAACTGGGGAGAGAGGGGAGATCTGGCAGTTTCTGTGAAAGCAAATTAGTAAGGATTTTAAGAAAAGTTTGTCTTTATTCCATTGCCATAATGGGGATTAGAACAGTAACATCCATAGGATCACTGTGAGAATTATGCCAAGCACACATTAAGTGTTCAATAAACATTGGCTATCATTATTATTTTATTATGCTGGGCCTCCAGAATGGATTAGAGTTGCAGACTGGAACATTATAAGGAAATCCAGGAAGTCCATTCATTCTTACTCTTTCCCCCCCTCTCCTCTCTTCCACAATTGCTCCTCTGCACAGCTGTTTTAATCCTATATCTTTCTGCAGATTGGCTTTCTTTCTATGTCCATGATGCTTAAAACAGTCACTAACAACATCTTTCAAGTTTCCAAACTCCTTGGTTCAAGACAGCAGCCATTTTGAAGAAATTTCCAGAAAGACACTGATTGTCCAGCTTAGATGGAAAATCCACTCTTGGATCAATTAACTGAAGCTATGACAGGAGAGTTGTATGGAAAGGACATGGCTGCTCCTACTAGAAAACTTCCCAAAATATGAAGGAGGGAAAAGCAGGGAGGAGGTGCCGCTGTGAAGACGTAATGGTAGGTGAACATTTGGGTACATTTCCTTTGGGTCCATGTGCACACATGAGTACGTTTATGCATGTGTGCATAACTTGGATAGCACTGTATATAGGTTTTGTTTGTTTGTTTGATTGTTTTAGAGACAGGGTCTCCCTCTGTCACTGAGGCTGGAGTGCAGTGATGCAATCATAGCTCACTGCAGCCTGGAACTCATCTGCTGCACTCAAGGGATCTTCCCACCTCAGCCTCAAGAGCAGCTGGGATTACAGGTGTGCATCACCATGCCTGGATAAGTTTTAAAACAATTTTTTTTTGTAGAGACAGGGTCTCATTATGTTGCTCAGGCTGGTCTTGAACTCCTGGCCTCACGTGATCCTCCCACCCCAGCCTCCCAAGTAGCTGGAATTATAGGCATGAGCCACTGTGCCTGGCAACAGCTGTCTAAATTATTTTTTACAAGGCATTCAGAACACATTCAATAAGATATTTTTCTACAGCACTGTATTTATTAGCTATGTTAACATTTCCATATATAGATGTTCTAAGTGAATTTAAATTATTTCTATTATTTTGCTTTTATGAACTCTATTTGAGTGATATTCTTGTAACTAAATAGTTGAAACTATCTATTATTAACTCCTTAGGGAAATTCCTTAAATTGGAATTGCGAGGTCAGAAGGTGTGTCATTTTTTAACAGTTTTGATACATTTTGCTAAATGTGCCAGGCAATTTGAGCCACACTCCCGCCACAACATACAAAATGCAGTCTTCCTCAATATCGTCTTCAGTGCTTAGTTGAAAATTAATCACCATTTGATAAGTGAAACAAAATTTCCTTAATTACTAGTAAGATTGAAGGATAGTTTCATGTTTTTTTTTGACCAACTGTTTTTCTATTATATTCTTATTGGTTTATAAGAGCATTTTAGCCGGACGTGATGGCTCATGCCTATAATCCCAGCACTTTGGGAGGCCAAGGTGGGTGGATCACTTGAGGTCAGGAGTTCGAGACCAGCCTGGCCAACATGATGAAACCCCAACTCTACTAAAAATACAAAAACTAGCCGGGCCTGGTGGCAGGCTCCTGTAATCCCAGCTACTCGGGAGGCTGAGGCAGGAGAATCACTTGAACCCAGGAGGCAGAGGTTGCAGTGAGCCAAGATCGCGCCACTGCACTCCAACCTGGGCAACAAAGAGAGATTCCATCTCAAAAAAAAAAAAAGAAGAAGGCATTTTAATTACTAAATATATTGCTGGTTGTGGTGGCTTGTGTCCGTAGTCCCAGCTACTTGGTTGAGGCCAAGAGTTTGAGCCTGGGCAATACAACAGGGCCCTATCTGTAATTACATCTTCCCGGTTTGTCGTAAACTTGATATAATTTGTTTTAAGCTCAGATACTCAAATCTCTTCTTTCCAGCACCTATCTTTATCTTTCCATATGCCTAGAAGGATATCATCCACTATCTACCTAAGTATCACCCTTTCCTATGTCCCATTCCCTAAATAGAGTTTAGACATTTCAATTGGCATTTAAAAGTCCTTCACAAGGCACTACGATGTCTTGTTTTTCACTACTGCCATCCACAAATCTTTCTTTTATCCATCCATTTGTTCATTTATTCATTTGTCACCTATTTACTAAGCACCTATTATGTACCAGGCATCATTCTAGACACTGGGGATACAGGAGTAAACATATCCCTACCCCTAAGGGAGCTTGAATTTTAGTGCCACTGAAGACAAACTGAAAAGGTAAGAAAATGTATATAGTTGGCTGGATGGTGATAAGTACTATAGAAAACAATAAAGCAGTAAAGTAGGGTAGGAAATTCAGGGAGAGAGTGAAATCTTACATAGAATAGTCAGGGAGAACTTCACTGAAAAGGTAATACATATTTGAGGAAGAGTGTGAGGATGGTGACTGATATGGTTTGGCTGTGTCCCTACCCAACTCTCATCTTGAACTGTAGCTCCCATAATTCCCATGTGTCACTGGGGGGACCTGGTGAGAGGTAACTGAATCATGGGACTGGGTCTTTCCCATGCTGTTCTCATGGTGGTAAATAAGTCTCACGAGATCTGATGGTTTTATAAATGGTAGACCCTACACACTCTCTTGCCTGCCACCATGTAAGACATGACTTTGCTCCTCATTCGCCTTCAGCCATGATTCTGAGGCCTCCCCAGCCATGTGGAGCTGTGAATCAATTAAACCTTTTTCATTTATAAATTACCCAGTCTTGGGTATGTCTTTATTAGCAGCGTGAGAACAGACTGATACAGTGACAGAATGGGCCAAGTGCTATCCAAGGGAGAAGCATTCCAGTATGGGAAAGAGTGTGTGCAGAGAGCCTGCGGGGGAGAGGGGGAAGGAGGAGCATACCTCCTGGATTTGAACACCAGCAAGGAAGCCAGTAATGCTGGAACAGAGTGAGCAAAGAGGGTAGTTGAGGCAGGGATAGGGAATGGGTCATGCAGGGTTTTGTAGACCACTGTAAAGTCTTTGGCTTTTACTTCAAAGGAAACGGGAAGCCATTTTGAGGGTGTGGTAAATTGTGTTTCCAAAGATGGCAGCAGAAATATCTCACACCTCACATAGTCTTTTGCAATGTGATCTTGCCACTGTCCTAAGAAGAGATGGGGTCTCTTTCCTTTTTCCTTGAATTTGGGCTGAGCCTAAACCAATCCTGACGAACAGAATCTAGTTCTGTAACTAGATTCTGTAATACTGTAAATTCCAGACTGGGCCTTAGGAACTGTTTTAGAAGCCTTCCTTTCACCACTTGAAATGCTCCTTCTTGGAACCCAGAAGGCATATGGAGAAAGACATGTAGAAGAGAACCAAGGCCCAGCCATTTCGGCCTAGTTGAGCATTTCTGCCAGCCCCTAGCTTTCAAGCCAGCCAGTTGAAGCCGCGGACACCAGATAACAGAGATGAGCCATGTTCAACATGCTCTGCACAAATTTTTCACCCCCAAACCATGAGCAAATAATAGCAATTGTTGTTTTAAACCATTAAGTTTTAGTGTGATTTGTTACTGATGACAAAAGAGACAAATAGAGATGAACTAAATAGCACGGGCCACAGGGGAGTAGGCACGAGACCCCACAGTTACTCTCCTGAAATTCCTAGACCCCCTCCTGCTTCTGTAAGGAACTCCAGGTCTGGGTTAATCACAAACTGATGACTATTCCAAGAAGCACTCTACTCCTTAGCTAATCATCTGTTAGCTTATTTCTGTTAACTAATGGTATTTCTATATGAACATGCTGAGACCACCTTGTTGTATCTCCTCATGTTGTTCCTTAAAATCTGCTTGTAACCACCCCAACCTGGAGCACCTCCTGGACTTGGTATATAAGTGCTTCCCAGGTTGCAATCCTCAAATTTGGCCCAAATAAACTCTTTACCTATATGCATTTGCCTTAGTTCTTTTTTTTTTTTATTTCCACCATGCCTGGCTAATTTTTAAATTTTTTGTAGAGTCAAGATCTCATTATGTTGCTCAGGCTGGTCTCGAACTCTGGGGATCAAGTGATCCTCCTACCTCCGCCTCCCAATGTGCTGGGATTACAGGTGTGAGCCACCATGCCTGGCCCTTAGTTCTTTCTTTCAGATTGACATTACACAGCAATAGGGGACTGGAATAAAAATTGGCACCAGAACATGAAATACTACTGGAATGAAAACCTAAAGCCAATTGCTACATGTTTGGGACCAAGTAACACATAGAAGACTGAAGAGCAGTGAGGCTGTTGGTGGAGTCTTCATATGGTTTGATATTTGTCCCTCTCAAATCTCATGTTGAAATGTAATCCTCAGCATTGGAGGTGGGACCTGGTGGGAGGTGTCATGGTTGCAGATCCCTCATGGCTTGGTGCTGTCTTCGCAATAGTAAGTTCTCATGAGATCTGGTTGTGTGTGGCACCTCTCCCTACCTGCTCCTGTTCTTGCCATGTGACGTGCCTGCTCGCACTTCACCTTCCACAGTAAGTAAAAGCTCACTGAGGCCTCTCCAGAAGCCGAGCAGATGCCAGTACCAATGCTTATACTGCCTGCAGAACTATGAGCCAAATAAACCCCTTTTCTCTATAAATTACCCAGTCTTGGGTATTCCTTTAGAGCAATGCAAGAAAGGCCTAACGCTAGCCTAAAACAGGAAGGAAAAACTTGCTCTTGCTCTTGTGGGCTAGAGAAAAGGGGGCCTGAGTTACATACTGGCAGCTCAATTACACTGTCACTTGTAGCAATGTGGAAGATGGTACATGTGTTCATGAACTGGCTAAGGACATTTTCATGCAGAATGCTGAAAATGCCAAGTGGCTTGTAATAGTTGATAATGTACAGAAAGAGATAAACTAAAGAGGGAAATGTTCACCTTTCAAGCAAATTTTAGAAGAATATAGAGGGCCCAAGACTGAGTCAGTTAGCAGCGTGTTCTAAAATCAAAATAAAACTTGGAGGCAAAGAACAAATCTAAGATGCTGTAACCGCCCAACGAATTTTCCTTGCCCACTGCCTAGACAGACTCAATTTAAGACAGAGGAATTACAATAAAGAGTTTAATCCACACACAGTCATCTGTACGGGAGACTGGAGTTGTATTATTACTCAAATCAGTCTCCCTAAAGACTTGGGATGGGGTTTTTAAGGATAATTTGGTGGGCAGGGGGTCAGAAAGTGGGGACTACCGATTGGTTAGGTCAGAGATGAAATCATAGGGAGTTGAAGCTGTCCTCTGGTGCTGAGTCAGTTCCTGGGTGGGGGCCACAAGACCAGATGAACCAATTTATCAATCTGGTTAGGGACAGCTCATCCACTGAGTGCAGGGTCTCCAAAATACCTGTTATCTGGAGGAGCAATTTGGAGGGGTTTAGAATCTTGCCACCTCCAGCTGCATGACTCCTAAACCACAATTTCTAATCTTGTAACTAATTTGTTAGTCCTGCAAAGGCAGTTTATAGTTCCCAGGCTAAAAGGGTATTTGTTCAGGGAAAGGGCTGGTACCATCTTTGTTTCAAAGTTAAACTACAGGCCGGGCGTGGTGGCTCACACCTGTAATCCCAGCACGTTGGGAGGCCGAGGCAGGCAGATCATTTGAGATCAGGAGTTCGAGACCAGCCTGGCCAACATGGTGAAACCCTGTGTCTACTAAAAATACAAAAATTAGTCTGGCGTGGTGGTGTGCACCTGTAGTCCCAGCTACTCAGGAGGCTGATGCAGGAGAATCGTTTGAACCCAGGAGGTGGAGATTGCAGTGAGCCAAGATGGGGCCACTGCACTCCAGCCTGGGTGATAGAGTGAGACTCTGTCTCAAAACAAAACAAAACAAAATAAACAACAAAAAAACAAAGTTAAACTGTAAATTAAGTTCCTTCCAAAATTAGTTCAGCCTACACCCAGGAATGAACAAGGACAGCTTGGAGGTTAGGAACAAATCAGTAAGTTAGGTCACATCTCTTTCATTGTCATAATCCTCTCAGTTATAATTTATGCAAAGGTGGTTTCAATGCCACAAGTAAAACGTGGCCTCTGGTCAACATGAGGCCCTTTGTTAAAATCCCAGAAAGATGTAAGGAATTGCTTCTCAAACCCTCATGGTTAGTTAGACAAACAGGCTTCTGAAAGAACAAGTGTGTTCTCACACAGCACCCTGACTTGCACCCCAGAGAGGGAGTGTATCTTAAAAAGATTGGTGGAGATGGTTTTTATCTAACACAGTGAATCCCAGTAAAATCCACAGAAAACTCACAATGTTTTTAAGAGAACTGAACCAACACAAGCACCACTAGCTTGGACCAAAATGGACAAAGACTGTTCAAAACAAAGCCACTGGGCTCCTAACCATTTACTGGCAGGAAATAGGCTGAGGAAACTATTTGGCTGCAAATCAGGGTTTTTGTTGTTGAGATAGGGTCTCCTCCGTTGCCCAGGCTGGAGCACAGTGGCACAATCACAACTCACTATAACCTCTGCCTCCCTGGAGTAGCTAGGACTACAGGCACATGCCACCAAGCCCGGCTAATTTTTTTATTTTTTGTAGAGACGGGGTTTCACCATGTTGCCCAGGCTGGTCTTGAACTCCCAGCCTCAAGTGATCCTCCCGCCTCAGCCTCCCAAAATGTTGGGATTACAGGCATGAGACACCACGCCAGGCCCAATCACGCTTTTTCAAATAGTAAAGGAAGGCCGACCCAGAAGGTGGAGTTAGGAAGTAAATCAGGTCCAGCTGTGTGTGGATAAGGCTCCACAGGGATGGCTCTGTGGGTGCAGAGACCTAAGAACTAAAAAGACAAGTTATCTGCCTCCCGCATTCCTTGTACAATGTGAGGAGGAAAAAGATAACTACAATAGAGAATCCCTTTCAAAAAGTAAGGATGAGTGTATGAAATCTGAGTAAGGTTTGCAGTGCAGTTTAAACAGTTCATAGTGTCCAGTGCTTCTGATAGGTCAAGTAAAGTAAGGACGATGGATGTGGCAACATGGAAGTCACCCATGACTTTGAAAAGCAGTTTTCAATTTAAGTGTGTGAAAGCTTTATTGTGGCGAGTTCAAGTGTGAATGGAAGAGATGGGGGCAATGATAGAAGCATAGTTTTTGAATCTTCCTGAATTGCTACATAAAAATAGCAACTAGATAGCACAATCAAAAATCAAAAGCTGGGAGAGCTGAAGACTATCAGTATCTATGTGGGAAGAAGCAGAGGGAAGAAAAAAAAAAGCAAATGATGAATTCAGAGTCAGAAAGTAGGATGACGGTTGCCACAGGAGAGGGCAAGTGGGGAACAGGGAGTTCCTTAATGAGTTGTTTTGCAAATTGAAGAGTTCTGGAGATTGGCTGCCAAATAATGTGAATGTACTATGCACTTCATACTACTGAATTGTACACCTAAAAATGGTTAAGTGCCCGGTGTGGTGGCTCACACCTGTAATCCCAGCACTTCGGGAGGCCAAGAGAGAAGGCTCACTTGAGAGCAGGAGTTGTAGACCCAAGCCCTCGGGAGGCTGAGGTGGAACAATCGCTTGAGCTCAGGAGTTGGAGGCTGCAGTGAGCTATGATCACACCACTACACTCCAGCCTAGGCAAGAGACCTCGTCTCAAAAAAACAAAAAAAATGCTTTACTCTAATTCTCATATATCAGGACAGGGTGTCACTACAGGAAAAAGGAAGTGCGGTCCACAGGAGCTTTCAGAGGAAGAAGACAAGCTTGGGGTTTCATGTTTATATTCTCAACAATTAGCACAACAATGGGAAAAGGAATGTCTTTTTAATAAATGGTGCTGGGAAAACTGGATATCCACATGTTGAAGAACGGAATTAGACTTTTATTTCATACCATATTAAAAACTCAACTTACAATGAATTAAAGACTTAGCTGTTAAAACCTGAAACTAAAACTAGGCAACAAAAATGTAGACAAGATTACATCAAACTAAAAAGCTTCTGCACAGCAAAGGAAACAACAAAGTTAGGAGACAACCTACAGCATCGGAGAAAATGCTCGCAAACAACATCTGATAAGGGGTTAATATTCAAGATATATAAGAAACTCAAAACTGCTCAATAGCAAGAAAACAACCCACTTAAAAAGTTGACAAAGCACCTGAATAGGTATTTCTCAAAAGACATACAAATGGCCAACAGATACATGAAAAAGTGCTCAAGTCAGGCTGGGTGCAGTGGCTCACGCCTGTAATCCCAGCATTTTGGGAGGCCGAGGCAGGCAGATCACTTGAGGTCAGGAGTTCCGGACGAGCCTGGCCAACATGGCGAAACCATCTCTACCCCAAAAAATACAAAAATTAGCTGGGCATTGTGACATGCGCCTGTAACCCCAGCTACTCATGAGGCTGAGGTGGGAGAATCACCTGAACCTGGAGGCTGACAGAGGTTGCAGTGAGCTGACATCGTGCCACTGCACTCCAGCTGGGGTGGCAGACTGAGACCCTGTCTCAAAAAAAAAACAAAAAAACAAACAAAAAAAACACCTAAAAACCTGAAAGTAGAAATACCATATGATCCAGCAATCCCACTAATGGGTATATACCCAAAGGGAATGACATCAGTATGTCAAAGAGATATCCATACCCCTATGTTCACTGTAGCATTATTCATAATGGCCAAGATATAGAATCAGCCCAAGTGTCCACAAATGAATATAAAGAATATGTGGCCAGGCACAGTGGCTCACGCCTGTAATCCCAGCACTTTGGGAGGCCAAGACAGGCGGATCATGAGGTCAGGAGTTCAAGACCAGCCTGGCCAACATGGTGAAACCCCGTCTCTACTAAAAATACAAAAATTAGCCGGGTGTGGTGGCGGCCACCTGTAGTCCCAGCTGCTACTCGGGAGGCTGAGGCAGGAAAATTGCCTTGAACCTGGGAGGCAGAGGTTGCAGTGAGCCGAGATCATGCCACTGCACTCCAGCTTGGGCGACCAAGCAAGACTCTAACTCAAAAAAAAAAAAAAAAAAAAAAAAAAAGTGAGCTGGGCGCAGTGGCTCACGTCTGTAATCCCACACTTTGGGAGGCTGAGGCAGGATGATTGCTTGAGGTCAGGAGTTTAAGACCAACCCGTGCAACACAGTGAGACCCTATCTGTATAAAAAATACAAAAATTAGCCAGGCTTGGTGTTGTAGCCTGTGGTCCCAACTGCTCGGGAGGCTGAGGCAGGAGGATTGCTTGAGTCCAAGAAGTCAAGGCCAAAATAAGCCATGATCACACCACTGTACTCCAGCCTGGGTGACAGAGTGAGACTCTGTCTCAAAAAAAGGAAAAGTGGTATATATACACAATAAAAAATTCAGCCTCAAAAAGAAGGAACTCCTCCAATATGCAACAATTTGGAGGAACCTAGAAGACACGGTTAAGTAAAATAAGCCAGGCACAAAAAGACAAATGCTTCATGATCTTACTGATCCATGAAATCTTAAAAAGTCAAACTTCCTAAGTTTGACTTAAGAGATGCAGAGTGTAAAGGTGGTTACTAGGGGCTTGAGGTCGGGGACTGGGTGAGGGGGGAGTTCAGGGTGATGTTGGTCAAAGAACACAAAATATCAGCCAGAAGAAATAAGTTCAGGAGATCTACTGTGTAACACGGTGACTAGAGTTAGGAACCTGGCACTGTACCTTAAAAATTCTGAGAGTAGGCCGGGCACGGTGGCTCACGTCTGTAATCCCAGCACTTTGGGAGGCTGAGGTGGGCAGATCACCTGTAGTCAGGAGTTCAAGACCAGCCTGGCCAACATGGCAAAACCCCATCTCTACTAAAAATACAAAAATTACCAGGGCATGATAGCACATGCCTGTAATCCCAGCTACTCGGGAGGTTGAGGCAGGAGAATCGCTTGAGCCTGGGAGGCGGTGGTTGCGGTGAGCCGAGATCGCGCCACTGTACCCCAGCCTGGGTGACAGAGCAAGACTCTGTCTCCAAAAAAAAGAAAAAAAAATTACTGTGAGTAGATTTTAAATGTTCTCAGCACAAAAACATGAGGTAATGCATATGCTAATTAGCATGATTTGGCTATTCCTGAATATATACATATTTCAAAACATCATGTTGCACACCACAGATATGTATCTTTTATTTGTCAATTAAAGGATCAGCATAGACTCCATGAAACTTGAGAGACCTGATTAACATCTGAAGGCAACATCTCTGCAAAACAACTAACTTGAGTACTTTAACTATATATGTATCTAGCAGAAGAGAAAAAAACAACACAGTTTTAATTTTAAATTTTATTAAAGTACAGAGTTAACAAGTTTTGAGTTTTTTATATCGGAAAAGCCTAGTCAATTCAGATGCTTTCTAGAAAAATTAACATTAAAAAACAAATAGAAATCCATGACTAAAGGGGGAAAATAACTTTCAAAAGTTACCAAAATTCGAATCATATCAGAGACCATTATAAATTTCAAACAGTAGATTTACCACACATATTGCATTTTCAAATTCTAATGTAGCAAAACGTAACCACATAATTTGGCTACAGCTAATCGTTTCAGAAAAGTTTAAAAAATTAGCAAAGTTATATCTATAAAACTTTTGTAGTTTTCTTTTTGCAAAGTAAAAAGGCTTAAATCTTTAATAAAGGAAAACAAAACAATCCTCTTAAATTTCTTATAAATAGCTCTCCAGACATATATTACAAATCTGCTGTAAGCTTTCTTTACCTGAGAGAACTTCCCAGGATCCTTTATCCCAAAGGATTACCTTAAAGAGTTCTTCCATCATTTTACTCATGTGAATATGATTAAACTCCTATAGAAGTGGATTGGGACATATGCATTCTTAATCTGCCCTTCCCCATTTGTTTCTTTCTGAAAGGATTTTGCTTAAGGAAAAAAAAAGCTCTTTGGTAAAGGCCAAATATTTCAACCTTTCAAAATGACTGCCTCTGTGAAAGATTTGTTGAGAAAGAAGAAAAGAGAGAGAGAGAAAGGTTAAACATCTGTGTGAACAGCTCTCCAGTACTGTGAAGTCAAAGGCCCAACATTACAGAGCGCACCTCTGCCTGAAATACAAAACTAAGTTAACTAGCAAGTTACAGAAAATAGCCTTCAGCAAATTCCACAAGCCAAGTGGCTACTGCATTGTCCCTGAAGAAGGAGGGCCCAGTGTTCTTTCTGGGTGTGTAAGGTCTTACTTAGTTCAAGGTTTGTCCCTTCTTAGTTGTAGGTTGGGCCCTCTTTCGTTTCCAAGAGGTATAGGACACTAGAGTACACCAAATGAGATACTATTTGGAAAGGCAATAAAGGGAGTGTAAAAGCCTAGGTAGCTTAAATACAGGCTCTGGAATTTCCTTCGCAGGAAGGTGAAGCACCAATGATGGCAAAAATTAAATAAATACATCATCTTAAAAAGGCAGAGGGTAGGCTGCGTGCAGTGGTTTACGCCTATAATCCCAGCACTTTGGGAAGCCAAGGCGGGCACATTGCTTGAGCTCAGGAGTTTGAGACCAGCCTGGACAACCCCATCTCTACAAAAAAATAAAAATTGGCCAGGTGTGATGGGGCAAACCTGTGGTCTCAGCTACTTGGGAGGTGGTCCTTGAGCCCAGGAGGTCAAGCCTGCCATGAGTCAAGATCATGTCACTGCACTCCAGCGTGGCTGACAGAGTGAGCCCGTCTCCCAAAAAAAAAAAAAAGGCTTAGGGTGACAATTTTGACATGGGGGCGGGAAATTAACATTACACTGAGGTTATTCACAATAAAGGATCTTCTGAGGAATAGGAAATAAACAATGTTGTATGGAAACAGAACCCCAAAACCCCAATAACTCCACCCTCCCCACAACCCACCCCCACTCTATCTCCCCTTCAAAGAGGCTCCAAATACCTCTGGCAAATAATTTCTTTTTCAGACAAAATGAAGAACCTTTTTGCCCAAGAAACTGTGGGCAAAAATAAAACTAACCAATCAGTATTTAAAAAGCTAGACACAGTAAAGACGTGGTTGGGTTTCTGAAGGCTTATAATGGAAATAGTCTCTAGTCTCCAGTCAGGTAACATGCCGCGGTATGACACTCCCATAAGAACCCCCACCCCCCTGCCACCCACTTAGTGTTTTTACTCATAAAAATGAGGGGAAAACTTTTCTACATCAGACAAATGACACAGAGGAAATATTCACATGCAGCTTTAAAAAAGTCCTCTTCAACTGTCATCCCTAAATGTGTCTGACCAGCAGCTTCTGGGAATATACTCTTTAGGTCATGTACAAAAAGGTGTAGGAAGCAAATGTCTATTATTTTTCAAAGATATCAGTGAGTTAATCAAATTAACACCATTGTTATAGCAACTCAAAGCCATTGGCACAATGTTTCCAGTTTCTCAAATCACAATTGCACAAAACTGTAGATTCTTTAAATCCAGGAATGTTGACTCCTCACCTGAGTATTGTATATCACAATTAATAACCATCAACATTAACTTTGCATTGATAGTCCCTCAGTCCTCAGATACATCCACATCTGTTTTGTTCATCCAGATACACGTGCTAACATTTTCAGCTGAGAATAAAATTCAGAGCAACTGTAACTCTTCCTCTTGCATCAGACCAACCGGCAGAAGGGAACGGAATGTCACAAACCAGACTCACGCATCTGGAAAACGTGGGGTGGCTGGGCTGGCTCCAGAAGGAAGCGACGAGGGCCTTCTACCGGCCACACTCCCTTGCTTGGGCTTCCCTAAGCTGCTTTCTGCAGAGGAAAGAGCCAACCACGGCCAGCCAAGGAATCCAAGGCCTTGTCAGCTCGACCTTGACTGGGCGTAAGGTCAGTTTCTCAAATCACACCAGCTGGCAGCCAGACCCAGCCGAAAAGACAAAGCAAGGGCTCTGCTAGCCCTCAGCAGGAGGAAAACAATGAAACTAGTCACAATACTGCCCAGGCCCTTTACCTGCTTCCCCTCAGGGTGTTTCCTAAAGACAACCCCCAAGGCCCTAGGCCACTGCAACACAGCTACTGTGTGTGACACGCAGCCCCACTCCCTGAGCCCATTCCTGGCCCACGGAGCTCCTGTCCCCTAACCGGTTCCTCGGGTTAGAACACGGCTTTTCATTTTGCGACTCCAGATGAATCTTTTAACTGCTGAGTACAGAGCTCCTGCCCTACAAAAGGAAATTTAATGGAATTTACAAAACAAGGCTCTCTAAACCACACACACAGATGGAGTGCCTTTTGAAACTGAATCTCAAACACTCTAAGTAGGGAAAGTTCTAAAGGAATTCATCCCCTGTAATTTGTTTCCCCATGGGTTTTCTTGGGAGAAGGGCAAAGGAATGAATAGAAAGAATTTCACTAATTTCACCCACCAGCATTTTGGCACACAGAAGCCCAGCTTAGGTGGCACTCAATTCTGCCCAACTCATACAGTAGGGCACAGAAAAAAATGACTAGGCTGAGCCTTTTATTCTTAGATCCTCACTTACAGAGAGCTCGAGAAGATTCTTTCCGCCCCGAATGAAATTCTAACAGGAGTTTCCACCAAGTAAACCTTTTCCCTGCCTGAATACATCAACACTGAAAATAGGCATCATCTTGGGTAGCTGCCGAAAGTCACGTTTCTGTATTACTTTGCAAGTATGTATTTTGGAAATTCCTGTGCAGTGTGATCTCGGCTCACTGCAACCTCCGCCTCCCGGGTTCAAGTGATTCTCATGCCTCAGCCTCCGAGTAGCTGGCATTACAGGCACACGCTACCATGCCCGGCTAATTTTTCTATTTTTAGTAGAGACAGGGTTTCACCATGTTAGCCAGGCTGGTCTGTGATCTGCCTGCCTCTGCCCACCTCTTTTTAAGTATATTCGGCCACTTCCACACATTGCCTAACAAGCTTCTTCTGGTCAGTGTGTCTGAGATCCTCACCTCAGAAATTCTCACGTTAGCAAATCTACTCCAAGGATGCCAGCATGAACCTGAACGGTATGGTCACATTACAGATCCAGAACACAAAACGTCTTCCGCTTTTACAGTTTCAAAGGCCTCAAGGTGGAGAAAAAACTGAGGGGCTGACCTCAACAACTGAAAGAGTAGTGCATGCAGCAGGCTTCAACACGAAGCAGCTTTTCAGTTAAGGTCCTAAAAGTATTATCATTATCAACAGCACAAAGAAGTAAGAATGATAGCCCTCCATTGCTTAGGTAGAGAAAACATGAATCTTGTTCTATAATCATGTGAATAACACCATAAATAAGCGCCGTACTTATTGCAGTAACTCGGATCAGGTAGTGATAATAAGGTGGGGAACCACGTGGGGGATGATCAGACAAATTGTGCTTTTTCACATTATTACAAAGATGTGGGACCCAGAAAAGATGAGACCTCGGGGAAGGGTGCAGGCAGAGAGTGAAGTCTGTGATTCCCAGCATCACAACCTCAAAGGGCAACGTTTAGGGGCCATGAAGAGGCAGCACTGAGGGTGCAGTTGAAAAGCAGGTGCCTCCTCTTGGACCCTATAAATACCAGGGGCCCTGCAGGCTGAGTCCTGTCCTCAAAGCCCCCTGGGGACAAGGCTGTAAGAGGCGGAAGTGAGTGAGAGGGGTCTGGATTCTGTTAGGGGCTGGGGACTCAAGATTTTGGCATGTTTTTCTATTCCGAGGATGAGAATGACTGGCCCCACAAGATATTTTTATCCCTGTGAAAAGACGCTGTGCCCCAAATTCTGTTTTGGCAAAAACATGCAGAAGGAAGTCAACATAACTGGTATCCAGTTCCTAGGGGTAAGATATTTCAACCATGATCAGTTTGGTTGAAAATTTCAATTCCTTTGGGACAAACTGGTAGTTTCTTTTTGAATTTCAAAAGTAAAAAGCTAATCAGGAGATTTTTTTTTTTTCTCTCAAAGCTTTTTCAGACCCACTCAGGCACAGGGCGCCAGTCCCTGCCTCGGGGACACTGTTCAAAAGATGGCACTTTCCAGGCTGTAGGCCCACAAAGCCCAGGGGACCGCCGATATCATCACACAGAGAACTCCCGGGTGGGGCAGCAGAGGGGAGCGACCAGCGTACACAGGTACAACAGCACGCATATCCAGCAGGAGGCCATCTTGACCCAGAAGATGGACCAGCTCCCGCTGAAGAAGCTCTCGATGTTGGCACTTTCGTAGCTGTGGAAACAAGACACCTAGCCGCGGTCAAAGCAGGAATATATTGAGATACAATTCACTAATTCACATCCATTTATAATGTATAATTCAACGGCTTTCAATGTATTCATACACAGACTTGTGCTACCATCAACACTACCCATTTCCAAACATTCTCATCACCTCCAAAAGAAATCATGCACCCCTTAGGTGCTCTCCCCTTCCCCATGGCCCCCTCAGCCCACCCCCCGCATTCACCAATCTACTTTCTGCCTCTATGAATTTGCCTACTCTGGACAGTTGATATAAAAGGAATCACATGGTCTCTTGTGTGTGGCTTTTTTGCCTGGCATACAATTTCCAAGGCTCAGCCACGTGGCAGCATGTGTCAGTCCTTCATTCCTTTTTACTGCTAAATAGTATCTTACTGTATGGATAGAGCACATTTTGTTTAGGCAGTCACCAGCTGATGGTCATTTGGGATGTTTCCCCTTTCTGATTATCACCAATGATGCCTGTATGAACACCACTGTTTAAGTTTTGTGGACCTAGTTTTCTTTTTGTCTTAGGTATACGCTCAGGAGTAGTGGAAGAGCTGGATTACATTGTAACTCAATGTTTAATTGTTTAAGGAGATGCCAAACTCTTCCAAAGCAGATTTCACATTCAAACCAGCAATGTAAGAGGGTTCCAATTTCTCCACTTCCTCGACATTTGTTATTATCTGCCTTTTTAATTATAGCCTTCTCCATCTTTTCTTAAGCTTTCCAAGCCAAAAATTCCCAGGAGTTCCCAAAGCATCACTGGGAAGCATTAAAGCTCCCTTCTCCTCTCCTCCTTCAGGAACAATCTCTCCAATCACTGTGCTTGAAACCACCACTCCCACCACCCCTACCCCAATTCCCTCTCCTAATTTTATTTTTCTCCCCAATACTCATCACCATCTAACACACCATATTTGACTTGCGTCACAGTCTCTCCAACAAACAAACAAACACGAACAGTACTTAACTCTTAACTTTAAGGCTTTGCTTCAAAAATACCTAAGCAAATGGGCCACTCACTTGAACCAGTTGGTGACGGTCATCATCACATACAGGGAAGCTAGGAAGAACACGAAGTGGAAGTAGGAGTAGATGTAGACGGTGCCTTTCTTCTCGTCATAAATGACCCGTGGTCCCTCCTTCCCCGGCTGCTGCTCTTCAGTGTCTGTGAAGCACAGAGGGAGCCCAGGCTCAATGAGTGAATGTGGGTGTTTACCATTCAGCAAAGTCACGCTCGCTAATTCTACAGGGCTGTCAGTAGAAAAGATGCCAGAAAGCCATCTGTACCCTCTGGCAACTTCAATCTGTGCCCTAAGCACAAAACCCCCACTCCACCCTAGCAACTTCTGTAACAGGAAGAGTTACCTAATGCCACATTTATTTTTATTTATTTATTTTTTGAGATGGAGTTTCACTCTTTTTGCCCCGGCTGGAGTACAGTGGCATGATCTTGGGTCACTGCAACCTCCACCTCCCAGGTTCAAGCGATTCTCCTGCCTCAGCCTCCCGAGTAGCTGGGATTACAGGCACACGCCACCACGCCCGGCTAATTTTGTATTGTTTTTTAGTAGAGACAGGGTTTTGCCATGTTGGCCAGGCTGGTCTCGAACTCCTGACCTCAGGTGATCCACCCACCTCAGCCTCCCGAAGTGCTGGGATTACAGGCATAAGCCACCGTGCCTGGCCTGCCACATTTATTTTAACAGAAAGAGAACCCTTAAAAACCCTTAAAGACGTAAAACTTACTATAAGCTCAGCAGAAAGTGAGAATAAAACAAGAGTTAGTTCTCAAGCCCTTGGAATCCTCCAATCCACCTTGGAAAGTAAGGTGAAGGAATGAAATGGCCCCAAAATAAGGTGTCAGGACCTCTTGGTATTTTCCAAATCACTCCTTTTTAAAAAATGTGCTCTCTGATTCTCTAAATCTCACTGTATAATTTAACTTACATTTAAACCAAAATTTGGACTGATTCTCCCTACCAGAATACCAACACAAACAAAACTCAGCTATCCTTCAGGAAGAATGTGAAAAGTGTATAAGTAGTAAGTCAGCTTTAGAATAAAACTTTCTCCTTACTATTCAAGTTATTTGTGTCTGAATCCCAAATGACTACAGATTAGAGTTATAGGTCTGCAGTGCCACACAGATGCAAAGAATAAAAGCGCTCTGCTTACCCTCTCCACCAGGACTGAAGCAAAAACAACAGCGAGCTATCTGTGAAAGCAAAAGCAACAGTCAGGCGGCTTGTGTTCTATTTCTAGTCCACCTCAGTAAGGCAGCAGTAACCCTTATTTGAACCACCTCCCAGGCCCTGAATTGCCCGTATCCCTTCAAAAGATGTGGACTGTTCTTTCCCAGGTGTGCTGGGTGTTGGTGACAGGAAACCCCATGGAGGGAGATGTGCCACAGAGATCCTCATCCGTGGACTTGGTGCTCGCTCCTGCTACCATGAATGCTGGCAGCAGAGCCTCGAGACAGGAGCTCCTTTACCCTTCCTGGGTAACTGCCATGGAAGGGGTAAAGGCCGTGCCTTTATGGCTCCTAGGGTTAGGGAGGCTTTGTCCAGCTGCACTGTCCTTCAACTTCACCCTCTGCCCAATTTTGCCTCCCCTTCCCCTTCTCCCTCCACATGTGCTGACTTTTAATAAATATCCCACGCAACAAACTGCCTCAGCCTCTGCTTCTGGAGAACTCAATGTGAAACCCAATGAACGTGACAAGAGCCCCACTCTCCTGGTGCTCCCTTCTCGTGCTTTGCTTTCAATGTTATTTCATTAAATCCTCTTTGACCTTTGCACTGGGCTTATTATTATCCTGAGTACAGCTGAGGAAACTGAGGTCAGGCAGGTTAACTGGCCAAAGTCACCAAACTAGCTTAGTGACAGAGCTGGAACAGACGAATGCAGGATGGGGACACCAAGATCCATGATTCACAATAGGTAACACGTGGTATCTAGGAGCTTGGCGAAGCTGGTAGGATCTGAAATAGTAAAGTGAAGGAATCTGGAAGCAGCCTACCCATGTTTCCTATCAAAATCAAGCCGTTGCATGGGCCGTGGGCAGGGATGGAGGGAATGCTTGCCTTTGAAGCATCTCTGGTACCTTGCATATTTTTTATTCTGAGATGGAGATTTGCTCTTATTGCCCAGGCTGGAGTGCAATGGCACGATCTCGGCTCACTGCAACCTCTGCCTCCCGGGTTCAAGCAATTATCCTGCCTCAGCCTCCCAAGTAGCTGGGATTACAGGCATGTGCCACCATGCCTGGCTAATTTTGTATTTTTAGTAGAGACGGGGTTTTTCCATGTTGGTCAGGCTGGTCTCGAACTCCAGGCCTCAGGTGATCCACCCACCTCGGCCTCCCAAAGTGCTGGGATTACAGCCGTGAGCCACTGCGCCCGGCCATTATTTCTTACCTACTCAAAACAATAAACTTAATTTTAAAAAATCAGGTTATGTATAGTCCCAGCTATTTGGGAGACTGAGGGAGGAAGACTGCTTAAGCCCATGAGTTTGATGCTGCAGTAAGCTGTGATCCCACCACTGCACTCCAGCCTGGGTGACAGAGTGAGGCCCTGTCTCAAAAAAAAAAAAAGCAAAGAAAAAAAGTATGTGATTTCAGAAGGACTCTGGTAAACAGAGTACTAAGACAGCCTGGGAAGTGCAGGGCCCTTAGCACTTTGTGGCTGAAGATATTTCAACTACAAAGAACAGAGAGCCAAGGATGAGAATATGAGAGCTTGAGCCTTCATCTCATTTGTGTATCAAGGCCAAGCCCTTGTTTCCCTGCTTGGCAAGGAAACCTTTAACGGAGGTATTAGCCTTAACAGGAGCTTGGATTAAGTGCCATGGTCTAAAAACCACTAATTCATTCAGTGGGCCCAAGACACGGTATGCTGAGGTCTTAGTTATTTTGAAGTTCAAGTTACCACAAGAAACTATGAACTCTCACTTTCAAAGTTGTATCCTGTGAAATGTGACGCAGGAGAGCAAACCAACTTCCATCCCGTATGCTCTCCAGTTCAGAAGGAAACACTCGGACATTTTCCCTTAGACTGAGAAGAAAAACATCCTCTCTTAAATCTAACTTGGAGAACTGCTGTTCTTTGAGCTTGAACTCTGTACACAATAGAGACATTGAAACCATAACCATGCAACCTCAGCAGGTGGTCACCTAGTCAATGGTGAGAACAAACACCCCTTCTACAGACCATTCTCTTCTCTATAATAGGCAGTAACCTATTCAAACTCAGCACAATTTTCTCCTTTAGGCAACAGAAAGAGTTGGTGAATGATGCTGGCAGATTGACAGCCCTTCATAATGGCTCACTATATCCAGGTCAGGTGCAAGAGAGACCAACCCCAGACACCCAGCTGCAGAGTAAAGTGCCCATATCTAGACAGACACCAGGGCTTTTCCATCCACGGAAAGCTATTAAAACGCAGGCAGTGGCCAGATACCAGCTGCCTGCAGTCAGCAGCAAGGACCAGGGTTCAGCAGCTCAGCTCCTGGGCAGCAGTGGTCAAGAACACAGATCCTGGGGCCAGAGTACACGGTTTATATTCTGGCAAATCAAAACCTGTGAGGCTTAAATGACTTAACTCTTCTGGTTTTCCCCTCTGTAAAATGGAGGTAATAGCACGTCACTGGGTTTTTATGAGGATTAAGTGAAATCACATAGGAAGAACTTAGAACAGTGCCTGGGACATAGCAAGTGCTCTAAGTCTTAGCCATCTTTGGAACCCCTGGTTCTTTTCATTCTTAGGTCACAGCTGAGTCTTTCCCTGGCTGCCTCCATCTGATTAGACCTTGCTGATGTTGGTAGATGAGAGCCCCAGAAAGACTCTTGCACAATTAAGAAAATAACAGACATTTTGTTGACTGATAGGCATCTGCTGAACACCTTGAGGCTTTGGATGTGCAGGCAACCAATGCATGTATTGTCCATAACACTCTACCTGACAAAACGCCCACCTGATGGAACTGACAAATGAGTTAATGTATCTACGACGTTCAACAGCATCAGGCAGAGCAGATATGGTTCCTTCCCTTTCCTCTCTCCTTTCTTCCAAACAGCTATTACATAATCTCACAGCCACGCTGTGTATGGAGGGCAGAGACAAGTGTGAAACAGGTGGGTGGATCAGAAGTTAAAATAAAACCCACCAAGACTCCACTACGGCAAGGGAAGAGCGCAGGGTGCAGCCTGACAAGGTTACCTGAGCCTCTGGTTGGGGGTGAGCGGCAGGATGCCACCCAAGAGGCCAGCTTTCTTACAGAAAATCAAGAATGGACTGATTCATTTTAATCCCATAGCATACAAAGGAAAGCAGGAAAGCATTTATTTTTCTTTTTTATTTTATTTTTTCGAGTCAAAGTGTCACTCTATTGCCCAGGCTGGAGTGCAGTGGTATGATCTTGGCTCACTGCAACCTCTGCCACCAGGGTTCAAGTGATTCTCGCGTCTCAGCCTCCCAAGTAGCTGGGACTACAGGTGTGAGCAACCATGCCTGGCTAATTTTTGTATTTTTAGTAGAGATGGGGTTTCACCATGTTGGCCAGGCTGGTCTTGAACTCCTGACCTCAGGTGATCCACCCGCCTCGGCCTCCCAAAGTGCTGGGATTACAGGCGTGAGCCACCACACCCGGCCAGCATTTATTTTTCTATACAAAAATCTTTCCTCAGCAGAAAAACAGGATCACGGAATGCAGACTGATAAAGACACAAACACAAAAGGCCCTCCTGAGAAATGGATCTTCTGAGATGAAGCATGACAGGAAAAGGAAATGAACTTACTTCCAATTCAGGAGCTGCGTATCGCCCCTGCAGAGCGTCAGAACTTGATCTTGTTGTTGATGTCAAACTAAGAAACAGACAAAAACGTCAGCTGGGCATATTAACACATTACAACACATGGAATGAAGGGGAAAGCCGGCTGGCCAGTGCTCCGACGAGAGCCTCAATGTAACCTACCGTTCAGGAGACTTAAATCAAAGCAATCTATTTTAATACCTCTCCTTATTCCAAAATTGGCTGGCTTATTCTATAGTTGATATCATTTTACATGGATTGCATTAGATCATTTTATGCAAAGAAGGTTGTAGGTAGAGAAGTAAGATATCTTGGTTTTCAGTATTGCTTTTTGCCTCTCCTCCCTCAAATGCTACAATAGTTTTCTAATTTCACTTTATCTTTCCCTCCCTTTGACTAGTCTTGCTTAGAGGGAATCAAAAGCAACGAGCCCAGAGATGGCAACAGAAAGCAAGGGCATGAAAGCAAAAGTCGCAGTTATTTACTGTGATAGCCTATAGCAGAACAAGGCTTGCTGTTTGGAAGAGTAGCAGTCGAGGTAATAAAAAATTCTGCCACTTCCCCGAGACCTAGAAAGGTACAATGTTAGACAAATTGCCTTGCATGGGGCAAAACAATTTATTTTGCCCCATGCAAGGCCTGAAAACAAAAACAGGCCAGAAGTGGTGGCTCATGCCTGTAATACTCTGAGAGGAAGGGGTGGAAGGATCACTTGAGGCCAGGAGTTTGAGAAGAGCCTGAGCAACATAGCAAGACCTCATCTCTACAAAACAAAAACACAGAACATTTTAAGCAAATATATACAATACTTAGGGTTCCAGCTAACTTTACAGATTGATTTAGCAAATATTTACTGAAGGCCACTATGTGTCAGGCCCGATTCTAAGCACTGGGGACTCAGTGACACAGGCAACAATCCTGCCGTCATGTAGCTTCTGTGCTGGCCTGACATGGGCGGGGCGTGTTGGTGCTCAAGAAGCTGGTCTGCTCATGGAAAGGTGGGGACACACACTCATCTCAATCCAGCGAACCCCATGAGGCAACACTGCGCAGTCTCATCCTCTTTCCCAAGGAGAGAGATCAATGAGACAGAGATAAACAATAAAAAGCTTTCTCATACAGAAGCCCACTGAGATCCAAGTTCACTGTTTCTTTTGTGGTCCACTCAAGTACAACAGCATCACTTTCATTTCTGCTTTGAACTGATGGATGCTAATCCAGGCCCATGCCACTCCACCTCCTGACTCTGTGCCTGGTCAGAGGAAGACAGAAACATCTCCCAATGACTGCGCACCCAAGAAACACAACACCTAATCCGACATTTAAGAGTGGCCCGGCTGGGTGCGGTGGCTCACACCTGTAATCTCAGCACTTTGGGAGGCTGTGGCAGGTAGATCGCTTGAGCCCAGGAGTTCGAGACCAGCTTGGACAACTTGGCAAAACCCTGTCTCTACAAAAAATATAAAAATTAGCCAGGTGTGGTGGCACATGTCTGCAGTCCCAGCTACTGGGGAGGCTGAAGTAGGAGAATAAATTGAGCCTGGGAGGTTGTAGTGAGCATGATCACACCAGTGCACTTCAGCCTGAGTGACAGAAGGACCCTGTCTCAAAAAAAAAAAAAAGAGTGGCACATATCCTGTGCATACAAGTTTTGATTTAGTACAGTGTATAGTTTTCACAGGGGAAAATATAAATTTTTAATTTTAGGAAGAGATCACTATCTGAAATTTTCATTTGAAAGGTTAACATTCATTATTTATGAGGCTCAGAATAGGCCAGGTGCAGTGGTTCACGCCTGTAATCCTAGCACTTTGGGAAGCCGAGGCGGGTGGATCCCCTGAGGTCAGGAGTTCCAGACCAGCCTGGCCAACATGGCAAAACCCCATCTCTAGTAAAAATACAAAAATTAGCCAGGTGTGGTGGCTGGCAGCTGTAATCCCAGCTGCTCAGGAGGCTGAGGCAGGAAAATTGCTTGACACTCAGGAGGCAGAGGTTGCAGTGAGCTGAGATCACGCTACTGTACTCTAGCCTGGGCGAGAAAGTGAGACTCTGTCTCAAAAAGAAAAACAAAGCCTCAGAGTAAATATTCTACTCTATAAATTCTTTGGGTTAACGTAATTTCCAGAAAACAAAGCTCTTGATTTGGGCGCCTTTGCCACTTCACCATCAAAGAGGCCTAACATGGGGAAGGTTTTGATTTTACTTTTAAAAAGAACTACATTCAGAGCATCATTAATGCCATGTGACTTCTACAGGTAGATGTTACCCTACATTAAGATCTTTATTCAGGTGCCGGGCGTGGTGGCTCACATCTGTAATCCCAACACTTTGGGAGGCCGAAGTGGGCAGATCACCTGAGGTCAGGAATTCGAGACCAGCCTAGCCAACATGGTGAGACCCTGTCTCTACTAAAAATATAAAAATTAGCCGGGCATGGTGGGGGGCGCCTGTAATCCCAGCTACTCGGGAGACTGAGGCAAGAGAATTGCTTGAACCCGGGAGGCAGATGTTGCAGGAAAAAAAAAAAAGATCTTTATTCAGTTGTAGCCTTTCTCCATACAACACTCTTCTTGGAATTATCAAGAAAAGGTTTTTTTTTTATAAGCTCTTAAAGCCTAGGAAATTCTTATTAACTGCATTCAGGCTATTACAAAGACCACTGTTTGGTGAGCACAGCACAAATTGCTATAAAACAATTTCTGGGTTACCTATAAGCCTTACCTCTTCCTGTGCTAAGATAGGTGTGACTTTAACCCAGTATTTCCCGTGGGGATAGGAGGAGACTTACAGCATTGGGTTAAGACAATGCTTTATTGTACGGAGAATGCCTAACACACCACAGCGTGTTTACTGTCTCTGCCTGCTGCCACCCCACCCCAACCCAGCCAAAATGCCAGCAGTGCTCTGCAGTCATGGTGACAGCCAAAAAAAAAAAAAAAAAAAAAAGCCGTGTCCTGTTTCCCTGCAGAACCACTACAGTGCCCAGAACCCCTTCACACTGGCAGAAGAATGCACAATGCAGGTGCCCCTCAACACTGGCACTGCAGATGCTTTTGAAGCTGGCCAAAGTCCACTAGACCACAGAAAATCTCTAAATAACACGTCCAAACCTTCCTGGAGATCACGCATCCCGACTCCCTGACAAATGTACAGGACAGGCCCTTGACAGATCCCATGACTATTCCCAGCCTTTGTGCAATGATGAAGATCAGTCATGCTCCCCTGTGCTATAGAACCCAAAGGAGACCTGAGCTCTCTGTGAACCTGGGGCATGGGGTGGAAGATTTCTTTTTCTTTTTTTTTTTTTGGAGATGGAGTTTCACTCTTTTTGCCCAGGCTGGAGTGCAATGGCTCGATGTCGGCTCACCACAACCTCTGTCTTCTGGGTTCAAACGATTCTCCTGTCTCAGCCTCCCGAGTAGCTGGGGTTACAGGCATGCACCACCATGCCTGGCTAATTTTGTATTTTTAGTACAGATGGGGTTTCTCCATTTTGGTCAGGCTGGTCTTGAACTCCTGACCTCGGAGGATCCACCCGCCTCGCCTTCCCAAAGTGCTGGGATTACAGGCATGAGCCATCACGCCTGGCCACGGGGTGGAACATTTCTAACTTGAAGATTTCTAGCTGGCAGGCAGGCCAGAGCAGAATTCCCAAAATGAAGATACAAATCTCACCCCTCCTGGTGGGGAAGATACAAATTTCCCCATCCCCCATAAAGGCCCAGAATGTACCAAAAAAATAAATATTCTTCTTTGATTTCCCAACTTTTTTTAATGTAGAACAATCCCCTCGGCAATGCTATCACACCAACCTGCGAACCTCCCCACTTCAAACTGGGAAGTTGTTTGACATTGAATAAAAATTCTTACTTTTTCCAGTTTTATATTTAAAAGGATATCTTCAAAGATGGTTCAATATTAATAATTATTTTTTCTCTTAAACACAGATAAAAGTGGAATGGTCAGGAAACTTTATAGTGCAAATGCCTTGTAATAATATAATTACGCAAGTCATCCAGTTTATCTTTCTCCCTCAGGGGACATTACACCAAGCCATCTGAGGAAAAAGAGCCGGGGAGAGACTATCCACCAGTGTCCCTAAATACTCCCGCAAAGGAGCCTCAAGGAAAGGTTGCCCGAAGTTGGGAGTAGAGAGCTACAGGTATAGGCTCCATGCTTCCTTACTTGTACAATGAGGAGACTGACCTGATCAACTCCGGGATCCTGTCCAGGCTGACAGTTTGAAGTTGAAGGCAACAGAATAACAATTTCAATCAAAATCCAGAGACCAAGGGAGGAATTAAGAAATAGTTCGTGGAGGCCAGGATTTGTCACAGCAAAGCTCCAGACTAAAGGGGTGTGGAGGGATGCGCCTATAGAAAGAGCCATCAGGGCTGGGCATGGTGGCTCACGCCTGTAATCCCAGCACTTTGGGAGGCCAAGGCGGGCAGATCACCTGAGGTTGGGAGTTTGAGACCAGCCTGACCAACATGGTGAAACCCCGTCTCTACTAAAAATACAAAAATTAGCTGGGCATGGTGGCGTGGTGGCATGCGCCTATAATCCCAGCTCCTCAGGAGGCTGAGGCAGGAGAATCGCTTGAACCTGGGAGGCGGAGGTTGCAGTGAGCTGAGATCCTGCCATTGCACTCCAGCCTGGGCGAAAGAGCAAAACTCCGCCTCAAAAAAAAAAAAAGGAAGAAAGGAGGAGGGAGAGAGAGAGAGAGACAGAAAACCATCAGAATGCCAGGTGCCATGGTTATGCCTGTAGTCCCAGCTACTTGGGAGGCTGAGGCAGGAGGATCCCTTAAGGACAGTTTACCCAGCCTGGGTAACATAGTGAGAACTTGCCTTAAAACATTTTTTTTTATCTAAAAAAATAAAAAGAGCTATCAGAGAACTCCCACAAGTGGACCAAGGTGAGGGCTTACATGGGGTCCAAGCTATGATGTTCTTTCACAGCAATGATTCCTGGGTGCAATGGAAGGAGGCTCTGGAGAGAAGGCAGCCCCAGGCAGAAAGGCAGGGAGTAGGTTTGGGTTGAGCCCTTCTTCTGAGCTGAGGCTACAAACATTAAAACATACTCCTAGAGAGTACCCCAGCTGCAAGAGTCAGGACGGAGATACCCCAAAGGAAACAAGTATTTGGGGGTGGGGCTTGGGGGCTCTGGAGGGCGAAGGGAAAGAGTGTTATGCCCAGACCGTTAGTTCCCCAAAGAAGACCACCAGAGTCCAGAGTCAAAGCCAAGCGGCAAGGATCTTTACTACAAGTTCGAACCTCGTCCCTCCATTCCACCGCATACAAGAGGGCCCCGAACAATGCGAGTGTTTAGGAGCTAGGGAGATTTCCAGTCTTCTACAACTTTACAAAAGAGTGGACCCCAGGCAATCTTGGCCTTCTTCTCCTTTTAATCTACATACTATCTATAATAGTCTCTGGCTTCCTGCAATTTCTATCAAGAATCCTAGATATTCCTGCAATTATGTTCAAATGACAGTTCCCACACGGACGATGCGGCCTTTTTGTAACATCCTCCAAACTTTCATTCCTCTGAGTCAGGAAGGAAAACAAACTCTTCAGAAGTCCAGATCTGAAAAAACCCTAGTTGGGCTAACTCCCACCCCTACAGCATTCCTTTATTCCCAGACCCTACAAAGCCTGAATTTAGTGTTCTTAAAGCTGACCCCTCGAAGAGCTGCAGTGAGTAATTACAGCAAACATCAATCACGTGGACCCCGGGGGAACTAACTCCTAGGGGGCCCAGCCCACAGAGTGTGCTCTTGCCTACAGATTACAGAAGTACCCCACAGAGCAGACTGGTCATCCTCATCTCCACTTTGTAGGGGCTGCAGTTTTATATGTTCTCATCCCACCAGACACTGCAGTTTTGTGGTTTACACATTCAATAACAATGTTTGTTGCTGGTATTTAGACAGATTTTTTTTTTTTTAGTAGCTATCAACTTTGAAAATTGACATCTTTTGGGAATATCAGACCAGCCCTTACCAATCTCCACTATGGTACCTCAGTCCTGTAAGAAACAACATTTTATTTATCATCTCTCACTCAAGGGCCAACTCAGAAGAATTCTTTATACCTGCTAGAAATAGTGAGAAAATATGATAGGGTGAAAATTCCATGTTGTGAAATGCCCTATGTGTGGTAACCATTATGCAGCAGGCTAAGAAGAATTTTTGCCATCTTTTCCATTGAAGGGTTTATGGTAAATCCAAACTCTACTTTATTTAAAGGGAATTTTTTTTTTTTTTTTTTTTTTGAGATAGAGTTTCTCTCGTTACCCAGGCTGGAGTGCAATGGCGTGATCTCAGCTCACTGCAACCTCCACCTCCTGGGTTCAAGCAATTCTCCAGCCTCAGCCTCCGGAGTAGCTGGGATTACAGGTGTGTACAACCACACCCCGCTAATTTTTGTATTTTTAGTAGATATGGGGTTTCACCATGTTGGCCAGGCTGGTCTCAAACTCCTAACCTCAGGTGATCCACCCACCTTGGCCTCCCAAAGTGCTGGGATTACAAGCGTGAGCCACCGCGCCTGGCCAAGGGCCAATTTTTTTTTCATTTGGTACCCAGTAACCCACAAAAACATGATTTTATTCTGTCAAATATCTTCATGGTTGGTTTTTTAAAAGACAGGGTCTCACTCTGTTGCTTAGGCTGGAGTGGAGACACCCCTAGCTCACTGCAGCCTTAGACACCTGGGTTCAAGTGATCCTCCCATCTCAGCTTCCCAAGTAGCTGGGACCACAGGCATGTGCCATCACGCCTGATTCTTTTTTCTGGTAGAAACAGGGTCTTGCTATGTTGTCTAGGCTGGTCTCAAATTCCTGGGTTCAAGTGATCCTCCTGCCTCAGCCTCCCAAAGTGCTGGGATTATAGGCGTGAGCCACTGCACCACGCAGCCTGCTTCCTATATTGTAGGTACTCAGCGAACAACTTAGGAATTAATAAAATTGAAAGGCCAGAAAGAAGTTACCACAGTCCATTCTGCAACAACAAGGAGACTCTGTCACTATGTCACACAGGCCAAGAATGAATGTATGTAACCATCATCTTAACACCCACCTGTAAAACAACAAGCATTTTATTGCTTGATGTGTGACCCTGAGCAAATAGACTCTAAAAGGTCTGTGTCCTTGTTGTTCCCTTTCTAATAGTAGAAGTTGTTAAAGGAGGTTAAGAGAAAATGCCAACATGCTCAGAAAGACATTGTATTTATACAAGCTCTCACCACCAGGAGTATTTCGTTTCAGTAAAAACGAAGTTTACCATGTGCCTATGGCTGAATTCAATGGAATTGAATTTTTATACTGAACATTAACAAAATGTAAACACAGAAGTAAAGGCTAAATGTGAAAAGGTTACTGTTAAAGGGAAGCTTAGTTATCAGCAAAATATATATCCAGATTAACTAGCCATTTCTATCCTTGACTTTTCTCCCTCTAGCAACCTTTTAAACCTTTTAAAGGGGGAATAATCCCCACCACAAGCATCTGAAACACAGCCCACTCATATGTCACATCTACTTTTGGAGGAGCTGCTTTGCTGAGTGAACAACAGCATTGTGGGTTTAGCAGAAAAGAGAAGGAACATTTCTTGTCTGCACAGAATGACCACGCACACAGCACTCTGTACTCTTTCCATCAACAGCAGAAGAAAGCTATTTCCTTTGGATTAGAAAGCTGCCAGGACATGCTGGCACATTCCATCTCTTCTTCACTTTGTGCTCCCCTGCCCTCCAGTAAAAGTATAGCAAACTACTATTCAACCATCTTTTAAAGGGGGTTAGGCAAAGGTGCTGCAACATACCATATATTTGCTTTATTTATCCCAAATAAAAACAAGTAAGGTAAATGAAGTTCAAATATTTACATACCATATATTTGCTTTATTTACCCCAAATAAAAACAAGTAAGGTGAACGAAGTTCAACTATGAGTTCATGCTCTTCACCTTTTTACTTGTGGTTATTTTCCCCCCTCCTCAAATGGTTGCAGCCTCACAGCTACTGAAAGTTATTTCAGTTCTTTTCCTGTAATTTTAAAGTCTGCAAAAGTGGCCTTGAGTAACTCCCAAGACTTACCATGAATACAAGATACATCCGATTAAGAGGCTGGTCCCCAGTATAGTCACCAAGTTTTCATCTCTGTACAGGTCTTGACCAAAGTCAGGCACACAGATTGTAACATTTTTCCCATGTTCATCTAGAACTTGTAAAGAAAAAACAAAGTCATCACAGTCAAATAGAAAGGCCAGTTGTAACGCACAGAAGCACTCATTTTGGGAAAATTCAGGTAGCTGTGGTGTACCTCCTTAGAACAGTGAACACTTATCACTGGAAACTTCTACTCTACAGGCTGTTTCCATGCAGACTGGATTTCTGCTATTTCAAAGAACATTCTCCCACATCATCACATCCTTGGAACAAGACCCTCAGATTCCAGATCAGTGCCATGGGGCTCAAACAGATCCAGAACCTAAGGAAAGAGTCTTGCTCGAAGTCAGGTGCATTTTTCAGTTGACAGGGCAGCCCCTAAAGAGAGGTAGGGTGCAGATACCAAGCAGTGCTGAGGTGAATCAACAGCCAACAATGGCTCCTAAACTAGTTGAGAAGTCATTTTGCTGTAAGTGATATGATAATCATGATATCTTTCTGTCTGTAACTTGGAAACTCCTGAGGTGTGTTTTTTTTTTTTAAAGTGAGTGGCTACATGAGATATTGTGAAATATATATTTGGTCTTCATCCGCATTTACTTGCATGCAACTCCTAAAATCTTTGAAATCTCCAAAATGGTGTCTTTTTATATGTTAATGACTGACTAATGGCTGGCAGCCCCTAGGTAGCCTCAGGATGGGGGCTGGTCACCAGAAAGACCAAGGTAGGATTAGAGGGCTGGGACTTTCAGACCCACTCTCCAAACTCCAGGAATGGGAGGAATGGTAGTTGATCACCAAGGGCCAATGGTTTAATCATTTAATCAATCATGCCTGTGTAATGAAGTCTCCATAAAAGGCCCAAAAGGACATGGTTCAGAAAGCTTCCTGAGAGCTGGAGGCTTACAGGAAGGTGAACACCACCTCATCCACATGTTAGGAACCCAGCCACACCAACTCCATGGAGACAGCTCAGGACCCTTTGAGACCTTGCCTTATATATATTTTTACCTGCCTGTTTATTCGTATTCTTTAAAATATCCTTTGTAATAAATCAGTAAAGATAAGTATTTCCTGAGATCTGTGAGCCACTCTATCAAATTAATCCATCCCAAAGAAGGGGTAACTGTGGGAGCCCTAACAGTTGGTCAGAAGTTCTGGAGGGCCGGACTTGTGACCAGTGGGAATGGTAGGGCTGTTTTGTGGAATTGAGCCTTCGACCTGTGGGATGTGACCTTATCTCCAGGTAGAGCATCCGAATTGGATTGGAGGACACCCAACTGATGTCCACTGCCTGCTTGCTGGTGGGGAGAAATCTCCACTTATTTTAGTGTCACAGAAACCTTGTGTGTTGACTGTTGTAGTGTGAAACAGTAAGAAAAACTGAGTTATTCTAAACACTACGTAACAAAGATTCCTATAATATAACCATCAGTGGTAATTTACCTTTTACCTAACATGGAGTCTTCCATTTGGAATACCCAACCTAGGTCTGACTGCCAACTTTGCCACCAAAGCAAGTAACATAAAGTAACACTCTAGAAACCACTTTACAAACGTGCATATTTCAAGTGTCTGAAGTGAGACTACAATTATGACTAGTATTTACACTTGAAACAGTAAACATAACTATGTATGCTGTGGTTTAAGGAATCTTTTATTATTTGTATAAATTTATGGGGTACAAGTGTAACTTTTTTACATGTAGTGGTGAAGTCTTGGCTTTTAGTGTATCTATCACCAAATAATGTGTATTCTACCCATTAAGTAATTTCTCACCATCCATCCCCTCCCTCCTTCCTATGTTTGAGTCTTCACTATCATTCCACACTCATGTCCATGTGTACACATTATTTAGCTCCCACTTAAAAGCGAGAACATGCAGTATTTGTCTGTGTCTGCTTGTTTCACTTAAGATAATGGCTTCCAGTTCCATCCATGTTGCTACAAAAGACAGGATTTCATTCTTTTTTATGGCTGAATAGTATTCCATTGTGTGGATATATATATATATATATGTGTGTGTGTGTGTGTGTATATATGTGTGTGTGTATATATACGTATATATGTGTGTATATATGTATATATATACGTGTATATATATACACGTGTATATATATGTGTATATATATACACGTGTATATATATGTGTATATATATACACGTGTATATATATGTGTATATATATACACGTGTATATATATATGTGTATATATGTATATATATAAAAATCACATTTTCTTTATCCAATCATCTGTTGATGGACACTTAAAGGTGATTCCTTATCTTTGCTATTGTGAACAGTGCTGCGATAAACACAGAGGTGCAGTTATCTTTTTGATATAATGATTTATTTTCCTTTTTGTAGCTACCCAGTAGTGGGATTGCTGGATCAAATGGTAGCTCTATTTTTAGTTCTCTGAGAAATCTCCCACTGTTTCCCATAGAAGCTATGCTAATTTACATTCCCATCAACAGTATAAGTGTTTCCGTTTCTCCACATCCTTACCAACATCTGTTACTTTTTGTCTTTTTAATAATAGCCATTCTGACTGGTGTGAAATGACATCTAGTTATGGTTTTAATTTGCATTTCTCTGATGATTAGCAATGTTGAGCATTTTTTTTCAAATGCCTGTTGGCCATTTATATGTCTTCTTTAGAAAAAAAATGAAATGTCTATTCATGTCCTTTGACCACTTTTTAATGGGATTATTTGGTGTTTTTTGTTGTTGAATTGAGTTCCTTGTAAATTCTGCATATTGCTCCCCTATAAGACACAGTTTGCAAATATTTTCTCTGATTCTGCAGGTTGTCTCTTCACTCTGTTGATTATTTCTTTTGCTGTACAGAAACTAATTAGATTAACATAGTTCCATTTGTCTGGTTTTGTTTTTGTTGTCTGTGCTTTTGAGGTCTTAGTCATGAATTATTTCCCTTGAGCAATATCCAGAAGAGTTTTCCTAGGTTTTCTTCTAGCATTTTTATAGTTTCAGGTCTTACATGTAAGTCTTTAATCCACCTTTTGTTGATTTTTGTATGTGGTGAGAGACAGGGGTTCGGTAGGGGTTCAGCATATGGAAATCCAAATTTTCCAGGACCACTTATTGAAAAGGGTATCCTTTCCCCAGTGTGTGTTCTTGTCAACTTTGTCAAAGACCAGATGGCTATAAATATGTGGCTTTACTTCTGGGTTCTCTATGTGGTTCCATGGATCTATTCTTATACAAATATCATGCTGTTTTGCTTACTGTAGCTTTGTAGCATAATTTGAAGAAGGGACTCCTCCAGCTTTGAAGTGTGATTCCTCCAAGTTTTGTTCTTTTTGCTTAGGATTGCTTTAGCTATTCTGGCTCTGTTGTTTCTATACAAATTTTAGGATTGTTTTTCTGTGAAAAATGTCATTGGTATTTTGATAGGGATAGCGCTAAATCTGTAAGACTGCTTTAGGCAATATGGTCATTTTAACAATATTTATTCTCCTGATCCATGAGCATGGGATGTCTTTCCATTCGCTTGCATCCTTTTTATTTTTATTTTTTTGAGACGTGGTCTTGCTCTTTCACCCAGTCTGGAGTACAGTGGCCTGATCATAGCTCACCATAACCTCAAGCTCCTGGGCTCAGGTGATCCTCCAACCTCGGACCCATGAGTAGCTAGAACTACAGGTGCATGCCACCACGCTCAGCTAATTTGTAAATTTTTTGTAGAGATGGGATTTCCCTATGTTGCTCAGGCCAGCCTCAAATTCCTGGCCTCAAGCCATCCTCCCACCTTGGCCTCCCAAAGTGCTGGGATCACAGGGATGTGAAACTACACATGGCCCCTCCTTTTAAGTTTTTCATCAATGTTTAGTAGTTTTCATTGTAAAGATCTTTCACCTCCTTCGTTAAATTTATTCCTAGTTATTTTATTTTTTGTAGCCATTGTAAATGGGACTGGCTTCTTGATTTGGTTCTCTGCTAGATGATTACTGGTGTATAGAAACACTATTGACTTTTTTTTTTTTTTGAGGCGGAGTTTCACTCTATTGTCCAGGCTGGGGTGCAGGGGTGCTGTAGTGCGATCTTGGCTAGTGAGCCAAGATCCCTCCCCCTCCTGGGTTCAAGTGATTCTCCTGTCTCAGCCTCCCAAGTAGTTGGGATTACAGATGTGCACACCACCACGACTGGCTAGTTTTTGTATTTTTAGTAGACACGAGGTCTCACCATGTTGGCCAAGCTGGTCTCAAGCTCCCGACCTCAAATGATCCACCCACCCTGCCCTCCCAAAGTGCTGGGATTACAGATGTGAGCCAATGCACCCAGCCAAAACACTACTAATTTTCGTATGTTGACTTTGTATACTGCAATATTACTGAATTCATTACTCAAATCTAACAGTGTTTTGGTGGAGCCTTTTGGGTTTTCTAGATATAGAATCACATCATCAATAAACACGACAATTTGACTTCCTCTCTTCCAATTTGGATACCTTTTACTTCTTCCTCTTGCCTGAGTGTCCTGGCTAGGACTTCCAGTACTATGGTGAATAGGCATGGTGAAGGCAGGCACCCTTATCTTGGTTCAGTCCTCAAAAGTAATGCTTCCCATTTTTCCCCACTCAGTATGATACTGGCTGTGGGCTTATCATATATGACCTTTATTATTTTAAGTTGTATTCCTTCTATTATTTTAAGTTATGTTCCTACTTTATTGAGGGTTTTTTTTTTTGTACCATGAAAAGATGCTGAATTTTAACAAATGCTTTTTCTGCATCTATTGAAATGATCATATGGTTTTTATCTTTAATTCTGTTTATGTAATATGTAATGTATGATGTATCATATTTATTAATTTGCATATGTTGAACCATTCTTGCATCCATGGTATAATACCCACTTGATCATGGTATATTATCTTCTGATGTACTATTACATTGTGTTTGCTAGTATTTTGTTGAAGATTTTTCCATCTATGTTCATCAGGGGTATTGGTCTGTACTTTTTTTTTGTTGTGTCCTTGTCTGGTTTTGGTTATCAGGGTGATATATCTGGCCTTGTATAATGAGTCAGGGAGAGTTCTCTCCTCCTCCATTTTTTGGCACAATTTCAGGAGGATTGGTATTAGTTCTCCCTTATATGTTTGGTAGGATTTGGCTATGACTCCATTCGGTCCTGGCTTTTTCTTATTGGAAGATTTTTTAAATCACTGACTCAATATCACTACTCATTATTGGCCTGTTTAGGATTTCTATTCCTTCTTGCTTTCCAGAAATGTATCCATTTCCTCTAGCTTTTCTAGTTTGTAAGTATATGGAAGTTCATAATAGTCTGTAATGATCTTTTGTACTTTTGTGGTTATTATTGTGATTTTTCCTTTTTCATTTCTAATTTTGTTGATTTGGTCTTCTCTCTTCTTGGTTAGTCCAGGGGCTTATCAATTTTGTTTATCTTTTCAACAAACCACCTTTTTTTTGTTTTGTTGATCCTCTGTATTGTTCTCATGGGTTTTTTGGGGGGGGGAGGGGGGTCTTTATTTTATTTAGTTCCTTATTTTATTTTATTTTTTTGAGACAAAGTCCCTGTCTATTGCCCTGGGTAGAGTGCAGTGGTGCAATAAGAGCTCACAGCTCACTGCAGCCTCAACCTCTGGGGCTCCAGTGATCCTCCCACCTCAGCCTCCAGAGTAGCTGGGACTACAGACATGCGCCACCATGCCTGGCTAATTTTTTGTATTTTTTTGTAGGGACAGGGTTTCACCATGTTGCCCAGGCTGGTCTCAAACTCCTGGGCTCCTGCGATCTGCCTGCCTCAGCCTCCCAAAGTGCTAGGATTACAAGCATGAGCCAACTCACACAGCCCTGATCTTTGTTATTTCTTTTGTTCTGCTAACTTTGGGTTTGATTTCTTCTTGATTTTCTAGTTCCAGGTGCAATGTTAGGTTGTTAATTTGTGATCTTTCTGCTTTTTTCATGTAGGCATTTAATGCTATAAACTTCCCTGTGTATGCTGTGGTTTCAAGAATCTTTATTCTTAGGCTAATTAAAAAAATGTAGAGCACTTGAAATTTAAAATAACTTCTTTTCTTTTTTTTTTTTTTTTTTTGTAGAGATGCTATGTTGCCAAGGCTGGTCTCAGCTCCTGGCTGCAAGCAATCTTCCTGCCTCAGCCTCCCAAGGTGCTTAGATTACAGGCATGTGCCACCACGCTCAGCCTTTTTTTTCTGTTTTAAAGGGATACCTGCCATTTAAAAAATATTGTAAATAAAAATCCCAGTAAGTTAAAGCCAGAAATTACTACATAAACAGTCATAAAAGAAGTCTTAAAGAGACTAAATTTATGTAAACTTACAGAGTCAAGATAGAATATTTTAAAAAAAACTTAAATCCAGGATAGGCAATAGTTACTTAAGACCTCCACTTACATTACTTTCCACTATAAATAGCAACAAGGACAAGCCCATAAATACTATGTGTATATGCTAAAACTTTCAAAATTATCATTGCACCAGCTTTCCAAATTTAAAAGAGGAAACAACTTCAATTCTCTTAGACACTACATTTATTTAATTTGACTTATATAAGCTCAAATATACTCAAACATACATTTATATATGCTTACGTGTATGTATGTATATATGTATGTATGTCTGTGTATATTTACATTTATACAACACATAAGTAATAGAGAGGATAAGTAAGTTTCTGCAAGTTACTTAAGTAGCAGGATCAGTCCATAAACCAGGCAGTCCGACTTCAAAGCTCATGCTCTAATCACTATGTTCTGTTGTCTCTGTAAATAAATGTCATTTAAGACGAGTGGTTTGAGGTCACATAGCCAGTAAATCATGGATCTGTGCTCAGATCCTGCTCCCTGCTCCCCACTCCCCCACATTCTTTCCACTCTTTATTCCACTGCTATAGTCAGAAAAGAAAAGAAATACAACTAAATTAAGAGGTTATTTAGGCCTAAAAGCAAACTCCACAGCCAAACCTTTCCTCCTGTCTGTCCTACACACCAGGAAGAATCGAAAAAGGGAATTTTCCTTTACATAGCTCAAGTTAAAGACTTTTTCATGGAAAAGTCTAGATCATCTCTCTACTGTGATTTGGTACATTTCTAACGTTTATTTTTATTTTTTAACTTAATTTTTGTGGATACATAGTAGGCGTACATATTTCTGTGGTACATGAGATGTTTTAATACAGGTGTGAAACATGTAAAAATCACATCATCTAAAATGGGGTACCCATCCCCTCATGCACTGATCTTTTGTGTTATACAAGCAATCCAATTATACTCTTTTAGTTATTTTTAAATGTACAATTAAATTTGACTATAGTCACCCTGTTGTGCTATCAAATACTAGGTCTTATTCATTCTTCCTATTTATTTTGTACCCATTAATCATCCTAACCTCCTCCCAAACCTCCCCCAAACCCTTCCCAGCCTCTGGTAACCATCTTTCTGCTCTCTATCTCCATGGCCTCTCCAATATTTAAACAATAGCTCATTCCTCCATGAATGAAAGTATTCACACTGCAAACACAAGCCCACTAACAGGCTGGCTTACCTACTTCTGCAGGTTTGCTGGACAGAGCTGAGAAGGTGAGGTAGGTGACATAGCAGCTTATGACCCCTGATTGTAAGAGCCCCGAGTGTGGCTGTCCTGAAAAGTGACAAGAGACAGACAGACAACAGGTTTTAATTTGAAGAAAAAGAAAGCACATGCCTAAAAAACCTGATAGTCCCCATGACAGTCCTCAAACTTGAGCATCCACCTTTAAAGGAAAGAAAAGAGAAAAAAATGTAGTATGTTTCTCAGATAAAACTAAAAAGATATTAAGGGGGAGAGAGTTACACGCTGAACTGAACATTGCTACTTTAAAGACGTCAGGTTCTGCCAAGTTATCTACCAATACTTTATCAAGCCTATGGCTACACTTAAAACACACTAACTAGTCTCCCTGAGGTTTGTAACATTAGTTCTTAAATCACAAGATCAGAAAAAAAAATTACCATAGTTGTTGATAAAACCACATAGCTTAATTGGGGAGGGGAGTAAGTGGTAAACCAGATTTCATAGGGGATGTATTCTGGATTCTACAAGGTCATCACATACTACAGTCTATGACAGGGCAAAAAGCTCTTACCTGCCAATGATCAAAAAGCTTTTGGGGACAGAATACAAGAACTGCTCTTGGCTAAAGAGGAAGGCTATGGGGCTCAGCATTCACTGGGAGAATGGCTTTAAGGTTATTTATTTATTTATTCATTTATTTTTAACTTTTATTTTAGGTTTAGGGGTGTATGTGCAGGTTTGTTGTAAGGGGAAAATTGCCACAGGGGTTTGTCATATAGATTATTTCGTCACCCAGGTATTAAGCCTAGTACCCATTAGTTATCTTTCCTGATCCTCTCCTTCCTCCCACCTCCACCCTCTGATAGGCCCCAGTGTGTGTTGTTCCCCTCTATGTGTCCACATGTTCTCATCATTTAGCTCCCACTTTTACGCAAGAACATGTGGTATTTGGTTTTCTGTTCCTGTGTTAGTTTGCTAAGGATAATGTCCTCCAGCCCCATCCATGTTCCTGCAAAGGACATGATCTCTTTCCTTTTTATGGCTACACAGTATTCCATAGATTCCATAGTGTATATGTACCACATTTTCTTTATTCAATCTACCATTGATGGGCATGTCGGTGATTCCATATCTTTGCTATTGTGAATGCCTGTGTCTTTATGTGAGAACCATTTATATTCCTTTAGGTATATACCCAGTAATGAGATTGCTGGGCCTAATGATAGTTCTGTTTTTAGGTCTTTGAGGAATTGCCACCCTGCTTTCCACTATGGTTGAACTAATTTACATTCCCACCAACAGTGTATAAGTGTTCATTTTTCTCTGAAACTTCACAAGCCATCTGTTATTTTTTGAAAGTTATAATATTTCAAGGAAACTAAGGGTTCAGATCCTTCAGAGTAACCAGGATGTGATAAGGGATCTCTCTTTCTTTCCTGCGAAATTTTCGACCACTTGCTGACATAAAAGGATGCAGTTTTTACTCAGTCTTCCCTTTGGTCAAATTTGTTTCCAAAATTATCATTATTAAATTATAATTACCAATAAAGACATAAAATAGACCCTGTTATAATGTTGCTCTTTGGCAAGGGAATAAGATTTTCCTTAGCACCTAATGGTATTAAACCAAGTATTTCAAAACATTATCCCTATTTCAAAAGGTAGGACTTAACCCAAAGATTTTAATCGGAATATCAAGTTGTTCTAGGAACTCTTAACTGATCAATTAAAGGGATTAGGAGAATAATACTCTCAATTTCAATAATGGTCTTAAAATTTTTAATAGAAGAAAACAAATTATTTGTGACTAGTTGCCTTTTTTTCTTTTTCGACACGGAGTCTCACTGTCACCCAGGCTGGAGTGCAGTGGTGGGATCTTGGCTCACTGCAAGCTCCGCCTCCCGGGTTCAAGCAATTCTCCTGCCTCAGCCTCCCGGGTAGCTGGGAATACAGGCGTGTCCCACCATGGCTGGCTAATTTTTTGGGTATTTTTTTGTAGAGACGGGGTTTCCCGAAGTTGGCCAGGCTGGTCTTGAACTCCTGACCTCAGACGATCTGCCTGCCTCGGCCTCCCAAAGTGCTGGGATTACAGGCATGAACAACTGCGCCCGACCACTAGTTGCCTTTTTAAACCACTATTTTAGAAATGATTCAAGGGGGCTGTACATTTATTGCCTATATTTTCCTACCTAGAACCTGAATGTCATGTGCATTTTCATCACCTATAGGGTCCGACACCCACAAAAAAAATCAGACCAGGGACATCTCACTGTAAGCCCAAAGACACTATACCCTGGCTTAAGAAACCAAGATTAGTTTATAAATGACAATTCACATTTATACTTCCTAAAGCACTTTCAAATCCCACTGTCTCTTCCTTCCGGCTTTGAAACAACAATGAGCAAGGTCAGGCTCACATGTTTCCACTGAGTTTACCGAGGAAGAACCTGGGTCTAAGGAAGGTTAGCACATGGGCCAGCTGCTGGCTGGGCTGGGATGGGATGTCCTGCTTCCTGACTCCCAGACCACACTGTCCACAGCCTTGAGTGAAAGATGACCCCAGAACCAACCCCTTCTGCGGCCCTTTCATTCAACTTTTACACAGAGATTGTACACAAGCTCATAAACACCTGAGCTTGATATACACGGAAGGCATTTCCCATTTAAAGGCTCCTTGTGGTACACTATTGAGCAAAGGCAGTATCTTCCTATTCATTGACTTCGTTAAGTTCAGGTCTTTCTCGACATGAGAAATGCTTGGCTATCACAGCTCGAGCATGAGATATGAAGAGACTGGAGCCCCACCTTGCCTACTGCTGACACATCCACAGTAAGTTAAGGAATACACTAGTTCCAAACAAACAAAACAAAACAAAAAAAGCCATTGGGTTTGCTCAAAGACACTTAGGAAAATATAAGTAAGGAAGAATGGAAAAAAACATGCTTACGATTTTGGACCCAGGGTGAGATGGCTACCAATGAAATAAGCAGGCATAGGCCTCCATTTACTCCCAGCAGAATTTTGTTTTCCATGCAGCCGTCTTTCTGTGTATAAAACACTGCCATCAAAACCAAGCCTCCAGTGGCAATGGAATACATGAGGAGCGTCACCAGGGCCAGGGAGGCGTACCACAGCTTGTTACTGGCTGTGCCTGCTGTCCTGTTTCTCCGGGAAGTGGGTAAGAGGGAGAGGAGAGAAGACAAGTCAATGAAGCCCACCATTCTGCAGTAACATTCACCATCCCTCAGGCAGTAACTAATGCTACAGGCCACAGGCACTGGTACCCAGCTGTTCAGAAGACACATTATTTTAGCAGTGATTATGCTCATCAAAGCTAGAAGGTTCTGGTAAATATGGAAACTTCTTGACTCAAGCTGAGAATTTTCTCTCAACAATGAGAGAATTCCACTTTCTGCGACAAATGTATTCATTCATTAAAATGAATAATGTCAACCCAAATGAGAGACTGAGGCAACAGTCTCTATCAGCCGAGGTTTACTGAGCCAGAGGTTTGAGGGTGCACCCAAAAGCACACAAGTCACAGAATCTTCTGTGGCTGGTGCTCCCAAAGAGGTTGCAGAAGGCTCAGTATTTACCCATTTCTTTAAAGGGGAGAAGGCATGCAGGAAAAGGGGGCAGGTGGTGAGGCAAACGCGACATTCCCCTGAGATTTTAACTAGTGCCCAGTAAACCCTGCTATACAAGAGATATGATCAACATTCAAAAATGGAGTAAAGGAAGAGTTAATTATGTAGTCTCAGGGTAAGCAGAGAAATGACTGCTGTCCTGTCTTTGTTCTGCACCTGGGAACATAAGCTTGTAATGGACATTGTCAGTGTGAAATGTAACAGACTGCAATTCCATGGACAGGGAGCTAGACTTAGGTCACAGACCTAAAGTTACAGCTGACATGTCTTTTTATGGGAAGATACACATCTTGAAAGGTTTAGGGACAAGCAGAGAATTTACTTATGAGCAATTTGAGGGCAATCATCCAGGTTGCACGGGGCCTTTTGCCTTCTGTAGAGGTCTAGCTAATGTGTAGTCCTTTGACACAAGGTTGGGAAGTCACAGCTATCTATGGGCAGGAGAGGGGGGAGACAGCAGTGTCGCATGACTGTGTCTCCAGGCTTAACTCTCCGTTTGGTGTAATGAGTTTGAGCAGTCCTGAGACTCTTTATTTCCTTTAGCTACCTACAGACTTTATTCTAGCTTCTCCATTCTGACTATGAATCACCGTGGGTCAGTTTTTGGCAGGATGAAAAAAGTGGCTCTTCACTGGGCTTCTCCAAGTTTTCTCCATAAACACAGAGCCCCGAAGTGCCATAGTCTCTACTCCAAAGTGCTGTCAGGAGAGGTGGCTCACACCTGTAATCCCAGCACTTTGAGAGGCCGAGGCAGGCGAATCACTTGAAGCTAGGAGCTCAAGACCAGCCTGGGCAACACGGCAAAACCTTGTCTCTACAAAAATTAGCAGCATGTGGTGGTGCAAACTTGTAGTCCCAGCTGCTTGGGAGACTGAGGTAGGAGGATCACCTGAGCTCGGGTGGATGAAGGCTGCTATGAGCCATGACTGTACTACTGCACTCCAGTTTGGGCAAGAGTAAGACCCTGTCTAAATTTTTTATTTTATTTTTTTTGAGACGGAGTCTTGCTCTGTCGCCCAGGCTGGAGTGCTGTGGTGTGATCTTGGCCCATTGCAACCTCCACCTCCCAGGTTCAAGCAATTCTCTGCCTCAGCCTCCCTAGTAGCTGGGATTACAGGTATCCACCACCATGCCGGGCTAATTTTGTATTTTTAGTAAAGACAGGGTTTCACCATCTTGGCCAGGCTGGTCTTGAACTCCTAACCTCGTGATCCACCCACCTCTGCCTCCCAAAGTGCTAGGATTACAGGCATGAGCCACTGTGCCTGGCCCCAAATGTTTGATAATAATAATAAATAAACTTTTAAAAACAGAAACAAAGTGTTGCCAGCAGCTCTGATGCCATCTTCTTAGGGAGAAAAGAGAATTACCTTTACTAAGAGCCATACTGGCTGACCTTAGCTCTTTATTCCCTGTACTGAAGAGAAAGACCTGTAACTGTGCTGCTGCTTTATCTAAAATAGTATCAGGGAATAGTAAAGGAAAATTTGACATTAAAAAAAGTTAAATAGATAGGAATAAATTCTGGTGATCAACTGTATGGTAGGGTGATGATGGCTAGCAGTAAGGTATTGTATATTACAAAACAGCTAGAGGAGAGGCTTTTGAAGATTCTCAACACAAAGAAATGATACAGCCTGGCCAACAGAGCAAGACCCCATCTACAAAAACCAAAAACCAAACCAAAACAAAAAACAAACAAAAAAATTAGCTGGACATGCTAATTAGCCAGCTTCTTGGGAGGCAGAGGCAGGAGGATCTCTCGAGCCTAGGAGTTCAAGGCTGCAGTGAGCTATGACTGCGCCACTGCACTCCAGCCTGGGTGACAGAGTGAGACCCTGTCTCTTTAAAAAAAAGAAAAAAAAAGAAAGGAAAGAAAGAAAAAGATGATAAATCCATGAGGTAATGAATAGCCAACTACCTTGATTTGATTACTATATAACATATATGTATCAAAACGTCAAAATGAACCCGATAAATATGTACAATTACAATATGTCAATTAAAAAATAAATTAGGGCATGGTGGCTCATGCCTGTAATCCCAGCACTTTGGGAGGCCAAGGCGGACAGATCACGAGGTCAGGAATTCGAGACCAGCCTGACCAACATGGCGAAACCCCATCTCTACCAAAAATACAAAAATTATCCAAGCGTGGTGGTGCATGCCTGTAATCCCAGCTACTTGAGTGGCTGAATCGCTTGGACACCAGAGGCAGAGGCTGCGGTGAGCCCAGATCATGCCACTGCACTCTAGCCTGGGCAACAGAGCAAGACCCTGTCTCACACAAAAAAGGAAATTGTTCAGAACAAAAAAAAGTATCTATGTATCTATAAATGCTAAATGAAGAGGACAGAACAGGGAGAATGAATTGAATGAATCATGGTCATCTGCCTTATGATTAAATTGCTCTTTGTAACCACATTCTCCCAAACCTCACAGAAAAAGCAACTTGCTTTATGCCCTCACAAAACTGGAAAGTGTTCAAGCAACCCAGCTAAAATGTTTTAATGATGAAAAAGTTCCTGCAACCAGAAACAAAGAAAATAGGGAGGAAAGGCCAAAATGATAATGACCGTCATATTCCTGAAACTGTGCCAGACACTCCAATGACCTTGGAATTATTCTAACATAAAAGGCATACAAAGGAAATGAGAGAAAAATGGGATTTTAAAAAGGAAAAAAATATCTAAGAGCAAATAATAATGGATGATGGGGAGACAGCATGAATTATACAGAAAAAGGTAAACACTGCTGACTGGTTTGTGCGTGGGAGACGACCAACGCTTCTATTCACTAGTCTTTTTGGTTATGTTATTAGAATATGAAGGACTTTCTTTCAGTTAATTTATGTTTACAGTCCATCCCAAAGTTAAATCTTCAACCCTAACCTTTCCCCTGAATGTCACTTATATTATCCAATTGTTCATTTAACAATTGGAGACCCACTTGAAGGTCTAATTGGTATCTCAAACTTGGCACATCCAGGCTAAGGCTAACTTCCTGATATTGACACCCTCATTCCTCCATCCCCCAAACCTGCTATTGTGCAATCATCCCAACCTCAGAAAACAGCAATTCCAACTTCCCATTGTTAGGGAAAGAGGGAAAGAAAGAAAGAAAGAGGAAAGGAAAGAAAGGAAAGCAAAGAAAGAGGAAAGGAAAAGGAAAAGGAAAGGAAGGAAGGAAGCAAGGAAGGAAGGAAGGAAGGAAGGAAGGAAGGAAGGAAGGAAGGAAGGAAGGAAAGAAGAAAATGAAATGAAATGAAATGAAAAGAAAAGAAGCCGGGTGCAGTGGCTCACGCCTGTAATCCCAGCACTTTGGGAGGCCGAGGTGGGCAGATCACCAGGTCAGGAGATCGAGACCATCCTGGCTAACACGGTGAAACCCCGTCTCTACTAAAAAATACAAAAAATTAGCCGGGCATGGTGGCAGGCGACTGTAGTCCCAGCTACTTGAGAGGCTGAGGCAGGAAAATGGCATGAACCCGGGAGGCGGAGCTTGCAGTGAGCCGAGATTGCACCACTGCACTCCAGCCTGGGCGACAGAGTGAGACTCTGTCTCAAAAAAAAAAAAAAAAGAAAAGAAAAGAACAAAAGAACTGCGGTCACTCTGGAAGCTTCTTGCTGCTCTCCCCTCCCCCACCCACCTCCACCCAGAGCTGGCTTTGGAACATAGGAGGATCCAGCTCCTTGCTACCACTTAGTTCCAGACTACTCCTCCCTCACCTGGATTGACTCCCCCTGACCTCCTTACTTGCACCCCTGACACCTTTTCACCTTTCTGGACTTAAAACAGATTATATTCCTCCCTTTTTAAGGCCCTCTGGTGCTCTCCCATCCCACTAAAAATCCAAAAAAAGCCTTTACCCTTGACACCTAAAGCCTTTTGTTTCAATTCTAATAGAGAATTGACACTATAAACCACAAAATTTGAGCTAGAAAGGAAAAAAAAAGAACACACCAGTTAGTCCAAACACATTATTTAAGTGTGAAAATGGAGGTCAGAGGGGCCGAATGATGAGCTCTACAGTGAGAGCAAGCATTAAAAGGGGCACTGAAGCCGAACACAATGTCATCCCAGTACTTTGGGAGGCCAAGGCAGAAGGATCTCTTTAACCCAGGAATTCAAGATCAGCCTGGGCGACGTGGCGAAATCCCATCTCTACCAAGCAAACAAAAAAAGAAATTAGCCAAGTGTGGTGCCACATGCCTGTAGTCCCAGCTTCTCAGGGGGCCGAGGTGGGAGAATCACTGAAGCCTGGGAAATCGAAGCTGCAGTGAGCCATGATCACACAACTGCACTCCGGCCTGAATGACAGAGTGGGATCCCATCTCAAAAAAAAATAATAATAATAATAATAATAATAATAATAATAAAAGAAAAAGAAAACAAAAGGGTACTGAAATCTGCATCTCCTGGTTGCCAGGCCCATGACCTTTCTATCCTACTGTTTTTAGGATCGTCTCCTTCTCAAGATATTTACAAAGAGATAAATGAAAAAGGGAAGAAAAGGTACTTTAGTTGTTCTATTAAGAGCAATGAGCACATTTTCTAGATTCTTATAAGCAAGAGTCTGTTAAAAAAAACACAGCAAGGCCAGGCGCGGTGGCTCAAGCCTGTAGTCCCAGCACTTTGGGAGGCCGAGGTGGGCAGATCACGAGGTCAGGAGATCGAGACCCGTACGAGCAGGGGATTGAGTGTGGCTAATTCACACCACTGGTTGACTCAGAGCCCAAGCAAGGGAGTAGGGGCAGGGGGTCAAAAAGTGAGAAGTAAATGAAGGAGAGGAGTAAATGAAGAGGTACAAAAAAACAGGTATAAAGGGAAACAAAACTGCAAATCCCTAGCAATGCAGTTGAGTACAGCCTTGATCAAAACTGGGCAGTTTCTGCGAGTCAATGGGAAGCTTTCCATAAAGGCACACACCAGTTCTTGTTCCACTTATGTGCAAACTCCACGAGCAGGAGGAGCTGGATGCCAATGAAGAGGAAGCCTCCGACGGCTCCCACATAGCGCCAGGCTGCAAAAGACCATGAAGAACACAATGAGGCAACCTTTCGTTGTATTTTGCTCAAAAGAGAATAACCACAGCTAATTTTTACTAGATGATCAGTGTACCTAACATATTTAATTCCCACACAACCATATAAGATATGTATTACTATTATAAATGTCACTCACTTTACAGAAGAGAAAAATTGAGAATCTATGTAGGTTGACAACATCTCAGTCAATAAATGGTATAGTTGGGATCTGAACACAGGCAGTCTGACCCTGAAATATCCAAACTTATCCTCCACACTACATCTGCCAGGTACCCTAATAGATGCCCTAATTCATAAAATCCATAATGACCCACAACTTAAAAGCAAACACATATTGCCAGGAAAATCAAAGGTTCAAATTTTATTGGGTAAGAAGTCAACAATGACCAGTAAAGAAACAAGGTTCAGACAGGGGACAAGGACTCGGCTCGACTTCTGGCTCTGCCACAAAGACGCTATAACCTTGAATAAGTCACATCACATGGGTTCCAGTTTGTCTATAAAAATCACTGAGCTGGGGCTGGGCACAGTGGCTCATGCCTGCAATCCTAGCACTTTGGGAGGCTGAGGCAGGGGGATCACTTGAGGTCAGGAGTCTGAAACCAGCCTGGCCTACATGGTGAAACCCTGACTCTACTTAAAAAAAAATTCCAGGCATAGTGGCGGGTCCCTGTAATCCCATCTACTCAGGAGGCTGAGGCAGGAGAATCACTTGAACCTGTGAGGTGGAGGTCGCAGTGAGCTGAGATTGCACCACTGCACTCCAGCCTGGGTGACAGAGCGAGACTTGGTCTCAAAAAAAAAAAAAAAAAAAAAAAAAGACTGAGCTTGGCCGGCCGCAGTGGCTCACGCCTGTAAATCCCAGCACTTTGGGAGGCCAAGAGGGGGCGGATCACAAGGTCAGGAGTTTGAGACCAGACTGGCCAATATGGTGAAACCCCGTCTCCACTAAAAATACAAAAATTAGCCAGGCGTGGTGGTGCATGCCTGTAGTCCCAGCTACTCGGGAGGCTGAGGCAGAAGAATTGCTTGAACCCGTGAGGTGGAGGCTGCAGTGAGGCGAGATCGTGCCACTGCACTCTAACCTGGGCAACAGAGAGAGACTCCGACTCTGTCTCGAAAAAAAAAAAAAAAAAAAAGACTGAGCTGGACCAGAGGGTTTCTAGGTCTCTTCTCCCTCCAAATATACATTCTAATACATAAAAGGATCTCTGTAGAGAATTTTAAAACTTTTAACAGTATTTTAGGTAACAGCAAGACTTGGGGAGTACATGAAAAACAAGTATGACCTTAAACAACTAGCTAGGCCCTGATACATAACTATATGAAGGATTATGGCTGTTCCTTATAAACTGACACAATCTAAATGTTTAGTTCAGTTTTGTTTTTGAGACAAAGTCTCACTCTGTCGCCCAGGGTGGAGTACAGTGGTGCAATCTCAGCTCACTGCAACCTCTGCCTCCCAGGTTCAAGCAATTCTCATGTCTCAGCCTCCTGAGTAGCTGGGATTACAGGCACACACCACCATGCCTGGCTAATTTTTATATTTTTTAGTAGAGATGAGGTTTCGCCATGTTGGCCAGGCTGGTCTCAAACTCCCGACCTCAGGTGATCCACCCACCTCAGCCTCCCAAAGTGCTAGGATTACAGGTGTGAGCTACCACGCCTGGCCTAAATGTTTTTAATACCTTACTTAGGAAAGTGAATCCATTTGGGTTGAACAAAATGCTCTGAACCACTGAAATTCAGGTTTTTCCCTCAGCTCATATGAAAAAGGGCCCCCTGTTTCAGCTATGATTAAAGGCTTCATATTAATGAATTAAAGCAGGTTCTAACAATAAAGAATATAATTCAATGCTACAGAGCTTCACATACGGTAAGTTTAATAACAGACTGAAAGATGCTTTTCCTGTCCCACTATCGCTGCAGCAGACATTTAACTGCTGATAGCCCTGTGCTCCCTGTTGCTGGGTTTTCTGTGCAGTGCTTGGAAAGAACAAGGTCTCCCAGGCCAGCAGAGTATCAAAGTCCTCTTACACCCTACCTGGAAGTGGGATGCGGTGGTGAGAAGAGGGCATGTAGATTGGCAGTGATGGAAAAAGTATGGGCAGGTAAGTCAGGAATTTCTTTTGAAGCCAAAAGAAAATCAGTAATTCTAACTATCAGAGGTACTTTGGACTGTGCTTCCGAGCAATTTGACAAAATGGGTAAAAACAAAATAAACAGGTACCCAAAATACCCCATTAGTACCGTTCAGAAAGGTGTCCTGATCTGGAATGAAGAAAGCTCCTGAGCACATGGCCCCCAACAGCAGAAGTTTAAAGAACCAAAAGCTAGAAGTGGGGGGGAAAAAAAGAGGAAATGTATTTAAATGACATTCAAGAAGGACAAAGGACCTCTTAGAAGGTACAGCATGTCAATCCATGATTCTGCCATTGGCCAATGTTCTCTCCTAATCAAGGGGAAGTAATTAGGTGACTTGAAGAATGCTTTTTCCCATAATTAGGCAGACTCAGTGCAGCCTCCAGTTGTGCAAAACACCATTTCATTGCAGGGGTGGAAATGACCTGGGGGAAGGTCTTGGAACAAGAAATAAACTCTTTGTCTTGAGTAAATTTCGCATCATGGTACCAGGTGTTACAAATAAGATTCTACCTTTGAGGCAACCATGTGGGTAAGTATCAATTCCACCTTCCCTTAAATCAACAATTTCAACTAGAAGAAGAGCAGTCGCAGTGTCTGGTGGGCAGATGGGATCCTGGACTACTGTCCTGAACATAAGAAAGGAGAAAGCAATCCCCAAGAAGACTAAGATACTTACCCATTGTGAATATGAGCTCTACAACTTTTGCTGTTGTTGATTTTCAAGGTCAGTAGACAGAAGATAAAGAAGAAACAAGCCATTCCAAAACAGACTCTATACACGGCAGAATATCCCACCAGCTTCTCACAGGTGTCACCAGCTTTAATGCCTTTACACATATCTTCAAAAAAAGGAATCTGAGGAGAAAGTTTAGAAAAGTCATCTGTTACAACTGAGTGAGAGGTGGACTGTCATGGAATGTTCATGCAGCCAACCACAACATCCACTGTGGAAATGGATCGTGTGCATAAAGAAACAGACTGAGGATCTATCTCCTAAAGAGATATTTTTCTAATTTTCTCTGAATCTTTTTTAAAGATACAGTGATCATAAAATAACACTCAGCCTTTACTTGCCCCAAATGACTTCTGAAATCCAACATCAGATTTTACAAAAATTACCTTTTTTTTAACCACCCCCACCCCCGACCCCAAGACAAGGTCTCTCTGGCTCTGTTGCCCGGCCTAGAGTTTAGTGGCACAATCACAACTCACTGCAGCCTCGATCTTCCAGGCTCAGGTAATCCTCCTGCCTCAGCCTCCCCATTAGCTGGGACTACAGGCACGCACCACCATGCCCAGCTAATTTTTGTTTTTTGTTTTTTTTTGTAGAGATGGGGTTTTGTCATGTTGCCCAGACTGGTCTTGAACTCCTGAGCTCAAGCAATCCACCTGTCTTGGCATCCCAAAGTGCTGGGATTATAATAGGTATGAACCACTGCACCTGGCCTAAAATCCCATTTCAATACATGGATATATTTTTGTTGATATGTATACATATATACAAATAAAAAATCAGAGACTTCTTTTACTACCCAACCAAAATGTCACCCCTCTCCCTCAGAAGAGTAAACAATTTGGTGGGTAGAGTATTTGTATTAATTCACATAGATAAATGTGTGTGTATACATATACAACACACCCACATATACATATACATACACAACACACATACTACACTTATATCGTACTATGCATATAATAAATATATTAAAACAACTTTTTAAAATAAAAGATTGTATGTAATGTTCTGCAATATTTTTTCCCAATTAACAATAAGCTGGGCCAGACACGGTGGCTCATGCCTGTAATCCCAGCACTTTGGGAGGCCGAGGTGGGTGGATCACCTGAGGTCGGGAGTTTGAGACCAGCCTGGCCAACATGTGAAACCCTGTCTCTACTAAAAATACAATAATTAGCCCGGCGTGGTGGCTCGTGCCTGTAATCCCAGCTACTAGGGAGGCTGAAGCAGGAGAACTGCTTGAACCTGGGAGGCAGAGGTTGCAGCGAGCCAAGATCGCGACACTGCACTCTAGCCTGGGCAACAGAGTGAGACTCTGTCCCAAAAAAAGAAAACAAAAATAAACAATAAGCCATGAAGAGTCTTTCCCTATTAATACGCAAAATCCCATCACATTCTTTTTCATCACTATCTTATACTGTAAAAAGGCTTGATCAAAATCAATAACCATTCTCACACTGATCTTAATTTTTTGTTGGGGAGGGTTTTTTAATTTTATTTTTTGTACTTGTTTTTTATTATCACAAACACTGATTCAGTAAATACTGCTGTTCATGCCTCACTGCACCTGTGCCATTATTTATGTAGGACAGACACCTGAGCTAGAAATGGAATTAGTAGGTCAAGTAGTCAGGTTGAATGTCCCTTAACCAAAATGCTTGGGACCAGAAGTCTTTCAGAATTTGGAATATTTACACTATATTACTGGCTAAGGTTCCCTAATCCAAAAAAATCCAGAATGCTTCAGTGAGCATTGCCTTTGAGTATCACGTTGGCACTTTAAAAGTTTCAAATTTTAGAGTATTTCACATTTCAGATGTTTGGATTAGGAATATTCAACCAGTATCTACATTTTTAAACTTCAAGATGAGTTAAATCGTACTTTCAAAGGCTGTACCAATTTACATCCTACCAGTAATATCTGAGATTGCACATTTCCCAACTTGGACATCTAATTTAAAGGCAAAAACCCAATATCCTGTTTTAAGGTACATCTTCCTTATTACTAGTGAGATTCAGCATCTTTTCTCAAGTTTACGGCCATCTGTTTCTCTGAATTGGCTGTTAATTGGGTATTTTCTTGATCCACTGGAGCTCTTTATTAGTGGGTCTTAATCTTCTGATAAATGTTGACAATAGCTTATTCTAGCCAAATTAGAAGGCTTCCATGTGAAATAATCACTTTCATTATCAGAATAATTAAAATCTTACACAATGAGAACAAGCAGCACATTCCTAGTAATGTCATAAAATAAGGATTTGGTCAGTCATAAAAACTTGCTTCTTATCAACATCAAAGTTGAACACTCTTCTGAACAGAAAATAAATCACATTATAACTATTATTCATAAGAAAAATAAAGTATCCCAGAGAAAAAATACACAAAACTGAAGGTAAAAGTAAAGTGTGATAAAGAAGATAATTTACAGTTTCTTCTCCAGAAAAATATACTGAAGAAACAATAATATCTGTGGCTATCAGGATTTCCATAAACAAATGTCAACCCAAATGAGAGACTGAGGCAAGAGTCTCAATGGGGAATAATTAAGCCAGAGCTTGAGGGGCTGCTGAGAAACACACAAATCACAGAACCCTCTGTGGCTGGTGCTCCCAAAGAGGTTGCTCAGTATTTACCCATTTCTTTAAAGGGGAGAAGGCATGCAGGAAAAGGGGACAGGTGGTGAGGCAAACGCAACATTCTCCTGAGATTTTAACTACTGCCCAGTAAACTCCGCTATAAAAGAGATATGATAAACATTCAAAAAGGGAGTAAAGGAAGAGTTAATTATGTAGTCTCAGGGTAGGCAGAGAAATGACTGCTGTCCTGTCTTTGTTCTGCACCTGGGAAGATAAGCTTGTAATGGGCATTGTCAGTGTGAAATGTAACAGACTGCAATTCCATGGACAGGGAGCTAGACTTAGATTGCAGACCTAAAGTTACAGCTGACATGTCCTTTTTTATGGGAAGATACACATCTTGAAAGGTTTAGGGACCAGCAGAGAATTTACTTATGAGCAATTTGAGGGCAGTCATCCGGGATGCACGAGGCCTTCTGCCTTCTCCAGGGGTGTGGCTAATGCATAGCGCTTTGACACAAGGTTGGGAAGTCGCAGCTATCTACTGGGCAGGGGGGGCAAGGTGCGAGGGGACAGCAGCAGTGTCACGTGACTGTCTCTCCAGTCTTAAGTTTCCATTTGGCATAAAGAGTTTGGGCAGTCCTGAGAGGGTTTATTTTCCTTTACACAAACAAACAAAGAGTTCCATTTCCTCCCCCTCCCCCTCCCCACGGTCTCCCTCTCCCTCTCTTTCCACGGTCTCCCTCTGATGCCCAGCCGAAGCTGGACTGTACTGCTGCCATCTCGGCTCACTGCAACCTCCCTGTCTGATTCTCCTGCCTCAGCCTGCCGAGTGCCTGCGATTGCAGGCGCGCGCCGCCACGCCTGACTGGTTTTCGTATTTTTTTGGTGGAGATGGGGTTTCGCTGTGTTGGCCGGCCTGGTCTCCAGCTCCTAACCGCGAGTGATCCGCCAGCCTCGGCCATCCGAGGTGCCAGGATTGCAGACGGAGTCTCGTTCACTCAGTGCTCAATGGTGCCCAGGCTGGAGTGCAGTGGCGTGATCTCTGCTCGCTACAACCTCCACCTCCCAGCTGCCTGCCTTGGCCTCCCAAAGTGCCAGGAGTGCAGCCTCTGCCCGGCCGCCACCCCGTCTGGGAAGTGAGGAGCGTCTCTGCCTGGCCACCCATCGTCTGGGACGTGAGGAGCCCCTCTGCCTGGCTGCCCAGTCTGGAAAGTGAGGAGCGCCTCTTCCCGGCTGCCATCCCATCTAGGAAGTGAGGAGCGCCTCTTCCCGGCCGCCATCCCATCTAGGAAGTGAGGAGCGTCTCTGCCCGGCCGCCCATCGTCTGAGATGTGGGGAGCGCCTCTGCCCCGCCGCCCCGTCTGGGAGGTGAGGGGCGCCTCTGCCCGGCCGCGACCCCGTCTGGGAGGTGAGGAGCGTCTCTGCCCGGCTGCCCACTCTGAGAAGTGAGGAGCCCCTCCGCCCCGTCCGGGAGGGAGGTGGGGGGGTCAGCCCCCCGCCCGGCCAGCCGCCCCGTCCGGGACGTGAGGGGTGCCTCTGCCCGGCCGCCCCTACTGGTAAGTGAGGAGCCCCTCTGCCCGGCCACCACCCCGTCTGGGAGGTGTGCCCAACAGCTCATTGAGAACGGGCCATGATGACGGTGGCGGTTTTGTGGAGTAGAAAGGGGGGAAAGGTGGGGAAGGGATTGAGAAATCGGATGGTTGCCGTGTCTGTGTAGAAAGAAGTAGACATGGGAGACTTTTCATTTTGTTGTGTACTAAGAAAAATTCTTCTGCCTTGGGATCCTGTTGATCTGTGACCTTACCCCCAACCCTGTGCTCTCTGAAACATGTGCTGTGTCCACTCAGGGTTAAGTGGATTAAGGGCGGTGCAAGATGTGCTTTGTTAAACAGATGCTTGAAGGCAGCATGCTCCTTAAGAGTCATCGCCACTCCCTAATCTCAAGTACCCAGGGACACAAACACTGCGGAAGGCCTCAGGGTCCTCTGCCTAGGAAAACCAGAGACCTTTGTTCACTTGTTTATCTGCTGACCTTCCCTCCACTATTGTCCTATGACCCTGCCAAATCCCCCTCTGCGAGAAACACCCAAGAATGATCAATAAAAAAAATAAAAATAAAAGAGTTCCATTTTCTCCCCACTCCTTTTTGAGACAGGGTCTCACTCTGTACCCAGGCTGGAGTGCAGTGGCGCAATCTTGGCTCACTGCAACCTTCGCCTCCAGGGCTCAAGCCATCCTCCTACCTCAGCTTCCTGAGTAGCTAGGACTACAGGCATGCGCCACCAAGCTCAGCTAATTGTGTGTGTGTGTGTGTGTGTGTGTGTATGTATGTGTGTGTGTACAGTTGGTGTTTTCACCATGTTGACCAGACTGGTCTTGAACTCCTAGACTCAAGCAATCCACCTGCCTCAGCCTCCCAAAGTGCTGGGATTACAGGTGTCAGCCACTGTACCTGGCCAGCTCCATTTTCATGAAGACATGTGAAAGACTTCATGAGGAAACAGCCAACATTTCGTTTTCAGCAAATTCCTAAAACTGTACATTTTTTATGACTTTTTTTTTACACCATTTTGTCACAACAGAGACAAGATGTTTTGCTTGATAAAGACAGCATCCAACCAGATAAGTAGATAAACATGCATAGTCTTCAACTATCAGTCCTCACTGGAGGACTCTGTGGCCATAAAAAGGGTAGGTACAGTTCTAACTCGTGACAAGCACCTGGCATCTGCCCCTGAAGGCTCTGCCCACATCAAAGACTGTTTCTTGCACAACCAACCAGATTAACCAGCCCAGACCAGGAAATTCTTTTTTTCTTTGTTGCTCTCCCTGGACTACTTCATTAACCCTTTTCCTATTCCCTTTCTCTTAATGTTAAATGTTATTTTGTTTGTTGTGCAATGTTTAATCAGTAACATTTATATATTGACAGAGTATACGATTGTGTATGGTTTGCAATACTGACTGGCTGGTGCAGAGGCTGGAACCTGTGTGCCTGCAGATCTAATGAGTGGATGAGAAGTACTAAGAAGAATTGCCTCCCTGGGAACTCCACGTAGCTGGTGGCTTTTGTAACTGAAATAGCATCAATAAGTCCAACATTATGGAAAGACACAAATGTTCGTGGACCTGGTTACCTCTGACCTTGGCGTCACTCACAAAAACCAAGATATGCCACCCTAAAATATTCTTCTTTGCATATTTCAAACTCGTTATTCTGAGAAGCTGAAGACACAGGAGTAGCTCTGCAAAGCTGCTGTTTTATACAAAAAATTTACATCTGTAGAGGAAATCTACATTAGTAAAGTGTATCAGACATTTATTCACCATACATTTCTTCCCCTCACTCTCCCATTACGTGTTGCCAGCAACTCCCAGAGGCCCCGAGCCCCTATTCCTCTCTGTAGCTCAAGATGCCATAAGCTTCTATCATCTGACCCCCCCACCCCGCTTTTTTTTAATTGAGACCTCTGTTGCCCAGGCTGGAGTGCAGTGGCGCAATCTCGCCTCACTGCAACCTCTGCCTCCCAGATTCAAGTTATTCTCCTGCCTCAGCCTCCCGAGTAGCTGGGATTACAGGCGCCTGCCACCACGCCTGGCTAATTTTTGTATTTTTAGTAGAGATGGGGTTTCACCATGTTGGCCAGGCTGGTCTTGAACTCCTGGCCTCAAATGATCCGCCCACCTCGGCCTCCCAAAGTCCTGGGATTACAGGCGTGAACCACCATGCCCAGCCTATCTGACCCTTTTTAAAATTGCTTTTTCTCCTGTAATTGGTCTTATGTCAATTTAATTTGCTTCCAGAGAAAGAACCTAGAAGAGTGGAAGGAAGCCATTTTTCCCTTCTCTGCAAAGGCAAGGTCTTGCTGGGAAGGGCCAGGTGCATGCCAGACTTAGCAGTCAGGCCCCCATCCTGTAAGCAAGGGGAAAAGCACTACTGAAGCTAGAACACCTTTGGCTACAAAGTGGAAGACGTGGTGAAAGGGTACAGACTTGAGGCAAGGGGACAAGTTTGAAGGCCACTGGGAACAGGTGAAGAAGGTAACCCCAGGCAGAGAAACCAGAGATTCTGCAGGTAGAGCTCACAATTGGCAGGAGAGCACAGATGACAAGAATGAAGCAGAAGAATGAGACAAAGCTGTTTTGTTTTCTTCTTTTTTTATGGCATTGCTGTTTGGGGTGGAGGGAGGGTGGAGGGCAGGGGACAGACAGCAGAAGTGAGGAACAAAGCAGGAGTTTGCTCTTTAACACCTTAGGGCATCACCAAGGGGCATCCCAGCAAGAACAGTCTGGTCTGCAAATTGCTTTAGAACAGCAATTGGGGCTGGATACAGGAAGTGTCAGGCCTCTGAGCCCAAGCCAAGCCATGGCATCCCCTGTGACTTGCACGCATCCCCTGTGACTTGCACGTATACGCCCAGATGGCCTGAAGTAACTGAAGAATCACAAAAGAAGTGAAAAGGCCCTGCTCTGCCTTAACTGATGACATTCCACCATTGTGATTTGTTCCTGCCCCACCTTAACTGAGTGATTAACCCTGTGAATTTCCTTCTCCTGGCTCAGAAGCTCCCCCACTGAGCACCTTGTGACCCCCGCCCCTGCCCACCAGAGAACAACCCCCTTTGACTATAATTTTCCATTACCTTCCCAAATCCTATAAAATGGCCCCACCCCTATCTCCCTTCGCTGACTCTCTTTTCGGACTCAGCCCGCCTGCACCCAGGTGAAATAAACAGCCATGTTGCTCACACAAAGCCTGTTTGGTGGTCTCTTCACACGGACGCGCATGAAAGGAAGCACCCGCAGGAGGGTAACGAGAAGTCAGTCACACAGGTGCTTTCTGGAGGAACCTCAATTTTTAGCTGTGTTTAAACGTGAGTGATGAAACAGCATGGTTAAAATTTTCAGGTGCTGAAATATGGTAGGGGACACACACAAAAATGAATGTTTCAGAGAGTCTAACCCAAAACAAAAGTTACACCTGTATGAGTAGTGCCAATAACCAGGAGGTAATATTGCTTTGAATCTCTAAAAGCTACATTCATGGAGAAGCCATACCACTTCATTCATTAGGCTGTTTCATTCACACCGGATTTATTGCTCTAAAACATTCCTTAAATTATTTTCTTCCCCACCTTCTCTCTTCTACCCCATCAGCAACTCTAACTCCTGAACCACATCTTCCCCATAACACATGCACATTAGCACCTCTTTCATCTATACCAGCCCATCTTTCACCTTTAGACCTTCTCTACCTCCCTACCTCTCTCTTTTTTCTTCCTCCAAAATCCATTTCAAGGAGAATGCTAACAGCAGCAGGCTGAGCCACCATCCCCAACAAATCCCCTCCCTTGTTTGCTTACTCCAGAATCTGGAATGTGGCCAGGGCCCTTTAAGGCTCATCACAGGGTGAGTACATTGACACTGTATATTCATCAAAAACAGGTAAACAACCCCCCTCCAAGGTGAACAAGCTAGCAGGATTCTGGCAAGGGGAATTTGCTCCGATTAAATATTTGCTGTTCCAAAGTCCACCCCACTTTTGGAAAAAGAAAAAATACATCACATACAAATTCCACACCACAGGGTGAAAGGAACGTGCCTGCTAAGGGTGTTACCTCTTAAGTCTGGCTCTGGGCACCCAAGGACAGGGCACTTAAGCCAGGCTCACACACTGTATGTTGTTTCTTTTTTTTGATGCAGTCTTGCTCTGTTGCCCAGGCTGGAGTGCAGTGGCGCAATCTCGGTTCACTGCAACCTCTGCCTCCCAGGTTCAAGCGATTCTCCTGTCTCAGCCTCCCAAGTAGCTGGGATTACAGGCATACACCACTATGCCCAGCTAATTTTTGTATTTTTAGTAGATGGGGTTTTGTCATGTTGGCCAGGCTGGTTTCAAACTCCTAACCTCAGGTGATCTGCCTGCCTCAGCCTCCCAAAGTGCAGGGATTACATGCGTGAGCCACCGCATGCAGGCTGTATGTTTTTTCTATACAGACCCCTGAGAACAAGGCGTTTCCCTCCAACCCTCAAAGCAACCAAACTCAAAGCCACAAACTATCAAGTAAGAATAAACAGCTCATAAGACTTCCAATCCTAACTCCACTGCTAACTTGAGCTAGCTACACACATACACACCCTGAGCCTCAGTTGTGCCATCTGTAAAATGAAACAATACCGACACCCATTTCATGGAGTTGCCTGAGAATTACATCAGATAACACCTGTGAAGTGCTTACCACGGTTCCTAACCCATAGTAGTCATTAAGTTAACTTCTTTAATTCTAAAGCACTATTATGTTGTATTTCATGCGCATCCGTGTGAAGGGACCACCAAACAGGCTTTGTGTGAGCAATAAAAGCTTTTAATCACCTGGGTGCAGGCGGGCTGAGTCCGAAAAAAGAGTCAGCGAAGGGAGATAAGGGTGGGGCCGTTTTATAAGATTTGGGCAGGTAAAGGAAAATTACAGTCAAAGGGGGTTCGTTCTCTGGCGGGCAGGAGTGGGGGTCGCAAGGTGCTCAGTGGGGGAGCTTTTTGACCCAGGATGAGTCAGGAAAAGGACTTTCACAAGGTAATGTCATCACTTAAGGCATGGACCCGCCATTTTCACTTCTTTTGTGGTGGAATATCATCAGTTAAGGCGGGACAGGGCACATTCACTTCTTTTGTGATTCTTCAGTTACTTCAGGCCATCTGGGCATATACGTGCAAGTCACAGGGGATGCGATGGCTTGGCTTGGGCTCAGAGGCCTGACATTATATAAAAATAATTTCGGGGAGGAGACTCAGGTACATTACATGATCCACAAACTAATGCATTCCGATTTAAACATGGTGGGAAACTGAACATCTTAGAACTAGTAGATGCTCTATTCACTTTACCAAAGGATCTACTACCTTTGGATTGAAAGATTAACTTTCTTGTTTTGAAAAAAAAAAAAAAAGACAGAATTTCACTCTTGTCGCCCAGGCTGGAGTACAGTGGTGCAAGCTCAGCTCACTGCAACCTCTGCCTCCCAGGTTCAAGTGATTCTCCTGCCTCAGCCTCCCGAGTAGCTGGGATTACAGGCGCCTGCCACCATGCCTGGCTAACTTTTTGTATTTTTAGTAGATATGGGGTTTCACTATGTTGGCCAGGCTGGTCTCGAACTCCTGACCTCAGGTGATCCACCCGCCTCGGCCCCCTAAAGTGTTGGGATTACAGGCGTGAGCCACCGCGCCCGACCTGTCAGTAAGGTGAATCTTTCCTTGGTACATTTATATTAGAACTGAGGTCCAAAAAATAGCACTCACTACTTGTCCTTCAGAGACCTAGCCACCATCCAGAAGAAAGCATTCTGAACTCACAAATTAGGAAAAACATTTCCAAAACATGAAAACAAGTAATAAACTCAACAAGATGCAAGCGAGAAGAAAATTCACGTAATTTTGTTTACACAGGAGAGATGCTAGCTATGTCCCTAAAACAACTTCAATCCCAGGCAAATAAACAACAAAAAAGCTACAGGAAGACCTACAGGTCTAATTGGCCAGGGGCCCAGATGCTACAAACATAGAAAACATGTATAAGTTTTGGGAGTGGCTTCTTAAGAAATGGAGAGGAAGTAGGTGAAAGTTGTAGTTGCGTAATCGTGTTACTTGAGATTAGAAAATGCAATATTAGGCCAGGCGCGGTGGCTCACGTATGTAATCCCAGCATTTGGGGAGGCCAAGGCGGGCGGACTGCCTGAGGTCAGGAGTTCGAGACCAGCCTGGCTAACATGCTGAAACTCCATCTCTACCAAAAATACCTAAAAATATAAAAATTAGCTGGGCGTGGTGGCACACGTCTGTAGTCCCAAGTACTCGGGAGGCTGAGGCAGGAGAATAGCTTGAACCCAGGAAGAAGAGGTTGCAGTGAGCTGAGATCACGCCACTGCACTCCAGCCTGGGTGACAAAGCAAAACTCCATCTCAAAAAAAAGAAAAAAGAAAATGCAATATTAGCAAAGCTAATTATTCTTACATTTCATTATATTAATATCAAATTTCAAAGAAAGCTTTGGGCAGCTCCACATGAGGGATAAATTAGGTTCACAAAAACTAGAAGAACTAGATTTGCAAGTTCTGTTTAATATCCCTCACTTGAAAATGCATTTCAGAACCTAGAACGTCTCCCAGTCTGCCTCTCCCTTTTCTGATATTCCACTCATCTTCAAACTTTCCAGGATAGTTTGTTTTTCTCCATGAAGTACTTCCAGGGTCCACCACACTGATGACTTCCTGTTATTGGTCAGTGGACAACAGCCATGAAATGGGAAACACTAAAATCAGCTTCCCTCTTTCCTTACACAGCTTCTTGGCAACCAAAGCTCATTTCTCAGTAAGTGATTGCCTTTGAGGCCCTTTGGGGGATCTGGGGCTATTTAATAAACAATAACAACACAACCAGTACTGGCTTCTCTTTTCTTTGGGTTATCTGAGCATTTTTAATAGAAAAATCTACATTGTATCATTATTAAAAGCCAAAAGACGAATGAAAATTAATCTCAAAAAGCATGCAAAGACTGAGAATGCGAGTTCACAGCTCCTCCTCCACCATGAATATTTTGTCAGAATCAAACAGTCACAGATAGGATTAAGCAGCCAGAAAGCAACTCTAAGCAAACCGTTACACAATAAGCTCCAAAGGAGACAACTCCCAGAAGACTGACTAATTAATTACTATGGGAAGAAGAGCTCCTCCACAGATGCAGAACAGGATTCAACTCATTTCAATCTCCATTGAGAGAATTAGGTAAAACTGAAGGCCCATAATCCTAGCACTTTGGGAGGCCGAGGCAGGTGGATCATGAGGTCAAGAGTTCGAGACCAGCCTGGCCAAGATGGTGAAACCCCGTCTCTGCTAAAAAATACAAAAATTAGCCAGGTGCATGGCGGGCACCTGTAATCCCAGCTAGTCGGGAGGCTGAGACAGGAGAATCGCTTGAACCTGGGAGGCGGGGTTTGCAGTGCGCTGAGATCCCACCACCGCACTCTAGCCTGGGTGACAGAGCAAGACTCCGTCTCAAAAAAAAAAAAAAAAAAATCTAACTGCAAAGGATTATTCTCAATTTTATTTGCACTTATATAAGCAAAACAATTATATTTTACTGCCAAAATGTGTAAATTACAATAAAAATAGAAATAACCCAGTGTCCTTGCCCATCAATGCCTAGATTCTAACTTGATTGCTTCCCTAGAGGTGCCACTGTCCTCAGGTGTGAGTGGATCTTTCTAGACCCTTTGCTGTGCCATTATTCTACATTCATTATGACTTGGAGGTTGCTGTATGTTTAACAGATAAATCTATTTGCATCTTCCTACATACTACATAGAATTCTAGGCTGGGCCCAGTGGCCCACACCTGTAATCTGAGCACTTTGAGAGGCCAAGGCAGGAGGATCACTTGAGCCCCGGAGTTCAAGACCAGCCTGGGCAGCACAGTGAGAGACCCCGTCTCTACAAAAAGTAAAAAAATTGGCCAGGCATAGTGGTGCACGCCTGTAGTCCCAGTTACTCAGGAGGCTGGGGTAGGAGCATCTCTTGAGCCCAAGAGTTTAGGAGACTGAGGTGGGAGGATCACTTCAGCCCAGAAGGTTGAGGCTGCAGTGAGCCATGATCACGCCACTGCACTGTAGCCTAGCCAACACAGCAAAACCCTGTCTCAGAAAAATAGATAAAAATTTAGAATTCTACAATCTGATTGACTCTAATTTAGTTTGTTATCCTGCTGGTAGGCATTTAGTTTTTTTCTGATTTTTTCTCACTATTATAAATAATGTACAATGGATATCATCCTTATTATGTGTATCTCTCTGTTCACATGTAAAGTGTTGAGAAGGACAGAAGCTAAAGTCAGCTTTATGACAGAAGTCATAAAGTTAGTACATTTAAAATTTGAACGGATACTGCCAAACTCTCCATAAGAAGGGTTTTGGAAACTCTGGAATTAGGGGTAATAGAGCAGAAGAGAGGAGGAGTGGAGGTGCCGGGAAGAGAGGCAGAGCCAGGGACACACCATCTCTCAGCCAGGTACTCCTGTGCTGCCCCGGCAGGGTCAACATGTCAATCTTCCAGATTCCTGAGGGTCTTTGTAAGCACTGCCCCTACAACCAAAGCCGGGAAGAGAGTGAATAGGACCCTCTGAGCCAAAGACACAAATCTATTTCTAACTCAAGACAACTTAAAACCACAGCTACGGAGGTCTGAACTTTCGTTTCGGCTAGAAAATACGGCTATGGCCCCACACAGAATACAGGGTCTAACAGAAGACACTGTGCTGCCCTGAGGTGAACACGGCTGATGGAAAGATATCTCTTGAACATAGAAATGTGAAATTTCTATAAAGAGAGGACTAAATGCTGAAACATGCAGGTCCTTCTATTCTAACCATTTAGAGAAAACACATGCTTATAGTCTAAGTGAGCCTCAAATCTGCTAGTTTTTTTTTTTTCTTTTCTTTTAATAGAGAAGGGGTCTTGCTCTGTCCCTCAGGCTGGAGTGCAGTGGCACAATCATAGCTCACTGCAGCCTCAAACTCCTGGACTCAAGCCATCCTCCCACTTCAGCCTTCCCAGAAGCTGGGACTAGAGGTGCATGCCAACACATCCACTACTTTTTTACTTTTTGTAGAGACAGGGTCTTAATTATGTTGCACAGGCTGGTCTCAAATTCCTGGCCTCACAAGATCCTCCCACTGCAGCATCCCCACACTGCTGGGATTATAGGTGGGAGCCACCTCACTCAGCCAAAATTAGCTTGCTTTCTTCTTAAATGTGTGGACCTGGAACGCAGTGGTAATACACTATTTGCAAGTTGAACTATTTACATAACTGTCTTCCGTACTTTTTTTTTTTTTTTTTTTTTTTTTTGAGACAGGGTCTCGCTCAGTCACCCAGGCTAGAGTGCAATGGCACAATCTCGGCTCACTGCAACCTCCCTGGCTCAAGCAATCCTCCCATTTCAGCCTCCTGGAGCAGCTGGGACTACAGGTGCACACCATGACACCTGACTAATTTTTGTATTTTTTGTAGAGACGGGGTTTCATCACGTTGCCCAGGCTGGTCTCGAACTCTTGGCTCAAGTGATCCTCCCATCTTGGTCTGCCAAAGTGCTGGGATTACAGACATGAGCATATAATTTGTAAAAATCCAGTGAATTTAGAGTTTGCATGTATAGTCTTCATTCCGTACTATGTTACATGACATACACATGTATTACAGCCTAGAGTTTGATCATCCATGCACTCATTCCCAACTACTATGTGCAGGTATCGCTCTAAACTAGGGGGATACGAGCTGTGAATAAAACAGGTTAAAAGTTCATGCTAAAAAGAGCTAACGTTCTACTAGTGAAATGCTGTATGCACAAAACTATGCTCTACTTGATGGATATTTGAAGTATTTTCATGGTTAATTCAGACTAGTCATGATGTTTGCCTTAGGCAGGACATTAGGACCTAATATTCCCCAAAAGATAGGACTCTACACCAAACCTATAACCTCAAGATTTGAGAGCCCCATTACCTGTTACCCAGTTCTAGTGATGGGAACCAGTACATGGCAGACATTTAAGTTTCCGGCCCCAGCATCTTTCTTATATCAGACCTGGAATTGAATGATGGTGCCCAGCAGCTGGGGAACTAGGGTGCCCAGACCCTCATTTTCTCCAACCCCACTTCTTCCTGGATCACCAAAATGCTTGGTTTGGATTGTTAAAGTTTAGGAGAGGCCATTGTTTTTGACTACTGCACTAGGCCCCAGCAGACCAGACCAAACCTAAATGAAGCCACTTGTACTAAGTGCCACTGAATTTGGGGGCCAGTTTTCTTTAAAAACAAAAACCAAAAAAAAAAACCACTGAAAGATTCCAGTCAATGTGAGTCTGCCTAATAAGGAAATCCTCTCTGTTTTAACCTTTTGTTCTGTTTCTGCTTTTTTTCAAGCCTTTTCTGCCTATAAAGACACCCTCCTCTGCTCAGCTAACTGGAACAGTCGTTCTACTTCACATTCTAGAATCACAAATAAAATCCAATTCAACTTTCCAACTAAATTTGTAATTTCGTCTTTTGACAGAATATATAAAAAGATGACTGGCTGGGCACAGTGGCTTACACCTATAATCCCAGCACTTTGGAAGGCTGAGGCAGGAGGATCGTTGCTTTGAGCCTAGGAGTTTGAGACCAGCCTGGGCAACATAGGGAGACTCCATCTCTACAAAAAAAAAAAAAAATCAAAAAATTAGCCAGGCATCGTGGTGCACATCTATGGTCCTGGTTACTCAGCAGGCTGAAGCAGGGAATCACTTGAGCCCCGGAGGTTAAGCCTGCAGTGAGCCATGATCGTGCCACCACATTCCAGCCTGGGCAACAGGGCAAGGCCCTGTCTGTAAAAAAAAAAAAAGAAAGAAAAAAAAAGACTTTTTTTTTTTTAACCTGTAAACAATTTGCCATTTATTCCAAAATGCCATATAGACATAATTACTATTAAACATGTCATACTAATTCATTGCCACATTATTCTTACCTAGTCTACCCAGTATGTGGTTCATACAGCCTAGTCAGTTACCTGCAACTTAAGCAAGAACTCTGGTACTCTGAGCACAATGTTTAGGCCACTGACGTTTCCCTTTTGAGAGAGATGGGAGAATAACTGCACATAACGCATATAAGACCATGGAGGGTCTAACACAGGAGTCAGCCAACGACAGCCAGTGGGTCAAATCCAGCTAGCCTCCTAGTTTTATTGGAACATAGACACACTGGTTGGCTGGCCATGCCATTGGCTGGCATATTGTTTTGGCTGCTTTTACACTACAAAGGCGAGAGCTGCTACAGAGACCACAGGGCCTCCAGTGTGTACTAGCTGGCTCTTTGTAGGAAAAGTCTGCCCCACCCCTGCGCTACTAGGAAGAATAGATGAGGAGTTGTGCCTAACTGTTAACTGCCTAAGTACAAATTCACATTTCAAACGCAAGTGACAATTGGTGATAACTTACTCTACAAATCAAGAGCCAAAAGAGCAGCTCCTTTGGGCTGCGGTCCAGCTGTCCCAGCCCTCTGCTCCTGCCTTCTCCCATGAGACTCTTCCCTTCTTCAGGGCTGTCCTCAAATGGAACTTGGGCCTTAAGTGAATCAAACTGTGTATCTCCCATATGTCATTTTTTTTTTTTTTTTAGCAGAAAATAAAGTACCTTAATTTATCCACCCACAGAAAGTTTTTCAGATGGGGTGGGAAGGAATGGAGAGAGAATGTGTCTATGAGCTTCCAGCGCTCATCTCTGCGGCTCAGAAGCCGTCAATAGCTCGAACAGAAAACGTCCTCACATCTGTCACACAAACACACCCCATGGAACCAAAAATAAACCCCACACTGATGAAAGCCAGCATGTCGAAAGATAATTTTAGATCTATTTGAAGACTGCAGAGACTGTCTCGCTGAAATTTTAAAACCACACCACCAGAATACCCAACCCCTTATGATTATGCTCAGCCCTGCTGAGGAGGCAAAAACACTTCATTCCATTTTATAAACCTCCCAGGCACCCCAGCTCTGTCTCTAGAATGGGGAGAGAGCATTCCTGAGTTACCACGTGACTCCGAAGGTCAGCCGAGTCACCTCTGAGCCAACACCACTGTCCAATATTCACTAATGGAGTTCACATATTTTTAGCTTTCAGACACACACAGTCTAGTATCACAGGCTCCTTCCAGACACACTTGCCAAACTGCTCTCTTTTCCCCTACCTGAGGGCCAGCTCTATGGGGACAATAACTGTGTGTTACTCAGCATCTCTGAAATCCCCAGCACCTTTCAGGGTGCTTGCCACTTGCATCTGAAAGAATGACAGCTAGGCAATTTTTTCAACTTTTGAAGAATGAGCTCGGATTACAGTTTAATCAAGTCACAGAATCATCCTATTAAATTTCTATGCAGAGTATCAAGATTCAGCCATTCACAATATCTATGCATTGTTTCCTGTTCCCACCGCTCTGAGGCTACTTTTTCTTCCATTCTTCGTTGTGCCATTTCTCTGTTCTCTCCAGCCCCATGTTTATGATGGCTGACAATGCTCATTTCCAAAGCTTTTGTCTGTTCTATTTATCTGCAGGCTACTCCGAGGCCCTGTCTGTGGACAGTTGCTTAACAGACGCTTTAGATGACTACAGAAAAAAACGTGTTAGGAAAACTTTCATTCTCACATCTTATCATTCTCTCTCGTCCATAGCCAGACCAATCCTAAAAGAGATCCAGCTGACACCTGGTGCTCCCGCAAACGTGCAGGTAATGGATCCTCACAGACCAAGGACAGTATGTATTGTTTCCAATTTGCTGCCTCCTGGCAAGCTCATTATTACTGGACCAGGATCAAACCTCTTTGTCCTTGGTTCAGGCTCAAAAAAAGACTCTCAGCAGGATATCCATTAGTTCAAATTGCTGCCTCCAGTACAAAACGATTTCCCACCACTACTTCCCGACGTCCACTTGTATGGGGAAGAAGGATAAGGCCCAGCAATGACGGCTGAGGCATAGGAGGGTACAGGGACTCCTTGCTTTCTCTCACATGTTATCTCTGGATGAAATTTAGACCAAAAGATAAAACCGTTTGGAAACATATGTCTCCAGAGTCATCCTAACTTGGAGGGGAGGGAAATCAGAGGATTTAAAAGGCAAAACCTCAAAGCCAGCTCCCCAGAGGAAAATTCTAAAAGGTCATGGTGAGAATTTTCCCTCAGTTCTACAATGGGCTTGAGGTTCGATGGTCCCAACCCACTTTTAATCTCAAAAACTTCCTCCTTGATAACTTGACACATAAGGTACAACAGTACCATGAACTCAGTTGCTACGCAGAAAGAGAACTTTTGAAAAGCACTCCATCTCAGCTGGATTTTAAAAAAGCATTCCAGAATCAAAGAACTGGGTCAGCAATATTTTCTTGTTATTGTTAATTTGACACTTGTTCTGACACAAAAGCATATAAGCTGAGAATGGAGAGTTCTACTTGAGGCTTCAATGTGCCTATGCCAGCCCCTGATGCAGGTCTCAGGTACAGTGTGCTCTGAACATTCAACCAGTAAATATCAAAGGAAAATCAAGAGCCAGACTCTCCAGCTTCAGCATGAAGACCTGTCATTTTACATTGGGACAAACTGCACATTATTTTGGATCAAAGTGGAATATTTTTCACTGATGACGTTTGTTTTAAAAAGATGGTTATACCAAACACAACCTGAAAACAAGTTCTATTTTACATGCAAAGCCACTGAATAAATAAATACTAGTTTTGTGGCTACCTCTGTTTTCTACTTCAGAATAACAGTCATCCCTTGAGCTCAGCTTTTGGTCATCACAACAGGAAGGAGGCAGATGGGAAATGTAACTAAGCTAAGATCGCTGCTGAGGGCCCCAGGCAGCGCTATTTCCTAAAGTAATACTTCTTACCACTGGGCCCAGAAGAAAGTCTAGAAAGCGGAGGAAGGATATGCTTGATAAAAGGCATTTAACTGTGACTTCTGTGAATACCTGACCAAGAAGCAAACCTAGTTGCACAAACAGGAGATGCACTGGCCAGGCGACCAGCAGCCCTGGGTTCTAATCCCAGATATACCTGGTGTCTCAGTTCTGACAAGCCACTTCACTTCCTGGGCCACAGCTCCTCACCTGTCAAACGACAGGTTTGTTAAGATGACCACTTAGGACTTTTCTGCTTTTAAAAATTCTTAACAATGGGCCAGGTGTGGTGGCTCACACCTGTAATCCCAGCGCTTTGGGAGGCGGAGGCAGGTGGATCACTTGAGGTCAGGAGTTCGAGACCAGCCTGACCAACATTGAGAAACCCTTTCTCTACTAAAAATACAAAATTAGCCGAGTGTGATGGTGCATGCCTGTAATCCCAGCTACTCGGGAGGCTGAGGCAGGAGAATCCCTTGAACCTGGGAGGCAGAGGTTGTGGTGAGCCAAGATCATGCCATTGCACTCCAGCCTGGGCAACAAGAGTGAAACTCTGTCTCAAAAAAAAAAAAAAAAATTCTAACAATGTATTCAAATTATATCCTAAGCAATATATCAATGTAACAAAATTACACTTGTACCCCCATAAATTTATACAAATTTAAAAAACAAATTATATCCTGAAAAGATCATTGTTTTCTCTGTAGAACACTTAACACCACACGTATTTGCTGTCTCTTCTCAAGGCAGAACACTTGCTATACATATGAGCTGCAGCCTTTTTCCACTCATCTCTTTAACTCGCTCCTTTAAGGGGCCTTGTTTCAGGCATTTTTGGATCCCTGGAACCAGTACAAGAAGGGCTTCCCACAAGGAATATTTAATATTATGGCTTCATATTTATTTTAATTCTTCAGGTTAAAAATAGGAAATAAAGTAGCTCATCTCCCCAGTTTCAGAGTTTCAAACATAACGGATCAAAGAACTCTGTCAACTCCAAGAACCACTGAAGTATTTTAACATGTCACTGTAAACAGACTAAAAGATGTGCTTATGAATAGCCTTTGGAAATCCAAGTTGTTTTTAAGGAAAGTAGCCACTGTATTCACCTACAGTCACTACACTGTGGTGACCCCAGAATTTAGAAATAGGGTATCATCTGGGAGAAATGTAGCAAACAGCACCTTCAGCTCAGCCTAACTAACGGGCTAAGTTATCTGGAGAAAGAAGTCTGAGGACAGCTGGGGACATCTGGGAACTACTCAAGTTCAAACAAGGTAAATGTAATATGCAACACCAGGGAGGGTGGCGTGGCCGAATCACCGTGACTGACTGGAATGCAGAGTGGAAGCCTGAGACTTTTATGACCTGTCTGGGGAAAAGTATGCACAAGATCTAGAAAAACGGGGATGCAGGAAGAAAGAATCTACCAGTGTCCTCAGCACTGTCCTGAGTGAAGGGTGTTTTTACAAGCAGATGCACATATGGGGATGATCAAAGCCAGAAATGAACAAGCTGCCCCAGGGGAAAGCAAGCGAACGGGAAGGGCAGAGGGCAGTGTTGGAGGCACAGGCAAAGAGGAGATGACCACCTCACACACACTATAGCGACTGAAATAAAAAAAAGATGTACCATTAAGTGTTGGTGAGGGTGTGGAGAAATGTGAACCTTAATACATGACTTCATCCTGAATATCGCACATTACTGGTGGGAATGGAAAATGATGTAGCAACTTTGGAAAATAATATGGCGGTTCCTCAAGAGCTTAAAATTACTACACAATCCAGCAATTCTGCTTCTAGATATAAACCCAAGAGAAATGAAAACACATGTCCATACAAAAATCAGTACACGAATGTTCACAGGAGCATAATTCATAATAGCCAAAAGGTACAAACAATCCAAATGTCCATCAACTGACAAATGGATACATAAAATATGTTACAGGTATATTTACAGTCGCAACACTTTTGGAGGCCAAGGCGGGCAGATCACTTGAGGTCAGGAATTCGAGGCCAGTCTAGCCAACATGGTGAAACCCTGTCTCTACCAAAAATATAAAAAATTAACCGGGCCTGGTAGTGCACGCCTGTAATCCCAGCTACTCAGGAGGCCGAGGAAGGAGAATCGCTTGAACCCGGGAGGCGGGGGTTGCCGTGAGCCGAGATCACACCACTGCACTCTAGCCTGGGTAACAGAGTGAAACTCCATCTCAAAAGAAATAAATAAATAAAAGTAAAATAAAATGTTATATTCATACAACAGAATATTATCTAGCCACTTAAAGGAATGAAGTACATATGCTACAACCTGAGTGTGAACCTTAAAAACATGCTAAGTGGGCCAGGTGCAGTGGCTCACGCCTGTAATCCCAGCACTTTGGGAGGCCTAGGCAGGCGAATCACCTGAGGTCAGGAGTTCGAGACCAGCCTGGCCAACATGGTGAAACCCTGTCTCTACTAAAATTATAAAAATTAGCCGGGCATGGTGGCAGGCACCTGTAATCCCAGCTACTCGGGAGGCTGAAGCAGAAGATCGTGCCACTGCGTTTCGGCCGGGGAGACAGAGCAAGATTCCATCTGTGAGAGAGAGAGAGAGAGAACGGACCAGACACAGAGGGCTATATATTGTATGATTCCATTTATACGAAATGTCTAGAATAGGCAAATCCACAGAGACAAAATAGATTAGTGGCTGCCTAGGGCTGGGGAGCTTGAGGGGAAGATGGGGAGGGAGTGGAGAGTGTAATGTGGAATGAAGGAAACAGATCTAACATGTTTCAGGCTGGGAATATCTATGGCTCTTCCTACATTGGCCTGGCACATTGAGCTCTCAGGGGAGAAAGTGGGGGCTGCACAGGTCACCCACCCTTCCTTCTCCAGTACAGGTTTTAGTGGCCCCTACTCCCTAGGAAATAAAGACTTTCCTTTCTCCTCCCTCCCCAAACACCCATGTGGCTTCCCAGGGTGCCTAAATCTGAATCTTCCTCAAACACAGACGTTACACCTTGACTTAGCGTTTGGGTTGGGAGGCTTTACTTTCTCGCCCACTTTTTTTCCCTTTGCATTCTACATTCTAAAATGGACTTTTTTTTTGAGACAGAGTGTCACTCTGTCGCCAGGCTGGAGTGCAGTGCCGGGATCTCGGCTCACTGCAGCCTCCACCTCCTGGATTCAAGCGATTCTCCTGCCTCAACCTCCTGAGTAGCTGGGACTACAAGTGCACGCCACCACACCCAGCTAATTTTTGTATTTTTAGTAGAGATGGGGTTTCACCATGTTGGTTAGGATGGTCTGGATCTCTTGACCTTGTGATCCGCCCGCCTCAGCCTCCCAAAGTGCTGAGATTACAGGCATGAGCCACCACACCCGGCCTCTAAAATGGATTTTTAATCCCCCAGGTATCAAATCTCATGAGTGTGTACCTGCTTAAATTACACAGTTAATAACAAGAATGACCTGCAAAATAAATAGCCCTTATGTTTTGAGATGGGGAAATGCTCCAAGAGAAGACAGAATCATGCCTTATTCAACCAGCACAGTCAAGCTTTCTCTGAGCCAAAGTTCTCCTGGGAAAGAGGAGTTTCCCTAAAGAAAAGAAGCAGGACAAAGTCTGGCCCAGCATCCCTTGCAGTCCCCTCTTACTCAAACTTAAACACAGGCCACATTCTGCAACCAAGGCAAAAACTGGAAATAACTGACAAGGGAGCTGCCCTTGCGCTCCTAACCCACATACCAAAGACCCACGCGACTCTGGCAGAACGCTGGGTAGGAGGCACTTACACACTCCCATCCGGGCCGTTACAAGCATGCAGTTCTTTCTCCTCTTCCAGTCACAGTCTCAGGCACTTCCACGGCCAACAAAGAGGGGGTAAGGACTCCAGCAGGAGCCCAGTGTGCGTCCCTACAAGGGGACCTTTCAACACCCGCCCGCAAGCACCGCCTGAGGATGAGGTCAGCCTCTCTTCTGTAGGCCACGAAACAAGCTGACTTTGTGGCCAGATGGCCAGCTCCCTTGTGAGGCCCTAAAGCTGGAAAAGGATTGGTTTCACCCACAGGGATCTCATTCCCTACGCAGGACGCCCAGCCAAACCATTTGTAAATAGGTACATTCAGGGGACAGGCATAGAAACATTTACAAGAGCCTCTGTGAGGGACGTCAGGGTTGCCCTTCCCTCTCTTCCTCCCTCTCTCTGTTCTCTGACTGTAAGTCACCCTGTGCCCACTGCCACCACCACCTCTAGGCTCACCTCCCAAAATATCTCCCTCTGTTTCCATGATATAGCCTCCTGCTCTAGAATCTGTAATGGCTTCCCACTTGCCACAGACCACATTCAAACACTTCACCTTGGCACTACAATTCCTGCAAGATGTGGTCATTTCACCTCGCCTCACCTCTTGGTCCTTCTCCACCTGCCTCTCCCTCCTCTCTAGTCACACAGCCTCGTAGCTAAGAACATATTCAGACCAGATTCAAATCCCAACCCCACCATTTAATAGCTGGAGACCTTGGGTGAGGTACTTAAATGGCTCGATGTTTCAGTTTCCCCATCTGTAGGGCAGGGGTAATGCTAGTACCTACTGTTCAGGTGAGTACAGTGCTGATGAAGTAAGAAAACACAGGGAAAGTGCTCAGAATAAAACCTGACACATGGTATCACTCAATAATTAGCTATTGAAATAGTTATTATTACTCATACAAGTCACTTATTTCACGAAGCCTTTCCTAGCAACACCAGTGGAACATCTTCTGTTTCTCAAATGATCCGTTAACAGTCAGAAAGCATAAATACTGACTGGAATTGCTAGAACTGCTTCATGGGGCAGGTTACTTGGATGGTAATCAGGTGTGAATATTATCATTATGAAATTCATGTCCTAAAATACATACCAATGGCTCCCAAATTATCTCTCCCTCTAACGTCTCAATAAATTCACCACTGTGGGATACTATCTATTTGTTTAGTAATAGATTTTGTTTTTTGGATGCAGGGCTTAATTCTATTAAAGAATAGCAACTTATTAAGAGCAGGGATCACACTACATCCAGTGCACACCAGAGTTCCCACCATAGTACCACAGTGGATCATCAAGCCACCTTAATGGATTTAGAAATTCAAGCTTGTTGAATTTACAAAGAGTAAATTTAAGTAATTTACTGTATTACTTAAAAAAACACAAGTAGTACATGGGAGATTAAGTGGACGCTCAGAATAAGAGTTAAAATCTACGCTTTCAGATAGAAAAACTAGCCAGCATGGTGGCTCACGCCTGTAGTCCCAACTACTCAGAAGGCTGAGGCAGGAGGATCGATTGAGCCTGGGAGGTCAAGGCTGCAGAGAGCCATGATTGTGCCACTGCACTCTAGCTTGGGCAACAGAGTGAGACTCTTAGTAATTTCTGCCTTGTTTTAGGCCTTAGAAGACTTTATAACTTTGGCTGGGCACAGTGGCTCACGCCTGTAATCCCAGCACTTTGGGAGGCTGAGGCAGGCGGATCACGAGGTCAGGAGATCGAGACCATCCTGGCTAACATGGTGAAACCCCGTCTCTACTAAAAAATACAAAAAAAAAAAAAAAAAAAAAATTAGCCAGGCGTGGTGGCGGGCGCCTGTAGTCCCAGCTACTCGGGAGGCTGAGGCAGGAGAATGACGTGAACCCAGGAGGCAGAGCTTGCAGTGAGCCTAGATCGCACCACTGTGCTCCAGCCTGGGCGACAGGGCAAGACTCCATCTCAAAAAAAAAAAAAGAAAAGAAAAGAAAAAAAAGACTTCATCACTTCTCTTCTGAATTATAAGCTCCATTTCTCGCAAGTGTGAACACCCCACGGCTAGCACTACAGTGTCTTACTGAGGAAAGAGCCAATGTTTCAAGCAGTCAGAGGGGAACCCAAATTTCACTGCAGTATCCACCATATCCAAGACCATACAATCAGAATTATAAAAGCACTATGCAACAGAAAGCTTCAGAAGGCCTATTTTAATGAATAAGAATATACAAAGTGCTGTTAAGAAAATAGTTGTTTTGAAATACTTGAGTGTATTTAAAATAGCCCTAGTTTCAGGCCAGGCATGGTGGCTCACGCATGTAATCCCAGCACTTTGGGAGGCTGAGGCGGGCAGATCACTTGAGGTCAGGAGTTCCAGACCAGCCCAGCCAACATGGTGAAACCCTATCTCTACTAAAGAAAGATACGAAAATTTAGCCAGGCGTGGTGGCACACGCCTGTAATCCCAACTACTCGGGAGGCTGAGGTGGGAGAATTGCTTGAACCTGGGAGGCGGAGGCTGCAGTGGGCTGAGATCGCGCCATTGCACTCCAGCCTGGGCAACAGAGCAAGACTCCATCCACCACCCCCCCACAAAAAAATCATCAATCAATAAAAAAAATAAAATAGCCCTAGTTTCAGCACAGGTTGGGGCAAACGTTTGCTCAGGTGTTGCCCCGGGCAATGTCATCCCTACTGTGGGCAGCTCCATCAGATCCTGCTCCGGACTTCCCTCCACCTCCTCACTTGTTCAGCTGGGAAGATGCAGTACGGAGTGGTCAGTTTGTAAGGGGAAATGGCATTTGGATAGCAAGGCTTTCCTCTCCCTCTATCTCTAGGATAAGAGCTGCCCCAAGGGAACACGCCTGCTGCTCTCTCTTCCTGGCAAACTGCGCCCTTGCAAAGAAGTCTGCCCTTCCCAGGCACTGATGGTGCCCTGCTGGGTGAGTCTGAGTCATTTGAGGGTTCAGTAAAAGCCTGCTTCCCTGAAGATACGAGCCACAGAGCCTCACATCAGTTTTATGAGGAATAAAGGTGATGTTTGGCAACCTGCTGACATCTTAGTCTTTTTTGTCAATTTGCTTAGAACCTAGGAGACAAAGTGTTATTTCTTGGGCTCTCTCAAAATCCCCACCACAGTCCCCTGTGATCCAGGAGGACTACTATGGGGGAAAAAAGGAAATTCAAGAAAAAGAGGTCCCACATGTATCTCCATCAGCATCACACACCAGGCCTACTTCTGTATACACTGACCAAAGAATGGCCAAAAATCCACCCCTCACCCATGAAGATACCACTCACCCTACAAGTAACCTGTCCAGAAAGGTGGGAAATGCCCCATAGCCCATTCTCCATTATTTGTGAGAATATCTAAGCTTTATTATACTTCCTATGTAGGCCAAATTAAGTGTTTCAGCTGCTATTTGAAATCCTGGCAGGCGGCCAGGCACAGTGGCTCACGCCTGTAATCCCAGCACTTTTGGGAGGCCAAGGCGGGTAGATCACTTGAGGTCAGGAGTTCAAGACCAGCCTGGCCAACATGGTGAAACCCTGCCTCTACTAAAAATACAAAAATTAGCTGGCCGTGGTGAGGGGCACCTGTAATCCCAGCTACTAGGGAGGCTGAGGCAGACGAATCGCTTGAACCTGGGAGGTGGAGGTTGCAGTGAGCCGAGATCATGCCATTGCACTCTAGCCTGGGTGACAAGAGCAAAACTCTGTCTCGAAAAAAAAGAAGAAAGAAATCCTGGCAGCCATCCTATGACAAGGGAAAAGGACAGAAGGGTACAAGAAAAGACAGTATATTTCATCAGGAACAGCTATAAACAATGCTAAGATAAAATACACAATCGTCTGACATAAACAGACGATTGTGATGGACAATGATGTGTCCATGATGTGTCCAATGATGGACAATGATAGACAATGGAGACTCAGGGGCTGTGGGGCTGGGAAGGGGGTGGATGATGAGAGGTTGCCTGGTGGGTACAACGTGTGTTATTCCCGGGATGGATGCACCGAAGGCCCTGACTTCACCACAAGGTAATATATCAACATAGCAAAATTGCACTTGTACCCCATTAATCTACACAAATGTTTTAAAATTTAAAAATTAAAACAAGAATTCTCCACCAAAAGCATCAGATAGAATCTACACTACTACTAAAGATCAAGCTGTTGATTGGTGTTCCTGTTTAGCCAGAAGGCATTGGATCCTGGAAAGCATAGAGCAGGCTTCAGGAAGGTTCAAGGAAACCAGGTATACCCCAAAACACATGGGGGTACATGGGCCCCATCTTCTAAATCATGTTTTTCCCACACACCCTCATCAAACATCGGAAATAGGACGAGCTGAACACGGACAAACTTACGTGCTCTTTCATCTTGTGAGCCACGGTTGTTGACATCATGATGCAGCAGAGGACGACGACCAGAATGAAGTAGAGGGCGTACATGAAGCGGGTGCTGAGGGACTGCCGAATCCTGGGGCAGCAATCACAGCAGAGAGAGCAGCCTGCAGACCCACAGCAGCAGGCCAGCTAGAAAAGGAACAGAAGGCATCTGCTTAGAGCATGATGCTGTGATAGAATAAGAAACATGGCCAGGCACTGTGGTACACATCTGGAGTTCCTGCTACTCGGGTGGCTGGAGGATCACTTGAGACTAGGATCGCTTGAGACTAGAGTTCAAGTTTAGCCTGGACAACACAGCAAGAACCTGTCTCTAAATAAATATATATACACACACACATATATATGTGTATATATATTTATTTATATAAATATATGTATATATATTGAGACAGTCTATATCTAATGTATATTTTATATATACATATATACATACACACACACATATACACACACACACATATATATTTTTAATAAGGCCCAGTGCAGTGATTCACACCTTTAATCCCAGAGCTGTGGGAGATCAAGGTAAGATTGCTTGAACCCAGGAGTTTGAGATCAGCCTGGGCAACACAGCAAGACCCCATCTCTTACAAAAAATGTTTTCTTTAATTAGCCAGGCATGGTGGCACAAACCTGTAGTCCCAGCTACTTGGGAGGCTATCTCCATGAAAAACATGACCAGGAAAAAAGAAAACAATCATATTAGGTTGGTGCAAAAGTAATTGTGGTTTTTGCCATTACTCTACATATATATATATATATAAAATTTGGTCTGGTGCAAGGGCTTCTAAAACTTCTGGAATTTCCTGAGTGACAGAGGTTAACAGGAGAGTATTTCGTTACTAATGCTCTTTTCAGTCATACCAGAGCTTGTACTAATGAGGCAACTCTTCCTGGGTCCCTAGATAGCTTCAGGATGGAAGGCTGGCTGTCAGTGGAACCAACCATGTGGTTTAGAGGGTCGGAACTTTCAGGAGCACACACCTGGGCAGGGACTGAAGACTGAGCTAATTACCAATAGCCCATGATTTAATCAGCCGCATGTACATAATAGTGCCTCCATAAAAACCCTAATCAATGGGATTCAGAGCTTCCAGTTTGGTGAACGCATCCATGTGCCTGGAGGGTGGTGCCCCCAAACTCCAGGGGAATGACGCTCTGGCGCTTGGGACCCTTCCGGACAGTGCCCTGTGTACCTCTTCATCTGGCTGTTCATTTGTCTCCTTTATAATAAACTGGTAATCGCCAGTAAAGAGTTTTGGTGAGTTCTGTGATCCATTCTAGCCCATTATTGAACCTAAAGAGGGGATGCTGGGAACCCCTGATTTATAGCTGGTCAGTCAGAAGTATGGAAGGCCTAGATTTGCAATTGGCATCTGAAATGGGAAAAGTCTTGTGGAACCCAGCCCTTAACCTGTGAGGTCTGTGCGAACTCTAGGTAGTTAGTGTCAGAATTGAATTAAATTGTGGGATGCCCAGTTGGTGTCCTGTACTGAGTCACACCACTTTACCAACGTATTCACCCAGGTCTTCTGTAGGTCGACCTTCCAAGCTACAAGATGAACATTCTTCCCAGGTACCTTGACCATAGGACATGCAGGAATAGTTCGGTGTGTGAACAAAGCTTTCATCGGAATTGTTCTGGTGCTATCTTTAATGACAACCATCAATGGTTTGGGAGATGCCCAATTATTACACAGAAAAGGCACAGTTCATCTGAAGTATTATAATCGTGACTCTCAGACAAAAAGATTTCTAGAATCAGCTAAGAGCAAGAGAAGAAGCCAAGAACTAGTAAACAAAGTGGGAAGAACATGAAAAACAAAAAGTTGGGCCCAAGAAAGTGAGGGAGAAGAAAAGGAAAAATCAGTTAGGCAGACAGTTAAGGCTAGTCCTCAGAGAAACAGACTGAAAAATCACAGCTACACATACAAATAAGAGTTGCCTGGGGAAAAACTAAACTGCAGCTGCACTGATAAGAAAGCAGGGCCCAGCATAGAAGCCTTTTGTTCTTTGTGTGATTAGCAGGCTCCCAGGGAAAAGTTTCCTCTCCTTCTCAGGCACATACACGGTGGGCTCCGTGGGAACTTGGACAGGGAGTGGGGAGGTGCTGGGGGAGGCTTACCTAAAACACAGTTATACAAATGAGGAGCTGCACTTTGTGTTTACCCAACACATGCCCGTGTCTGCACTGATAAGGAGAGTTACACAGACAGCTGCACAGATAAGGGAACTTAGGCAAACAGCTACAGAGATGAGGGGAGTTTCTCATAAAAGCTTTCAGACTCAACTGTAAAAACAGCGACTCACTCAGGTCCTCCTTTCCGTTGCACAGAGCTTTCTTCCTTCACTCCAACTTCACCCTTGTGTTCATATTAATCCTTACTTTTCTTGGTCATGAGACAACGGACTTGGATAACACCTCGGACAACATGACCATCAACCCTAGACGGTTTCAAAAGGAACCTGTCAAAATCCATGAGCCTAAGGATGAATGTACAAGCACCCAGGGTGCTGGGATGGGAAAGGCCTGCAGCCATACACCCTTGTAGGAAATAATGAGAGTATGTAACTTGAAGCTCAAAAGAAATGGGTGCCTTTTACACTGCATTTCTACCAGAGTTTCATGTCCCAAATGGTAAGCTTTTTGGGTTAATGAGTAGGACGTGGGCCCAGAGGAGCACAGAGCTCCTGCTATACCACTAACAGCATACACATCTTTTCTTTGGGATCTTTAATAAACCATAAGGTAATAGAGGATGGTGATTAAAAGCTCAGGCTCAAAGCTTGGCTGGGTTTGTGGCCTGGCTTTGCCACCTACTAGCTGTGGACTACAAGCAAGTTATTTATCCTTTAAAAACTCAAGACTTGGCCAGGCACGGTGGCTCACACCTGTAATCCCAGCACTTTAGGAGGCCAAGGCAGGTGGATCGTGAGGTCAGGAGATCAAGACCATGACCATCTTGACCAACATGGTGAAACCTCGTCTCTACTAAAAACAAAACAAAACAAAACAAAACAAAACAAAAAACAAAAAATTAGCCGGGTGTGGTGGTGCACAAAAAAAAAAAAAAAAGAAAGAAAACCTCAAGACTTCTCGTTTATAAAGTGGGGGTGGCAGAAGTACTACATGGTGTCTTGGATAACCTAATCAGACACAACTGGCACCAGAAAGGAGTCCCTGTTAAGCCAACAGGGCAATGCTACAAGAAATTACCATAAACTGCAGATTACAATACAATCTGTATGTATTAACACTATACTCTATATAAACCTGAAGCCCAACAATTCAATCTTTTGATAATGATTTGGAAGGAAGTTTGAGACTCTGCAAGGCTTCAAAACAAGCATCAATTAGAATGCTACACCATAAACATCACTTACAATGAGCTACGATCACAGGTATATGGGTAAGACAACATACCATAATGGTATGACAGATCTTGGAATCACAGTCATTTCCCTAGTTATCTCATCTACTTCATGAGACTGTCATTGTTGGAGCCCTGTGTCATTCTCTACTGTTTCATCACTACAAATTTTTCCTAACCAACTCTCTCCATCTTACGTCCGATTTTCCAAGCCAGCTTCCTCCAGATTCTTCTTGACTCACAAAACTAAGCCACTGCTTTGTAAAAGAAGGCATTCTACTCGGGCTGAGATAAGAGAATACACAAGTGGTATCCTAACATTACTGCATGTGTGGGTGTTTTATGGGCCACTTTCCTTTACAATTCCTTCACTGATGTTCTCAATCTCTGATTTTACTGACCTCTTTCCACTCACATGCCCCAATTTTAAACACACACACATACAACTGTCCCCTCCCACTGCTTTAGCTGGCTTTTCTCTGGGTCCTGCCTCCTGAACCCTTTCCTAACTGCCTCCTTCACTGATTGCTTTTTTTTTTTTTTTTTTTTTAAGAGACAGAGTTTCATTGTGTTACACAGACTGGCCTCAAACTCCTGGGCTCAAGTAATGCTCCTGCCTCAGCCTTAGCTGGGACTACAAGCACAGGACACCATGATACCACGCCTGGCTGGTTGCTAACTCTCTGTTACCCTGTGGTCTTAGATAACTTCTCACTATATATATATATATTTTTTAGACGGAGTCTCACTCAGTCGCCCAGGCTGGAGTGCAGTGGCACGATCTTGGCTCATTGCAAGCTCCGCCTCCTGGGTTCACACCATTCTCCTGCCTCAGCCTCCCGAGTAGCTGGGACTACAGGCGCCCACCACCACGCCTGGCTAATTTTTTGTATTTTTAGTAGAAATGGGGTTTCACTGTGTTAGCCAGGATGGTCTCAATCTCCTGACCTTGTGATCCGCCGTCTCGGCCTCCCATAAAGTGCTGGGATTACAGGTGTAAACCATGGTGCCCAGCGACCTCTCACTGTATTTCAAGTTCAAATGTGATCAACAAAATACTTATTCTATTTGGGAAAATAAGTATTTTGGAAACAGTTAATGCCTCCCACAATAAAACATTCCCACAGCTGAATCAACATTTAAACTTACTATTATCTCCACAGAGGGAAAAATAAACAGATACAAACATCACTGTGAGCCTAATTGGAACTGATCATCTAAAGGCAGACAAATAGCAACAGAAGGGACATGATTGTGGAAAATGTAAAAAGAAAGCCCTATTGGTTTAACCCTATTCTGTCATTAAAGTCATATGCCATTGTATGGATCTGATTTTCCAAATTTCATTTTCACTCTTACTCTATACAGTGCTATAGTATTATAAATATACATATGTACATATATATGTGTCTATATGTATGTGTACCTATACACACACATTCCTAATATTAGAATGGACTAGCCTTTCTTACTAGCCCAAAAGTGATTTATCAAAGTAAACTATGCTAATAATTAAGGTTCGAGCACATTATCTTAAGCTACACATTGATATATATACCAGGTGGAAATTCAAAACAGCATCTGTAAAAGAAACATTTATGTTAGCATCTAGGGAAATCTCACAGCCCTGCTGACTGAACACTTGTTTCTGGAGGAGCATACCTTTGAATAAAATGGGTTCACATCCAGCCCCTGCCACCTACAGGGTTAAGACACTGAGCACGTCACTCACTTTCAAAACTGGAAAAATCAATTCCTGGCTGGAACTACTGGTGCTTTCACAAGCTTGGAGAGAAGTGCCAGGGTTTCGTTACCCCTGGCTCCAAGAGGACATAAAGCTTTTACTGAAAAAGTTACAGCATATAAAAAACAAATAAATATAGAATATACAACGCCAAGAGGGAACGCTAATGTAAACCATGGACTTTAGGTGGTAGTGATGTGTCAAGGTAGGTTCATCGATTCTAACAAATGTACCAGTCTGGTGGGAGGAGCTGATAATGGGGGAGGCCGTGCGAGTGGGGAGGGGAGGTATATGGGAACTCTCTGTATCTTCCTCTTAATTGTGCTGTGAACCTAAAACTGCTCTAAAAAAAAAACCTAAGCCTATTTTTTAAAAATATAAATAAATAAATGAACAAAACAGTGCCTGCCCCCCAACGACTCAGTAAATGGACATTGGCTGAATAATGTATGGTGAAGTCACAGTGGCAACACTCCTCACGCACAGTGGCTGGCAATCCCCTCCATGGGAACAAGTTCACAATGGCATGCTATACTCAATTTCCCACGCAAGCACTGAATCACAGAGAATACTAAGGGTGTTGATTTGTAGATACTGCACACTCTCCTCCTCCAAGGAAGTAACATTCACACACGCAAAAGGGAGTCCAACAACATCTTCAGAGGGCAATGCTTGCAATCCTTCCAGAAACTCCTCTCACAGATACATTTCCAAAAAGACACAGATTTAGGTATGAGGCTGTTCATAACAAACACTAGAAACAGCCTTATTTTCCAGCTACCCAGGGACTAGTAAAATGAATTACGACCTATACAATGAAATATTTGTTAATACGTCAGGTGTGTTGGGCTAAATTGTGTCCCCCAAAATTCATATGTTGAAGTACTAAACCCTAGTACCTCAGAAAGTGACTGTATTTGCAGATAGGGCCTTTAAAAAGGTAATTAAGGTTAGACCAGGTGCGGTGGATCACGCATGTAATCCCAACTCCCAAAGCAAGTGGATTGCTTGAGGCCAGGAGTTCGAGGCCAGCCTGGCCAACCTGGCCAACATGGCAACACCCCGTCTCTACTAAAAATACAAAAATTAGCCAAGCATGGTGGCACATGCCTGCAGCCCCAGCTTCTGAGGAGGCTGAGGCATGAGAATCGCTTGAACCCGGGGGGGCAGAGGTTGCAGTGAGCCGAGATCGCGCCACTGCACTCCAGCCTGGGTGACAGAGCCAGACTCTGTCTCAACGAAAAAGGTATTTAAAAGTTAAATACGACCACTGGGGTGGTCCCTAATCCAACAGGACTGCTTCTAAGAAGAGGAGGACACACACACAGGGACAGCACAGCAACACGGTGGCCATGTACAAGCCAAGGAGAGAGGCCTCAGAAGAAAGCGACCCTGCACACACCTTGCTCTTGGACTTCTGGCCTTCACAAGTGAGAAGCTGAATTTCTGTTGGGTAAGCCACCCAGTCAGTGTGACTTTGTTATGGTGGCCCCAGCCAACCAAGACAGGCAGTACACCCTGCTATTTCATATCTGTGTACATACACATATGTGTAGATACAAGACCACTAACACTGACTACCCGAGGAACAGGCCTAGATGTGGGGAAGAACCGGGGACATCTATGATACTTATTGTTCTGCTCTCCTGGTTGGGTTTTTACCATGTGCATGCATTACTCTTATAGTTAAAAAATGAAGAAAACTGACTACTTGAGAAAAGTAAACGGCGCGTGGTGGCTCATGCCTGTAATCCCAGCACTTTGGGAGGCACCCAGCACTGGGTAGGCGGATCACTTGAGCTCAGGATTTTCAGCCCAGCCGGGTCAACATGGCAAAACCCCGTCTCTACAAAACATACAAAAATTAGCCAGGCATGGTGGTGCATGCCGGTGGTCCCAGCTACTTGGGAGGCTGAGGCAGGAGGATTGCCTCCCAAATAGCTGGGACCACAGGTCGAGGCTGCAGTGAGCAGAGGTTGCACCATTGCACTCTGGTCTAGGCCACAGAGATCCTGTCTCAAAAAAGAAATAAAATAAAAGCAACTAAGTTGAACGATAGTGATATGAAAGCATTTGCAAATGTGGTATTGCTGTATGTTGGGCTTTTCCCTTCTGAAGAAGCTTCCCCTCCAGCAACCATACTGCAAAGGAAAATCTTTCGAAGAGCCTGGCACATCCTCCCTCCAACCGCAGGAATGGCAAAGGCTTTTCTAAATAGGAGGTGCTTTGTCCTTGCCGGGGCAAAGAATCAAAATGAAAGGGTAAGCTGACTCTTGCTTATCTTACCTGAAGCTGGGCCTCCCACTTACTGTTATTTTTCTTCTCCAATGAAGGACCAGCCCCGCAACACACACACATACTACAAAAAATAAATATGTCTCCCTCTCTGTCCTCCGCACCAGCCTTGGGCACAGATGGTCCTTCCAAGGATTGACCTAGGTGTGTGAGGAAATGCTCACAGAAACATGAGCTAGGGCTGGTAGTAACTTCCAAGTACTTCTTCCGTTAAATTAAAAAGCACAATACCTTCATTACCTAGAATTTCCAGCTGGCAACAAGAAGGCCAAACATATTACAAAATCGGCATGCACACACACACAACACAGGTACCTTAATCATAAAAGGGTCTCTGTCTCCCTCTCTCACGTCTTACTTTCACAGTTCCAAAGGCCTGACTACCAGGTTCTTAAGCCACAGCAACCAAGAGGACAAACTGCTGGGGAGAACCACAGAACCTGGACTCAACTCTAGCGAAGTGACCTGCCCTTCTGGGTCTTAGTTGTCAACACCTGTAAGTCGAAGGAGCCCAGGTAGATGATGGGTGGTAGATCAACAGGTTTCATCTCACATCCAACGGATGGGCAGCAGCTGCCTGAAACTCTGTGCTGAGGAGGATTCTTAAGGCTGAATGTCTCAGCGGGGAAAGTGCAATGATCACTGAGTACCATCTGCCACAGGCATGGAAAGAGAGCATGGTGGCATCACACCACACTCCTGTCAACCCTGCAAGAGGTAACTGGATATCCTTAGCATCCATAACTTCTTAGATGTTGAAAAACAAACTGCAACAGGCAAGCATGATGAGTTAATCCCAGAGCAAGGAGGAGAGAAAAGCAACCAAAAGGAGAAGCCAGAACTAAAAAGTGGAGCAGCGGTAAGCTCTTCAAGCACATGTGAGACAAAATGGCAAATGTAAGAAGCCACGTTTGCTTTTCTGCTTGCCTGCAGAATTTTACAAAATCCCTTACCAGCAGAACTCCACAAAGCCCCTGACTCTGACCAAGTGCAGCCCTCCAGAAGAATGGCCTGAAGATGATCAGCAGCACACAGCACAGGTTCCCGAGTCTCTTGCCTGAATCAGGTAAGTTCAATGACCCTAGCCCTTGCCTCTTTCTGTACATGTCTGACAGGATTAATGACTATGCCTCTATCATCTATAACCACATGAACTGCTGCGCCCAAACCTTGATGAGATCTTGCTCTAATCTAACTTCGAGCACATCTGTTGTAACTTCTGAGCACTGGAAGAGCCGCCATCACCTGTCTATAAACTGTGGGCTGAAATTCTGCCTTGGAGCAGTCTAACAGAAACTCTCTGAAAGACTAACAGGTTGCAAGCTTCAGCAAGACTTCTGAATAAACTAAGTTGATTTGAAAGCCTGATTTTTCTTTAGCTGACACACAGGTAATATAAGCATCACTCTGTTGCTGCATGGTCTATGTTCTGCATGGTAACAGCTCACACACGGCAGTGTGATCACTCATATTCACGACAATGGCCCAGGCAGCACATACGTTCTGTTACCTTCATTCCACTTAGGAATGAAAGAAGTATCCTAAGCAAATAAGTGCTTAGGACAGTTCTGTCACAAGAATGATCCCAAATGTGGGTCACAGTTTTTAGCTTCAGTGCTTGAGTTTTGGGGAGTATGAACCCCTCAGCCATGTGGAAACCAACTATTCTGAAGGACTTGCTCCTCAACGGGGCTGGACAGCCAAGTTGGCTTTCATGTGTCTAAACTAAGTCCAAACCATAAAACGAAGTGTGACACCACCTCTCATTCAGTCCCTTTTCTTAATTCTGGAAATACAGGAGACCTAGCAAAGCTAAGGAAAGACATTAAGAGTTTTCTGTGAGCTACAAAAATTATAATACTGTTCCTTAATAAACGGCAGTGGAATGGTGCACAGTGGGGAAGTTCCTCAAATATTGAAGCTGACCAAGCTGTTAGAACTCAGGTGTTCCTGGGCATGCTGGGAGGTTGTAGTACCAAGGTAATAGAAGACATGCATTAAAAACATAAAACTGGGTTCAAAGTTTTTTATTCAAGTAAACAACACTGCATCTTTTAACTACAGAGTTCCACACCTTTCAGTAATACATAATACTACCCATGCCGTGTGAGGGCCTCCTTCCCTTCCTTCTCTTTTGAAGCTTTAGGGTTACCTTTGAGTCAACTGTGGTCTGCAGAAGAAATGAACACTTCTCTACTTTGGAGAGCAACATTCATTGAAATTCTGGACCCAACAACCAACATTGTGTGGCTTAATCTTCCCATCTCAAGCTCAGAAATAGCTTCCACTGAGCTTAGACAGACCTTTCTTCCCACTACAAAAGGGCAGTTGTGGGGTGGGGGGGGTGTTGGTAAACCCTCCCTCTTGGCACCACAGTGCCAGGTACTGTCCTTTATTGATAGCTATGCAATGGCATGGTGCAACTTAAAAGCTAGAAGAACGAGCACAAAAATTCCTCTGCTCAATAAAGGACTGTTTTACTGAACAAACAGTGTAACTGCAGGTAGTTCCTAACTCACAAATGGTTGTATTCTAGAAAACTCAACACATACACATGTGGTTTATCTGGGGCTTACAGTGGCTTTCCCCCATACAAAAGAATACATGGCAACCTATGAAAGCTTACTGAATCAGCCAGGCACAGTGGTTCACACCTGTAATCCCAGCACTTCGGGAGGCTGAGGCAGGTAGACCACTCAAGGTCAGGAGTTTGAGACCAGCCTGGACAAAATGGTGAAACCCTGTCTCTACTAAAAATACAAAAAATTAGCTAGATGTGGTGGTGGGTGCTTGTAATCCCAGCTACTCAGGAGGCTGAGGCAGGAGAATCGCTTGAACCCAGGAGGCGGAGGTTGCAGTGAGCAGAGATCGCGCCACTGTACTCCAGCCTGGGCAACAGGGCAAGACTGCATCTCAAAAAAAAAGAAAAAAGAAAGCTAAAGCTTACTGAATCCATCATAATATTAGCTAGCAATAGTTAACACTTATTAATCTCTTACTCTCTGCAAGGCACAACAATTATTATTACCTGTTACAATCATCCCTATTTTACAGAGATGAGACCAAGGCTCAGAGAGGTTAAACAGCAGCTTAAGGTCACAGAGCCGGCAAGTACTAGACTTAATTTAAATGTGGTAGGCTCTTTGCCATTCTTCTCCACTTACTGCAGGCATAAGCGCATGAACAAGACAGGTAACACTGGCCTGAAACTGGCTTCAAACCTCGGTTTCCTACAGGAGGGAGACAGACTACACTGGAAAAAGGAAGCAATTTTTCTTCCCTGCCCCTGTGTGTACAGTAAGCATTCAGCAAGTATCTGAAGAGGTCACTTCCCTTTCTGTGCCCCTTCCTGTCTCCCATGCAAACTCTGACCTCAGTGAACATGGATGGCTTCTTCTAGTGTCTTGCCCCAAGCAGCTCAACCACCGCAATCACCAAGCTCCCTGCCTCACCAAATCCTACCCCATATTAAAAGCCCTATTTCCTAATTCTATGGAAATAACCAGGCCATTCATTCACTCAGCTAATATATACTATACTCTACACATGCTATGTGCTTTGTCAATTCCTGGGAATACCGCAGTAAACAAGAGACCTTGATTCTACACTCTCTAAGCAAGAAAACAAAGATATACATAAGATGACCATCTACATGACATCTATTACACATCTAATACATGTGGTTTAAGAGAAGAAACCTACATGTCCAATAAAAAGATTAAGATTTAAGATCAGTTAAATTACGAAAGGTTCATGTTATAGAATATAATACACCCACTGAAATGATTATATAGGTTATACAGAAAAATTTATGGCCATGGAAAGACGTCCACATTGTATAAACTGAAAATAGTTAACATTAATAGTGTAGAGTATGATAGCATTTTGGGTAAAAATATAACAAGACATAGATCAGCACTAACGACAACAAAAAACAAACTAGAAGGATATATCAGTACATCAACAGTAGTAAACAGAGTTGTAGAATTATGAGTGACTATGCTCTTCTGTATTTTCTGAACTCTCTGCAACAAGCATACATCTTATAATTAGAAAAACATTACAGGTTTCTATTTTGGAAGAAAACAAAACATTCCTGTTCCACCTCATAGGTGGTAAGCCCTCAAATATTTGTTAAATGCATCAGACAATGAGTAAATCAAACCTACTTCAATGTGATTGGAAGAAAACAGCCAGAGTGAACTATCACCATAATTGAGGCATTAAAAAAAAACAAAAACACCTCCTGTACTATACACTTGAAAATAGTTGGGTCAGGAGCAGTGGCTCATGCCTGTAATCCCAGCACTTTGGGAGGCCAAGGCAGGCGGATCACTTGAGGCCATGAGTTGGAGACCAGACTGACCAACATGGTGAAACTCTGTCTCTACTAAAAATACAAAATTAGCCAGGTGAAGTGGCACATGTCTGTAATCCCAGCTACTTGGGAGGCTGAGGCAGGAGAATTGCTTAAACCCAGGAGGCAGAGGTTGCAATGAGCCAAGATCATGCCATTGCACTCCAGCCTGGGCAACGAGAGTGAAACTCCATCTCAAAACAATAGTTAAGATGGTAAATTTTATTAGCCGGGCAAGGTGGCGGGCGCCTGTAGTCCCAGCTACTCGGGAGGCTGAGGCAGGAGAATGGCGTGAACCCGGGAGGCGGAGCTTGCAGTGAACCGAGATCGCGCCACTGCACTCCAGCCTGGGCGACAGCGAGACTCCGTCTCAAAAAAAAAAAAAAAAAAAAAAAAAGATGGTAAATTTTATGTACGCATTTTTTACCCTGCAAGAAAAAAAAAATTCCTTAAGCCTTGTAAAACTTTTTAGAGTTTAACTGATGCAAATAAACCAATACTTGGTAGAATTTGAAGCAATTAAAAATAAAATAAAATAATTAAACAGCTATCTATATGGCTAGGATTTGTGTCCCCACCCAAAGCTCATGTTGAATTGTAATCCCTAATGTTGGAGATGGGGCCTGGTGGGAGGTGACTGCATCATGGGGGAAGATTTCTGATGAATGGTTTACCACCATCCACTTGGTACTGTTCTCACAACAGGGAGTGTGTTCTCATGAGATCTGGTCATCTGAAGTGTGTGATATCTCCCACTCTCTCTCTCTCTTGCTCCTGCTCCTGCCATGTAAGACACCTGCTCCTCCCTTGTCTTCTGCCATGATTGGAAGCTTCCTGAGGCCTCCCCAAAAGCAGAACCTGCTATGCTTCCTGTACAGCTTGCAGAATGGTGAGCCATTTAAAGGTCTTTTCTTTATAAATGACCCAGTCTCAGGTATTTCTTTATAGCAATGCAAGAACAGATTAATACGGCTACCTAAAAGTTCAAGAAGTTAAACAGAAAGCTATATATCTGCCTAGACTAGAAATATGCTCTTATAGTTCCTTTATCTGGGTTTCTTAAATTTTATTTTGAGTTCAGAGAATCCTCTAAAGCGCCAAGGCTTTCATCATCATGCCCGTAACTGTGGCAGCAGGATTGTGGGGACTGTGAGAGACGAGTTTCTGGCAAGTGGTTTCTCAAACAAGTTTCAACATACTAGAGCGGTGTTACTTTCCACGTTGAACATTTCCATGAAACAAACAGTCAAGGGTCAACTTAGTATCTCCAGCCACCAGAACCAAGTCTGAAATGGGCAAGAAGAGGCTATGAACGCATACAAAGCCATCAGTCAGCTTTGGGGTTACAATGGAGTCTGGGACAAAGATGTTCCCCTTTTTTGGAGTCTCTTTCCCAGGAGGTTAGGGCTACTTTCAGCACCAGAAGAATGTTTATCAAGTCCTCTGTTCTCAGACAGCAGTGGGATTATTTGAATCATTCCATCACACCACCCTCTCTCTACCTTAAAATTAAAAATATCATATCACACTTGATACATTTTAGCAGGTTGGTGAGATCTATAAGGTTTGAGGTTGAGGGTAAACAACATCCCTTCTGACAGCTCAACAGAAAACAAACGTTCCTCAGGGGCAGGTCCTTCAGAGCAGCGTTTCTATCAGTCGACACTATTGACTGGGGGCCAGAAAATTCTTTCTTGTGGGGGGCTGACCTGTACACTGGATGCTGATGTTCAGCAGCGCCCCTCCCTGCCTCTACCCGCTAGATGCCAGTCACAACTCCCCCTCTCCCCTGCAAGGCGTGATGATCAGAAATGTCTCCAGACAATGGCTCCCCAGTTAAGAGCCACTGAGTTAGGGGTGAAAAGCAAGAGCCACCTCCACAGTCAGACTGTGGGGTTCACCACCTTCAGTCTGAACACAGGAGAGCATGCTGGCAACTTATGTGTGTGAGAAAACTTGCTGGAAAGCTAAAGCCGTCTTTACACCTTCATTTCCACTGAGGAAAAAACAAGAGCTGTGGGAACATTCACTGGCACCCACTGAGGCAACAAATACCTGTGGCAGAACAGGGCTGAAAAAGGTGAGTTAAGTAAGTTCTATTAAGAAAAAGGTATAAGAAAATGAAACCTTGAAACTCAAAACGGAGAAGTGTAGGAGACTGGGAGAAAACAAAAGTACTCATTGGGTTTTAAATTTTTTTTTTAAATTAGTTTTAGGGCTGGGCACAGTGGCTCCTGCCTGTAATCCCAGCACTTTGGGAGGCCGAGGTGGGTAGATCGCTTGAGTCCAGGAGTTTGAGACCAGCCTGGGTAACATAGTGAGACACTGTCTCTACAAAAAATACAAAAATTAGCCAGGCATGGTGACACAAGCCTGTAGTCCCGGCTACTTGGAAGGCTGAGGTAGGAGGATGGATTGAGCCCAGAAGGTAGGGGTTACATTGAGCTGAGATTGCATCACTGAACTTCAGCCTGGGCAACAGAGTTAGACTCTGTCTCTAAAAAACCAAATAAAATAAAATGCAGTAAAAACTAGTTTCATTTATAAAGTAAGTTTGATGTTTACATTTTTATTCTTAATTTTTAATTTTAATTTTTTTATTTTGATATTTTTATTTTACAAATTTTTAATTAAAATAAGTTTATTTAAAAGTTTTATTTTTAATTTATAAAATAAAGTTAATTTTAAATAGTCTCAGCAAAAAAGAAGGTGGGCAGAAACCCTGCTCGTTCTACTTTATAAATAGTAGCTTACCAACCGGCAGCCAGTGAAACACTAAACCCAAAATTTGCCTCATTGTGTCATGGAGATTATGCTGCAAGGGAGAAACCTGCCAAGCCCTTTCCAAGAGGTGCTATGTGCCAGCCCAATCCCCAAACCCTGCCAAGCCACGGAGTGCTTTCTAGGCTGGTGACAGGCCCCGGTGCCAGCTAGATGCCCGTATGCTCGGGGATGGAAACAGAAAGGAGCTCATTTCACTGCTCTCAGAGAGCTGGAGTGCAGAGGACCTTAGAACCCAAGTGCACCAAAAGCTTCAAGAGTTTAGCGGCGAGTGAGCTCTGTTCCCCACCAAACGAAATTCTATGCACAATATGTAACACATATGGATGCAGTATAATACCAAAAATGCAGTTCTATATTCATACAGTATTTATTAAATGCTTACTAGTGACTGGGTACTGGTTCTAGGAGTTGGTAGTATAGTCCCTGCTCTCAGGAAGCTCACATTTTAGTGGATTTTTTAATCAAACTCAGCATCCAGAAAATTCAACCTAAACAGGGCTACATCCCAAAACCTGCACTGGAAGTCCCTGATCTAGTCCAGTCCTCCTATTTTCCTGATGTGAAAACCGAGGCCCAGAAAGGTTAGGTGATTTGGCTCAAGGACAAATCTAGTGACAACCATCAGTGGAGCATCAAAAAACACATCAGTGCAAACAACTCAGCAGTCTGGAAAAGGAAGGAGCTAGTCACTCATCCTCTGGGTTCCACACTTCTGTATCTACTGTGCAATATACTAACAGACACTTGAGACAACTAAAGGAAGTCATCGTTAGTAGCTTTAAAAAACGCTCTGCTCCATCTCAAAAACAAACAAACAAACAAATGCTCTGCTGATCCTAGGAAGAAGGCAGTTTCAAGTGTCTCAGAGTCTAATACATTTTGAAAGGTTTCCCTCATGACAGTTAAAATGAAAAGCCAGCATGTGTCGCATTAACCCTGGGGTGGCCACAAAACCGGTGTTCCTGGCTGGGCGCAGTGGCTCACGCCTGTAATCCCAGCAGTTTGGGAGGCCAAGGTGGGCGGATCACCTGAGGTCGGAAGTTCTAGACCAGCCTGACCAATATGAAGAAACCCCATCTCTACTAAAAATACAAAATTAGCCGGGCATGATGGCACATGCCCGTAATCCCAGCTACATGAGAGGCTGAGGCAGGAGAATCACTTGAACCCGGGAGGCAGAGGTTGCAGTGAGCCAAGATTGCATTATTGCACTCCAGCCTGGGCAACAAGAGTGAAACTCCATGGTGGCACGTGCCTGTAATCCCAGCTACTTGGGATGCTGAGGCAGGAGAATCACTTGAACCAGGGAGTCGGAGGTTGCAGTGAGCCGAGATCACGCCATTGCACTCCAGCCTGGTGACAGAGCAAGACTCTGTCTCAAAAAAAAAACAAAAACGTCTGGTGCTCTGGAACAGCTACAGGCTGTGCTATGGTAATGCCCACCCCCGACTACCTCCCTTCCTGCGCTTCTGAGAAGCTGACAGCCGACTAAATCACCCCATGTGCAGATTCAACCACTGGCCGCTCTCCCCACAAACCACATCACAGAAAGGGCTCACTACTCAAAAGAACACCTCTGACCCATTCCACTGCCCAGTTAACAATATGTTTCTCTTTCAAGGTGGTTAGTTTAGCAACAAGGGCTCTGTACAAGGAAAAACTTGCACGCTTCACCTACCCTAGATCCCAAGAACAGGATTCTGTTCTTAGGCCTGTCCAATAAAAGATGATTATTTCAAGCCTTTCTAATATTTTTCACATAAATACATAAATTAGAAAACAAAATGTCAGACAACAGTCCTCTGGTTTGGAAAACCACAGCTGTACCTGGATAGTACCAGTGCTCAGAGGCAAGATGAGGGGAAGGGGAAAGGGAGGCATGAGCCCACACTAACCTCTCAAGACGCATGTCCCTCCTACAGGGTCGCCCTCACTCCTCTAACCCACCCCATGTTCTGGATGCCTGGTAGTGCCATGAAAGTCCTGGTTTAACAGCTTTTTTCTTGGAGTAACAGCTGCACTGTTTTCCTACAGCTGAGAAAACACTTTTTCTCACAGTTAACTTTAGCCTTCATCAACCCTCAAACTTCCGGAAACCTTCTTTCCAGCTCTTCCCTCTTTTCACCCTTGAAATTCATCTTCTTCTTCCACTTCTAGCTTGAAGTGGAAGGAACGAATAGGTGTGTGCCTTTCCCCCAAACAAATAGCCGCTGTTCATTGCCTTTTCAAGCAAGCACTGCCAGATGCCCAGTGGGTTTTATCAGCACCCCTCCACCCACTTCTGGAGCAGGTCCTCATTCCAAGGCAAGCTGGCACAAAGCCCTAGACAGCCTTTGTGAGGATGCCTGCATTCAAGCACCAGCTGCCTCGATGGCACCAACTGGCAGAGAACTGTCATGCAATTACCCCTTCGCCCCCAGCTTGAGAAACTCCTGTTTATGTCCTTAAAATACATTTGCAAAAGGAACCAGGGCCAAATGAAGGTGCTTATACTTATTTCTTCTATCATCAACAGAAATGAAAATAACCTTACGTCACCACCCGCCAACCTTTACCTTTTTGTTTTTTCATTCAGGGTATTGGCTACACAACCAAGTACAGGAGTACAGAGATAGAAGCAAGTCACAGGCCAGGCGCGGTGGCTCACGCCTGTAATCCCAGCACTTTGGAGGCCGAGGCAGGTGGATCACCTGAGGTCAGGAGTTCAAGACCAGCCTGGCCAACATGGCCAAACCCCGTCTCTACTAAAAATACAAAAAACTAGCTGGGTATGGTGGCACATGCCTGTAATCCCAGCTACTCAGGAGGGCAAGGCAGGAGAATCGCTTTAACTCAGAGGCGGAGGTTGCAGTGAGCCCAGACAGCGCCACCATACTCCAGCCTGGGCGACAGAGCAAGACTCTGTCTCAATAAATAAATAAAAAAAAAAAAGAGAGAGAGAGAGATAGAAAGAAACAAGTAACTTGCTCATATTGGCAGCGGTGTTCCCTCTACTTTTTAAAACTACAAGGCAGAAGTCTTCTATCAGCCCTAGATTGTGAAGACTAGCACTCCAGCATCAAAATCAAACACAATGGACCTCAATGCCAGGCTGACTGAACGAATTGTTATTGGGCTGCAAAGTAAACAGGCCAAAGGGGTAGGCTGTTCAGGAAACAGATCTTAATTACTGTTATTTGTTCAGTCAAACCTAGCATTTATTTCTCCAGTCAGCTGGGTGGAGTGGATGTTGGACTAGGCAAAGAAGGCTCCTTTGAAGATTCTGGATCTTTCTCACCCCTCCTTCCTTCCCCTGCAAGGAAATCCAAGGCCTCAACACTCAGGGAGCCCCAAGTGGAGAGCTAGTTTGGGGCCAGGACACACCTGATTGATGGCGCCTCTGAGGTAGGCACCTCTGAGTCACTGCCCTCCATGGAGAGAAAGGAATCTGAGGGCTCCAGACAGGAAACTGAGGGGTGAAGCGGGGAGGGGGGCAATCAAGTAGTAACTGGGAAAAAAAGGACTCTGATGTGGTGGTGGGAGTGGTGGTGGTAGGAGGGTGGCCTGGGGAGATGGAGGAGCCTGCTGGAGTGACAGGAACAGAGGTTTGGGAGGAGTGTGGATGTATGCATGAGACAGCAGGGAAGAAATGGGGTCTTGAGCAGCGTGGATGAGGGAAAAGAGCCAGGAAGTGGAGGAAGCCCCCCAAGAGTGGAGGAAGCCCCCCAAAACAGGTCAGCCCTGAGCAGAACAAAAGCAGAGACTGCCTCACTGCAAGAGCAGAGAGCACTCGGCCATGCTAGAGGATCTTGGCTCAATGGCACTCCAAAGGGGGCTCATGAACAGCTGCCTGGGCATCACGGGGAGTCTCAGCCTCCATCCCAGATCTACTGAAGCAGAACTGGAGCCTGCAGGGTAAAAATAAATAAATAAATAAATAAATAAATAAACAAACCTTCCCAGGGGATCATCTGACATCAGCCGACAGCAGGCACATTTAACAATCCTGTGCACCTTTAATAATCCTGTGTTCAAGTGATGACAACACGCCACACACCCAACAGCCAGCTGCCCTCACTCTTCATTCAGAAGGGTCCTTTGGTGATGGCAAATAACAAAAGCAAGTTTCCCGTGCGATCACACACCACTTCAATATAACAGATAAGGGAATCATGAGAGACTAGCATGCAGTCTCTGAAAAAGGTGTCTGTAATTCAACCGGGAAAAAATGCTAATGGACACATCCTTAGGAGAGATGAATACACAAAAATATTAACCAGGATTATGAGATGTTAGATGGCCTTTGTTTACTTTATCTTGTCTATGTTTTCAAGGTTTAACATTAAGCACGAATTTCATAAGTTTTTTAAATGAAGAGAAAACTGCAATATTTTAATAGGTAAAGAATCAAAGAGTAGAAAAAAAGTAAAAAGCCTATTTAATTTGCTACCCACCATATAGGATATGTTTTGTTGTCTGTAAAATGCACTCCATTGGTCTACATTAAAAAGCAAGACAACTTTAGCCAAAAAAAAAAAAAAAATCAATGAACATCAAAAGAAAATAAATACTATAAAATGAGTTTTGAGGATACCTTTAATGGCCAGACACGGTGGTTCACGCCTATAATCCCAGCACTTAGGGAGGCCAAGGTGGGAGGGTCTCTTGAGCCCAGGAGTTCAAGACCACCCTGGGTTGTGGGGAGACATCAGCTCTACAAAAAAATTTTCTTAATTAGCTAGGCGTGGTGGTGCCCATCTGCAGTCCCAGCTACTTGAGAGGCTGAGGCAAGGAGAATCACTTAAACGCAGGAGGTGGAGGCTGCAGTGAGGTGTGATCGCACCACCACACTCCAGCCTGGGTGACAAAGTGAGACTTTGTCTCAAATAATAATAATAATAATAGCTTTAATAAAAATGGTCCCAAGCTCACTCTCTAGGGTAAGCACTTTCCAGACACTGAGGAACAAACACAGAGGACGCAGGGGAAAATCTGCTACGCTGTGCTCCCCGAAGAAGAATCACCCCCACTTTGCAACTGTGGATGGGCCACTGTTTCAAGGCAATTTCTCAGTGGTGGGACAAAGCTTTGCTGAATCATTATCTCCTGTTATTACCTCACATCATCACGGACAAGTTAGGTGTCTACAAGGAGACTCGAGAAATGTGATATAGTGGCCTCTGAAACAGAGATTTACTCCATAAGAACAAAACTGGACCACGTGGGGACCAAATCCAAAATTGTGACCTCACCAGATCCAACCCAGAAGTTCTGGTGGGTTTTTTGTGGGTGAGTGTGTGTGTGTTTGAGACGAAGTTTCGCTCTTGTTGTCCAGGCTGGAGTGCAATGTAGCGATCTCGGCTCACTGCAACCTCTGGCTCCTGGGTTCAAGCAATTCTCCTGCCTCAGCCTCCCAAGTGGCTGGGATTACAGGTGCCTGCCACCACACCTGGCTAATTTTTTGTATTTTTAGTAGAGATGGGATTTCACCATGCTGTCCAGGCTGGTCTCGAACTCCTGGCCTCAGGTGATCCACCCGCCTCGGCCTCCCAGAGTGCTGGGATTACAGGTGTGGGCCACCATACCGGCCAGTTTTTTAGACAGTCTCACTCTGTTGCCCAGGCTGGAGTACAGTGGTACGGTCACAGTTTACTGCAGCCTCAACCTCCTGGGCTCATGTGATCCTTCCATTTTGGCCTCCCAACTGGCTGGGACCACTGTGCCAGAATGCCTGGCTAATTTTGTTTATTTTTTTTATAGAGATGAGGTCTCACTATGTTGCCCAGGCTGGTCTTGAACTCCTGGACTCAGGCAATCCACCGGCATCAGCCTTCCCAGGTGCTGGGATTACAGGCATGAGCCGCTGTGCCCAGCCTAGCTTGCCTTTTCATAAACAAATATGCCTGGGATTTTATAAAGCATATAGCTATCCCTCAGTATCTGCGAAGGACTGGTTCCAGGACCCTTCGCGTGAATATCAAAATTCTCATATGCTCAAGTCCCTGATATAAAATGGAATTTGCATATAATCTATGCATATCCTCCTATATACTTTAAATTATCTCTAGATTACTCATAATACCTGATACAATGTAAATGCCATGTAAATTTGTTGTGCTATATTTTTTAATTTGTATTATTTTTATTGTTTTGGTTTTTTCCCCAAATATTTTTGATCCATGGTTTGTTCAATCCAGATACAGAATCCACGGATACAGAGGGCTGACTGTATATATCATCATATTCTGTTATAAAATTATAGCTGGTTAGTATCACTAACTTTCTCATGGTATACAGTAAGGATAGGCTATTCATGCTTTCTAAAGAATATCCCACCCTGAGAGCAAGTTCGAGAGTCAAAGTTCTAATTAAATTAAAATAAAATGCAATCATACAGACTAAATTCCTAGTACCCTAAGCATCCAGAATGATTTGAAAGAACGCATTCCTGAGCTTGGCAGGGTGGGTAGCTGTCACCATAGCCAGGAATAGATGAAAACCTCAAGATTTAATCTGTGATGATACAACTATCTACTCATCAACTAGAAAGTTAGAAAAGTCAAGCCGGGCGCTGTGGCTCACACCTATAATCCCAGCATTTCGGGAGGCCGAGGCAGGCAGATCACCTAAGGTCATGAGTTCAAGACCAGCCTGGCCAACATGGCGAAACCCCGTCTCAGATAAAAATACAAAAAAAAAAAAATTAACTGGGCGTGGTGGCAGGCGCCTGTAATCCCAGCTACTTGGGAGGCTGAAGCAGGAGAATCGCTTGAACCCGGGAGGCAGAGGTTGCAGTGAGTCGAGATCCTGTCATTGCACTCCAGCCTGGGCGACAAGAACAAAACTCCGTCTCAAAAAAAAAAAGAAAAAGAAAAGTCAGAAATGAATCTGGGCACAGTGGCTTATTCCTGTTATCCCAGCACTTTGGGAGGCTGAGGCGAGCAGATGGCTTGAGTCCAGGAGTTTGAGACCACAGGAGTTCAAGACCACCCTGGGCAATGTGGCAAAACCCCACCCCTACAAAAAATACAAAAATTAGCCAGGCTTGGTGGCACACGACTATAGTCCCAGCTTCTCGGGAGGCTGAAGTGAGAGGATCCCTTGAGTCCAGGAGGTCGAGGCTGCAATGAGCAGATATTGCACCACTGCACTCCAGCCTGGGTGACAGAGCAAGACCCTGTCTCAAAAGAAAAAAAAAAGTCATGTTTGATGAGCCACCATGTTAGCCAACATCCAGCCCTTCCAAAGAAGGGAGAAATTGGGGAAGAAAAGAGAAAATGGGCAGCAGAAACAATAGTAACAGAAGCAACAGCTCTTGAAAAGTGTATAAAAACACAACTTTTTTTTTTTTAAGACGGAATTTCCCTCTTGTTGCCCAGGCTGGAATGCGATGGTATGATCTCGGCTCACTGCAACCTCCATCTCCTGGGTTTAAGTGATTCTCCTGCCTCAGCCTCCCAAGTAGCTGGGATTACAGGAATGCACCACCACGTCTAGCTAATTTTGTATTTTTAGTAGAGACGGGGTTTCACCATGTTGGTCGGGCTGGTCTCAAACTCCTGACCTCGTGATCCACCTGCCTTGGCCTCCCAAAATGCTGGAATTACAGGCGTGAGCCATCACGCCCAGCCTTTTTTTTTTTTTTCTTTTTTTTTGAGACAAGTTTTGCTCTTGTTGCCCAGGCTGGAGTGCAATGGCGTGATCTTGGCTTACTGCAACCTCTGCCTCCCAGGTTCAGGCAATTCTCTTGACTCAGCCTCCCGAGTAGCTGAGATTACAGGGGCACGCCACCACACCCAGCTAACATTTGTATTTTTAGTAGAGACTGGGTTTCACCATGTTGCCCAGTCTGGTCTCAAACTCCTGACTAACCCAAACACAACTTTTTGAGTACCTGTTATGTGCAACATATACTTCACTAGATTCTTTACATATGTTACAGAATTTAATGTTTATCACAGCCCTATGCTGTTATCATCCACCTCTATTATAATGAGAAAGTGGATCAAATAACACAGACAAACCTATTAAATAGAACTGGAATTTCTGCCTCAGTCAGGTGACTCCTAAGTCCATTTGTTTGCAATACTTTATAATGTTTAATGATTGGTGTAACACCTTGATCACGCCTTCACAACCTTCCTCTCATTCTATCTTTATAATCACTCCACAAGGCAGGCAGGGAGAGTAGCATCATTCCCGACATAGAGACAAATGTGAAGCCTGAATAAGTTACCTTATTTTTGGAACTCATTCTCCTTCTTTCTGATAGCACCCTGCTGGATGAGTGCAATGAGCAGCAAAGCCTTGATGGTGCTGACAGAGGAGACCAGCAACACCCGAAAAGACAAAGACAGCAGCTTTGCTACTTCCATACTGCCTTGAAAGAGTAGGGTTATCCCATGCACTTGTGTAATATGCACTCACACATGCACACGAGTGTGTACGCAAGGGCAGAGAACAAAGCCCTAAAGACAGAACAAAGCCCCACAGCCCTAGTTATATTTCTAAGTGTCAAACTTTGCAGCACGTTCAACAATTTAAGGAGGCAGAGAATTATATCCTGTGCTTCCATCAAAACACCAAAATTAAAGATGTGAGTGTCTTTGGTAACCAAGGAGATCCTTCTACCCAGCACTCATTATAAGTAATAGTTACCTACCATTTCTTAAGTACTTCCTATGTATCAAGGTACTACTCTAAGGTGCTTTCAAGACCTTTCATTTAATCTCCCCAAAGGAAAAAAAAAACCACCCCCCTGCCTTTTGTTTGAGACAGTGTCTCGCTCTGTCCCCCCAGGCTGGAGTGCGGTAGCACGATCTCAGCTCACTGCAACCTCCAACTCCCACTTCAAGCGATTCTCGTGCCTTAGACTCCCAAGTAGCTGGAGTACAGGTGCACACTATGATGCTTGGCTAATTTTTTGTATTTTTTAGTAGAGACGGGGTTTTGCCATGTTACAGGCATGAGCCACTGCATCCGGCCAAAAATAACCCTTTGATAGAAGTATCACAATCTCCATTTGACAGATGAGGAAATCTGAGTCTCAGAGGTTAACCGACTTTCCAGAAGCCACTTTGGGATAAACCAAAATCCTGATCTCTGATTCCAGAGCCCAACAGGATTCCAAAACCAGTTTTCCTTCACCAGATCTCAGGATATCTGGAATATACTGTTTTGACCCCTCCTCCACCTACTCCCCTATAGAAACATAAAATCAAGAGAGACCCTAAAACAGGTGCATGCACCAACAGCAGTCAGAAGAGCCCACTGGATGCTGCATCTCCCTTACCTGCCCCTCGTGAGGGCTAGTCCTGACCTTGAGATGTGCCATTCCCAATGCTTTCTGTGAGAACACAGCACAGCCTTGGGCATCCTACCACCGTTCCGAAAGCCATTCTTCATTCTTCTTGTAATTTGTGGCAGTGATACTAATAATATTTTTTTAAAATAATAGGAAATTGCATTGTGCATTTTCTAGGTGCCAGGTAGGGTCCTCAGTTCTTAGCATGGATTTATTTCATCCTCACAATAATCCCATGAAGTAAATACTCATATTGCCATTTTTCAAAAGTAAGAGGATTATTACTTAAATTTTTGGCATAATATGCCCTACTTTTTCTTTTTTTGAGATGGAGTCTGGCTCTGTTGCCCAGGGCTGGAGTGCAGTGGCATGATCTTGGTTCACTGCAACCTCCACCTCCCGGGTTCAAACAATTCTCCTGTCTCAGCATCCTGAGTAGCTGGGATTATAGGCGCCCCCCATCACGCCCGGCTAATTTTTGTATTTTTTGTAGGGACAGGGTTTCACCATGTTGGCCAGGCTGGTCTTGAACTCCTGACCTAAGGTGATCCACCCACCTCAGCCTCCCAAAGTGCTGGGATTACAGGCATGAGCCACCGCGCCTCGCCTATGCCCTACTTTTATAATCAGAAAAAATTTTATAAGCTATACTGACTGAAAAATGAGGAAAAGACAAAATAAGTAGAGAAAACATAAAGGAAGAAAAGAGAAAAAAAAGGAAAAACGAATTCCATTTTTTTCACAAATGAGAAAACTGAGGTCTCTCCTAAGGTCGAGATAGGAACTCAGTCAGCCAGGCCCTAAACTCTTTCCTGTGCTGCTATGGTGCCGTCTCTAGACCAGAGCTGTCTCTAGAGAGTCACAGCACACCTCATAATAAAACTGTGTTTACAGCCGGGAGCAGCGGCTCACACCTCTAATCCTGGCTCTTTGGGAGACCCAGGCGGGTGGATCACTTGAAGCCAGGAGTTTGAGACCAGCCTGGACAACGTGGTGAAATCCCGTCTCTATTAAAAATACAAAAAAAAAAAAAAAAAAATCGCATGTGTAGATGTTTATTTTTAAATTGACTACCTGATTTTTGCAGTCAATCATTTGAAAGTTAAAAATTCAAAAACTAGCCAGGGTGGGGGCGAACACCTGCGGTCCCAGCTACTCAGGAGGCTGAGGCATGAGAATTGCTTGAACCCGGAAAGCAGAGGTTGCAGTGAGCCAAGATAGTGCCACTGCACTCCAACCTGGATGACAGAGTGAGACCCTGACTTACAAAAAAGAAAAAACCTGTGTTTACACAAGGTAAGAAGGTTTAAAAGTTTCTAGCAATTATTCTGGACTTTGGTTAAAAGTACAGACACTTGGCCGGCATGGTGGCTCACATCTGTAATCCCAGCACTTTGAGAGGCCAAGGTGGGTGGATCACTTGAGCCCAAGAGTTCGAGACCAGCCTGGGCAACATGGCAAAACCCCATCTCTACAAATAATATGAAAAAAAAAAAAAAATTAGCCAGGCATGGTAGCATGTACCTGTAGTCTCAGCTACCCAGGAGACTGAGATGGGAGGATCACCAGAGCCTGTGAGGTCAAGAAGGCTACAGTGAGCTATGATTTCGGCACTACACTGCAGCCTGGGAAGCAGAGTGAGTGAGGGAGGGAGTGAGGGAGGGAAAGGAGGGAGGGAAGGAAAGGAGGGAGGGAGGGAGGGAGAGGAGGGAAGGAGGGAGGGGGAGAGGAGGAAGGAAGGAAGGAAAGAAAAAATGTATAGACACTCAGCATAAAACAGAGTGAAAACTGAGTTTGGCACTTGTAGTACGTATAAAATTTGAATCACAATCCAAATCTTTCATCATTGCCTTTCTCTTTCAACTATTAAGAATTTTTTTTTGTTTAAGAAAGGGTCTCATTCTGTTGCCCACACTGGAGCACAGTGGTCCAACCATAGCTCTTTGGAGCCTTGAACTCCTTGCCTCAAATGATCCTCCTGCCTCAGCCTCGCAAGTACTTAGGACTACAGGCACATGCCACCATGCCCTGCTAGTTTTTTTATTTTATTTTTTGTTTGCTATACTCCCCAGGCTGGTCTTAAATTCCCAGCCTCAATCCCAAAGCACTGGGATTACAGACATGAACCACCATGCCCAGCCAAGACAAAAATTTTAAGTTGCCTAAATTCTCATTCACTATCATTCTGCACAAAATGTCCTTGTCTAAAATTTCCCACATAATTCATGGTTTTTTCTTGTTGATAGCATTAGAATACCTCACACTCTAATATAAATAAAAAGATCATTCCAAACTCTTCAAAGTTAACTATGACAAGAAACAAGAACAAAAGAAAAAGGCAGAAAACAAAAACTATACTTAGGCTTACAACAAATTTAGTGATAAATTCAGAGAATTTCTTTTTTCTCAAAATACCACCAATGTTTTACATACCTTTTTTTTTTTTTTTTTTTTTTTTGATATGGAGTTGCCTAGGCTGGAGTGCAGTGGTGCGATCTCGGCTCACTGTAACCTCCACCTCCTGAGTTCAAGTGATTCTTGTGCCTCAGCCTCCCCAGTAGCTAGGATTACAGGCGCATGCCACCACGCCCGGCTAATTTTTGTATTTTTAGTAGAGATGGGGTTTCACCATGTTGGCCAGGCTGGTCTCTAACTGCTGACCTCAAGTGATCCACCCGCCTTGGTCTCCCAAAGTGCTGGGATCACAGGGGTGAGCCACCATTCCTGGCATTTTACATACTTACACAATTTTTTTTTTTTTTTTGCTAATTTAACATCTCAGAATCCTCTTTTCAGAGACTGCAAAAAACAAAATAGTTTTGCAACCAACCTTTAAAGTTATTGAGTAACTAAAAGTGATCAATATAAACAAACTAGAATTTGAACTCGCCTACACTGAACATTCATTGTTTAAGTCAACACTAGGAAAGGGTAAAAGTAAACAACAGAAACTTGCTCCTTAATGTAGGGAGAAATCTCTTGGCCAGTGAAGCAATACAAAAACACAGACATTCTGCTTACAGGAACTAATTAAAAAGAAAAGGAAAAAACAAAACACAGATCTGTTCAGCCATATAAAGTTATAATGATGAACATCTGTAAAGATTACATGAAATCACCCATGTAAAGTGCTCAGCACATGTGCCTGGTCCATAAGTGTTTAATGTTAGCTTGCATGCATGCTCATTTCATTCAATACAAGGCTACTTAAATGCTCTGTGCCTCTGCTGCCTCATACAAAACAGAGACAACAGTAGTTCCTACATCATAGGATTATTAGGACTGAGAATGTTTTCAAGGCACTTAGAACGTTAATTGTCAATATTATTCTCAGTGTGCTCGAAAAGGAAGGCCAGAGGTTTACAGGGCTGGGATCAAAACCTAGTCACTCCAAAGCACTAGCATCTCATTTCCTCAAACTCTGGGAGATTTACCTAGTTGCCAGCTCTCCTTCCACTGCTCAGGAAATTCCCAGGGCAGAAGGAACCCAAGGACTCGCTCCCTCTTGGAGGCTCAGCCTGCTCCAGGAGCTTGCAGCTCTAGCAACCCCAACCCCATCAGCCAAACCTCACACCTGACCAAAAACCTATTGGCCGGGCACGGTGGTTCATACCTGCAATCCCAGCACTTTGGGAGGCTGAGGCAGGCAGATCACTTGAAGTCAGGAGTTCAAGACCAGCCTGGCCAACATGGTGAAACCCTGTCTCTACTAAAAATACAGCAAAATTAAGTGTGGTGGCATGCACCAGCTACTCAGGAGGCTGAGATAGGAGAATCATTTGAACCCAGGAGGGTGAGGTTGCAGTCAGCCAGGATCCCGCCACTGCATTCTAGAGCAAGACTGTCTCAAAAAAAAAAAAAAGAAAGAAAGAAACCACTGCTCTTCGAATTTGTTTGCCAACTACTGATTTCTCTTTTCAAACGGGGCTTGAGGAAAGTTTTATAACCATGTAAAACAAATAATAATGCAACAACAGCAGCCACTCTCATTTATGCAGCACTCCCTTACAAGTGCTATCACAGACTCTGTGACACCAGCACAATCTCTCCCAACCTGTCAGGTATTACTGTTATTATTATTTTTCTCCTCTGTACCAGTTGGGAAACTTGGACTCTAGGAAATAAATTGCCCAAGGTCACAGCTCCTTTGTGGTGAGCACAGGGTCCAAACCCAGGTATAATTTCTCTTTCTTTCTTTCTCTCTCTTTCCTTTCTTTCTCTCTTTCTTTCTGACAGTATTCTATCCCAGGCTGGATGGAGTGCAGTGGCACGATCACAGCTCACTGCAGCCTCAACCTCTTGGGCTCAAGCAATCCCTCCTCCTCAGCCTCCCGAGTAGCTGGAACTACAGGCGCACACTACCAACTTGGCTAATATTTGTATTTTTTGTAGAGACTGGGTTTTGCCCAGGCTGGTCTCGAACTCCTGGCTTCAAGCAGTCCTCCTACCTCAGCCTCTCACATGGTGGGATTACAGGTGTGAGCCACTGCAACAGCCCCAGGTAGTTTCAAAGCCAGTATTCTTAACTACCTCACCAAAGTGAATGTGGAAAAGAGAAAAAGGGAATAGTACTTTTAAAACACAGTTAACTATAGAAAACCCAATCAAAATTCATTTTCCAATTAAGTTATTGCTTAGTAAATGAAAATATTAAATAAAGAACCGGCTACTGCTCCATATGGCAAGGAAGTGTACTTCAGTGCTGACAACCCCATTACTCAGGAGAACAGTTTAACTGTGATATATGGATGGCTCCAGGGGCCACTGCCACTGTATTTATAGTTTGTGATCTGTATAAACAAAACCATTTCTCAGGCCTGTAACAGCATCTACTGCAGGCCTTTGTTACTTACAATTAAATCTCTGTAAATGTTTAAATCTCATGGTCACAAAAAAAATGAGTCAGCCATCTAAGAATGACTGGTCACCAGTTCCCAAAACACAACCTCCAGCGTCATGACCACCAGCCCCAGTAGGTCTAAATTCCAGATGAATAATTCTTCCAACGTACAGTCAAATAAAAAAAAAAAAAATCAATAGAATCGAGAGCCCAGAAATAAAGCTTAACACTGACAGTCAACTAATTCTGCCAAGATAATTCAACTGGGAAAGAACAGTCTTTTCAACAAATGTTGGTGGAACTGGATATTCAAATGCAAAACAATGAAGTTGGACCCTTTCCCCATACCAGACAAAAATTAACTCATTAAGAATGGCCAGGTGCAGTGGCTCATGCCAGTAATCCCAGCACTTTGGGAGGCCAAGAAGGGAGGATTACCTGAGCCCAAGAGTTGGAGACCAGCCTGGGCAACATAGTGAGATCCCATCTCTATAAAATACCAAAAAAGTTAGCCAAGCATGATGGCATGCTCCTGTGGTCCTAGCTACATGAGAGGCTGAGGCAGGAGGATCACTTCAGCCTGAGAGTTCAGGGCTGTAGTGAGCCACGACTGTGCCACCACACTCCACCCTGAGAAACAGACCAAGACTCTGTCTAAAAAAAAAAAAAAAAAAAAGGCCGGGCAAGGTGGCTCACGCCTGTAATCCCAGCATTTTGGGAGGCCAAGGCGGGCAGATCACGAGGTCAGGAGATCAAGACCATCCTGGCTAACACCGTAAAACCCTGTCTCTACTAAAAATACAAAAAAAAAGCCGGGCGTGGTGGCAGGCTCCTGTAGTCCCAGCTACTCAGGTGGCTGAGGCAGGAGAATGGCATGAACCCGGGATGTGGAGCTTGCAGTGAGCTGAGATCACACCACTGCACTCCAGCCTGGGCGACAGAGTGAGACTCCGTCTCAAAGAAAAAAAAAAAAAAAAGTGGAAACAACCCAAATGATCATCAGCAGATGAATGGGTTTCAGTAAAGTGTGGTATATTCCAGTAAAAGGAATGAAGTACTGGCCAGGGACAGTGGCTCACGCCTGTAATCCCAGCACTTTGGGAGGCCAAGGCGGGTGGATCATGAGGTCAGGAGTTCAAGACCAGCCTGGCCAATATAGTGAAGCCCCAACTCTACTAAAACTATGAAAATTAGCTGGGCATAGTGGCATGCGCCTATATTCCCAAATAGGAGGTTGAGGCAGGAGAATCGCTTGAACCCGGGAGGCAGAGGTTGTGCTGAGCCAAGATCACGCCACTGCACTCTAGCCTGGTGACAGAGCGAGACTCCATCTCAAAAAAAAAAAAAAAAAAGAAAAAAGGAATGAAGTATTGACACATGCTACAACATGGATGAACCTTGAGAACATACTAAGTTAAAGAAGTAGTCCTAAAGACTGTACATTATATGGTTTCATTAATAGGAAACGTCTACGAAAGCCCATAGAGACAGCAAGTAGATTAACAATTGCCAGGGCTCTGAGGGAGTTTGGGAGGGAATTGGGAGTGACTGCTAATAAGCATAGAGGTGACAAAAACTAAGTTGTCAGGATGGTTCCACAACTCTGTAAATATACTATAAAACCACTGAATTGCACACTTTAAATGACTGGGCTGTATATGCTATGTGAAACTACTTTTTACTTTATCAATAATTTCTTTAAGGCCGGGTGCGGTGGCTCACGCCTGTAATCCCAGCACTTTGGGAGGCCAAGGAGGGCGGATCATCTGAGGTCGAGAGTTCGAGACCAGCCTGACCAACATGGAGAAACCCTATCTCTACTAAAAATACAAAAGATTAGCAGGGCATGGTGGTGCATGCCTGTAATCCCAGCTACTCAGGAGGCTGAGACAGGAGAATCACTTAAACCTGGGAGGCGGAGGTTGCGGTGAGCTGAGATCGCACCATTGCACTCCAGCCTGGGCAACAAGAGCAAAACTCCGTCTCAAAAAAACAATAATAATTTCTTTAGTTAAAAATAACCTAATAGCCATTTTAGAATAAGTTTAAAAAAAACTCAAATAATAATTCTAAAATCACTTGGTTGGACATCTCTGCTCATTAGAGAAGTGCAAGTGTGGACATCTCTCCAATGCCACTTTAAGAATAAAAATAAAACTAGGACTTTTTTTTTGAACACTTGTTAATTTAAATAGGAAGCATCCTATAAATAAATAGGAAGTATCCTATAAATAAAAAGTATCCCCAAAGGCAAATTCCCAGGACTTTAGGAGCTGAAATTGCTTCATATGTTTCTTAAGTTATTAGTCTGCTGTAAAATGCTTTGCAAAGTTTACAGAAAGTATTTTATAGATCTTTCAACTTTTACCTTTTTTTTTTTTTTTTGAGACAGAGCCTCACTCTGTCGCCCAGGCTGGTGTGCAGTGGCATGATCTCGGCTCACTACAACCTCTGCCTCCCGGGTTCAAGTGATTCTTCTGCCTCAGCCTCCCGAGTAGCTGGGACTACAGGTGCCCGCCACCATGCCCAGCTAATTTTTGTATTTTTAGTAGAGACAGGGTTTCACCATATTGGCCAGGCTGGTCTCAAACTCCTGACCTCGTGATCCGTCCGTCTCAGCCTCCCAAAGTGCTGGGATTATAGGCGTGAGCCACCGTGCCCGACCCCAACTTTTACTATTAAGAGACTGCACATTTGAAATGGCTGAATCTTAGCACCAGAGCAGTCATTTCTCCAGCAATTTTCTTGTCTTGTACCAAAGCAGCCCTTTGAATAATACTTCCTAATAATCCACAGCCAGCTGGAGCACTTGACAAAGACTGATCTGACAGTTTAATCTTAGCACCATTGTTTTAGGATTGGCGTACCCTTTTTTTCCAGTTCTATTCACCTCACTACACTTAAGAAAAATCTACATTTACATATGTAAATTGTAGACAATGTTGATAAAAATAAATTACACCACATATTCATGCCAGTTGTGCAACCAAATTGATGTTTCCTTTCTAATGCAAAAATGGGTTAAACTCTGTTATCTCCAAACCCACTTCTAAACACATCACACACTACCACCACTCCCACCACAAAGGGCAGGGATGATAACAAAATGAAAACAGTGCTAGCAAATACAATTATAAAACATGATGAATTTCGCACATTTAGGTTTGCTAAAATAAGCTTTAAAGTTGTTGAATGAAAAACAAATGCCCCCAACGTTATCCCCTACCCTCCAACCTCCTATTATTACTCTATTGCTGTAACCACTGGTGGCAGTTTCTAGGATATCTTTAAAACTCTCAGAATTATTGCATATATACGTATCTACATACATGGATACATACATGCCTTTCAAATTGGAAACCATAATTGGGTTCCTCATAGACATAGTGTTCTTTAACCTCCTCTTTTTATAACCCCTACTTAACTAACACTGTTATCTTGGCTACCTGTTCCTCACAGATTTAACTTACTCCTTTTTTTACTATGGTGAAACACACATAACATTAAACTTATCATCCTAACCATTTTTAAGTGTACAGTTCAGTAGTGTTAAGTATATTCATATTGTTGTCCAACAGATTTCTATAACTTTTTCATCACACAGCACTGAAACGCTATACCCACTAAACACAAGTTCTCCCTCCTACCTCCCCTGGGCCCTTGGGAACCACCTTTCTACTTTCTATGATTTTGACTACTTTAGACATTTCGTATGAGTGGAATCATACAGTATTTGTCCTTTTGTGACTTTTATTGCATACTTTTATTTCACTTAGCATAATGTCCTTGAGGTGCAACCACGTTGTAGTATGTGACAAGCTTTCCTTCTTTATTAAGGCTGTATAATATTCCATTGTTAATTTCATTCTTTTTAACAGCAACATATTTCATTGTATGAAAGGCTAGTAACTTTTTATTTTAAATTAGTCTTCATTATCAGTGTTTAAGATGTTCCATGTTTACTTCTAATACAAGAAATAGAAGAACTGCTAGACCCAAGAACATATTTAATTATGATTCAAAGACATTATGACAATAAATTCTCCATAAGTGAACAAACACAAATCAAGAAGAGTAGGTTTTTCTTTCACCTTTCTTTTTAACTTTGCCAATGAAAACTCTCTCATTTTTAATGGTAATTTTTTTGTTGTTTTTTGTTTGTTTGTTTTTGAGACAAGTCTTGCTCTGACGCCCAGGCTGGAGTGCAGTGGCATGATCTTGGCTCACTGCAACCTCTCCCTCTTGGGTTCAAGCAATTCTCGTGCCTCAGCCTCCCAAGTAGCTGGGATTACAGGCATGAGCCACCGCGCCTGGCTGAATTGTAGTTCTTCAATTATAAGTAAGATTGAGCATTTTCTCATGTTTGTTGGCATTTGCATTTTTTCCTAAATGATCCCTAACCTTTTAAATTTTTCTGTTACGTGTACTTTCTGTTGATTTATAAGAACACTGTGCAAATTAAGGCAAGTGGATCTCTGTTCTACGAATAACTGTGTGTCATGCTTAGAAAAATCTTGGCCATTTTAGATTATTTTAAAAGTTCGCCCATCTTTTCTCAATACTTTTAATGGACTCCTTTTTAACCCATTTTATCACGGTTAAATACTGGATCTACACATTACTTATTTTAATGGAAAGGGTGTGGAGCAAACTTCAAAGAAAGCCTATTGACAACTTACAATTTGGATATCAGTATCCCAAGGGAGAGTGACAGTCCTCCCCATAACTTCAACATCTAACATTTATGAACTCATACTGTGGGCCAGCCCCTGTTCCAAGCGCAAAATCCTATAAAAGAGATCCTAAGGATTATCCCATTTTACAGATGTACAAACTAAACGACAGACAGATGAAGTAACTGATCAAGGGCACACCACCAAAATGGCTGAGAACATACTGGAACTCAGGCTTCCTATCATTAGAACTGGCTCTTAACTTCTCAGCTACACCGCCTCTGAACTATATGCACAAAAAAGCCTAAAAAATCCACACCAAAAATATGTTCAAATTAATTCTCAGTAGAAAGCAGGTTTGTCCTTTTCCTCCTAACAAATACTTGGAGTAGCTTAAGTCCTAAATCTTTTTTTTTTTTTTTTCTTGAGACAGATTCTCGCTCTGTTGTCCAGGCTGGAGTGCCATGGCAGCTCGGCTCACTGCAACCTCCACCTCCTGGGTTCAAGCGATTCTCCTGCCTCAGTCTCCCAAGTAGCTGGGATTACAGGTGCACGCCACCACGCCCAGCTAATTTTTGTATTTTCAGTAGAGGCGGGGTTTCACCATGTTGCCCAGGTTGGTCTCGAACTCCTGACCTCAGGTGATCCACCCGCCTCCACCTCTCAAAGTGCTGGGATTACAGGCATGAGCCACCGCACCTGGCCCAGTGTTTCTTTTTTCTTTTCTTTTCTTTTCTTTTTTTTTTTTTTTTTTGAGACAAGGTCTTGCTCTGTTGCCCAGGCTGGAGTGCAATGGCACATTGTCAGCTCACTGAAACCTCCACTTCCCAGGTTCAAGCGATTCTCCTGCTTCAACCTCCCGCCATCATGCCGGGCTAACTTTTTTGTATTTTGTAGAGACGGGGTTTCACCACGTTGGCCAGGCCGGTCTTTGAATTTCTGACCTCAGGTGATCCACCCGCCTCAGCCTCCCAAAGTGCTGGGATTACAGGCATGAGCCACTGCGCCCGACCCCAGTGTTTCTTTTCTGGGCAGTATCACTGCCTGCCCCAGGGGTCAGGTGCATCCTTGGTAGTAAAGGCAGGGGCAGTGTTTTCACAAAGACTGGTGAGTGCTATTGGCATCTGGGGGTAAGTTAAATATCAGCTTTGCACAGGACTCTCTAATTGTTTTACAAACATCAAAAAAGGAGAATGAAATGCTAAGAAGAGAAGAAGAGGGCTTTCTCTCTCTTTTTTGTTTTTTTTTTTTTTTTATGTCTTTTGTCATGTCACCCAGGCTGGGTTGCAGTGGTACAATCATGGCTCACTGCAGCTTCAACTTCCCAGCCTCAGGTGATCCTCCCACCTCAGCCTACATTGTAGCTGGCACTACAAGTGCACGCCACCACACCCATCTAATGTTTGTATTTTTTTGTAGAGATGGGGTTTCACTATGTTGCCCAGGCTGGTATCGAATTCTTGGGCTCAAGTAATCCGCCCACCTCAGCCTCCCAAAGTACTGGTATTACAAGCAAGAGCCACCTCCCCACCAGTTGCCAGTTCTCTCTAATAATCAGAGAATACCCTCAAGCAAACCATAATGAAGGGCAAATGAAATGAGCATTGCTGTTCCTCTCAAGCCCTGGGTCCAGCTATCTGCCACACCCCTCTGCAAGAAAAAAAAAAAAAAGAAGTCAGAGACTCAGCCCTGCTGGAACTCTTGCTTCCAAAAAATATGCAATCGGCCAGGCACGGTGGCTCACGCCTGTAATCCCAGCACTTTGGGGAGGCCAAGGCAGGTGGATCACGAGGTCAAGAGATCAAGACCATCCTGGCCAACATGGTGAAACCCCATCTCTACTAAACATACAAAAAATTAGCTGGGCGTGGTGGCGCGCGCCTGTAGTCCCAGCTGCTCAGGAGGCTGAGGTAGGAGACTCACTTGAACCCGGGAGGCAGAGGTTGCAGTGAGCAGAGATCGCGCCACTGCACTCCAGCCTGGGCGACAGAGTGAGACTCTGACTCAAAAAAAAAAAGAAAAGAAAAAAGAAAAATTGCAATCCCGTGGCAACCCTCATTCCTCCCCGCCCCCCATCATAAGGAAATAATTTACAGCTTCATGCTTTTCAAAGCCTCCAGCCAGAAGCCGCTGCTAGGCAAAATGATTTGCATAAAGTGCCTCATTTAAATGGCTTCATACCCCTTACTCAGCAACCTGCAACTTCCACCAACTACACTAATGGTGAGATAGTACAGTCTTAGAAACCGCTTTCTGTTAAATTCTATCATCCACGCATAGAGCAGAACTTTCTGGAAGATAACTTAAACAACTGCTTGAGAGTTTAAGAGAAGGAAGGGAACAAAAAGTTTAAACTGATTTTATTACAACAAAATACAGTATAAAACCCCAATCCAGAGCCAGGCATGGTGGCTCATGCCTGTAATCCCAGCATTTGGGAGGCTGATGCAGGTGGATTGCCTGAGGTCAGGAGTTCGAGACCAGCCTGACCAACGTGGCAAAACCCCATCTCTACTAAAAATACAAAAATTTGCTGGGCGTGATGGCAGGCACCTGTAATCCCACTACTTGGGAGGCTGAGGCAGGAGAATAGCTTGAACCCTGGAGACAGAGGGTAGAGGTTGCAGTGAACTGAGATCCTGCCACTACACTCCAGCCTGAGCCACAGAGCAAGACTTCATCTCAAAAAAAAACCCTATCCGAGATTCAAATAATCAAATCATAAGACTGTGTTTAAAATCCATAGCTATGAGCTCTTTGTTGAACTGCTCTGCACAGACAGCAGATTATCTTTGGGAAAAGCCCAACATCCACTCATTCACGCTCTCATCATTTACCAAAGGCCAAGTGTGTACTGGGCAGTGGAAAATAGCAAAGGCTAGGAGAGCACAGGGGTAGTACCTGCTGTGAGCTGATTAGCTGTGTGGCCTTGGAAGATACCCTGTGCTCCAGGACCTGTTTCCTGGAAAAAACTTATTAGGTGGATATGCCACTGCCTTAAGGATCCTTCTAGCTCCAGAATTAGACTGTGACTTCCCAGATTCTCACAACCCCATGGACAGCCCATAAGCCATCTGAGAATGGCAACGCAGGACCCGGAGCAACGGGCATTACGCCCATCAGAAACCTCATCAGCAGCTGTGAGACTTTCTCTGGCTGGCTGCCAACCAAAGACTTCCCACAATGGTTCTAATTTCAAACTGCCTGACCATTATCCTTAAAAACTATTGGAGTGTGCTAAAAGGTCTGATATTTTGGCTTCTTAGTGAAATTTCTCATACCCAGAGGCACAATTCCCCTTTGTCAGCATGCCCCCAATTTTCAGTTTATGGTTTGGGTGAACACTGGGATTCTTTTTTTTTTTTTTTTTCATGTCACATGGGTAATGTACCAACGACATGACAAGATTTAAGGGAGGCACATCTCACAGACAAGCATGAAAACCCAATCATCATGCTTATGAACTAAAAAAGAAACTGGATTCTTACGATCAGAAACAGGAATATCAACCAAATTGTGGTACCCTATGAGCCAGGAGCCACAGACCATGCCCACCTTCCACTCCGCCTCTTTTAACTTTATTATACAAAAATAGCTGTATCCCTCCCCAGGATACAGGCAAGTCACTACAGCCTTGAGAAGCCAGCAGGAAGAAGAATTAAACCAGATCTCCCTAAGGGTGAAGTAGAGCTGCCTTCAAAGATAGGAAGTTCCTGCCTCTGGAGTTGTTTGTTTATTATGGTACAAGAAATCGAGCACAATTGGGTCAGAAGAACAGAAGACCCTTCCAGCGCCAATTTTCTGGGAGGTGGTCCAAAGGAAGTCAGTGGGGCCAGCTCTCTCCCTCAGACGGCTAACAGGAGCAAGGCTTGGTCAGCCTTCCTGAAGCTCTGCAAGTCCAAGGCTTCTGAGCTATTTATTCTATACTTACTTTGAAAACACAAAATTGCTCCAACAGGATGGATATGTTACGGAACAATTAGGCATAATAGGATGTGCATTTCTGTCTACTGAGAAACACCAGGTAGAAAACTGCACCAAGCTGAATTGAGCTTCGTGGTAATACACAAAAAATGCACACAGCTCAGCTCAACAAGTGCACTGAGTCACACCAAACACATTTGATGTTACAACTTTCCATCCAATTCCAGATAACCCTCCTCCCACTGCTTCTCAACTGCTCAAAAGCCTAACTCTCCAAACCCATTTCCACAAGGTAATTTCAAGACTTTTTCAAATAAAATGCCAAATTTACCATAGTAGTTATGTATTTCTTAACCATTTAACATTTATAAAACTATATCATTTTTATTCAGTTCCTTTTTTCAAATGTGTCACTGACAAAGTTTTAGAATATTGTGCCCTTAACCAAATTTTCCCCGTGAGACCTGTGGTTTCATTGTGCAGTTCTGCTTAATGTGGTAATTTTTAGAATGCATATGTCATGTTGTATTGTAGCAGAACTATTTCCAGGGCTCTAGTGTAGAGTATTTACATTCATTCTTAAAAATTACACTAAATGTCCAAAAGGAAAATAAAATAAACATTTGTACGATTAATTAAATCATATAAACAGGTATCCCTCTGCTGCCCAGGCTGGAGTGCAATGGCAAGATCATGGCTCACTGCAGTCTCGACCTCCTCAGCCTGGCTCAAGTGATCCTCCCACCTCATCCCCCTGCCAAGCAGCCGGGACTACAGGTGCATGCCACCATGCCTGAATAATTTTTTGATATTTTGTAGAGATGAGTTCTCACTATTTTGCCCAGGCTAGTCTTGAACTCCTGGGCTCAAGTGATCCGCCCACCTCAGTCCCCAAAAAGTGCTGGGATTATAGGCATGAGCCACTGTGCTCGGCCGTGTATTTCTGTAAAGCATAAAGTATTGTTTTTAAGTTAGTTTTCATATCATGTTACTTAATTCATCATTTCAAGATTAAATCAGTATCTAGTAAATTGATCTGCCTACCTAGCGATTGGTTTCCATCACTAATGATAAAGTTTTGATGCTTCTCCCTTTTTCAAGGTGCTACATACTATAATCCTTAGAACATCTTAAGAAATAAAAAGGCAAGGCTGGGCACAGTGGCTCACACCTGTAATCTCAGCACTTTGGGAGGCCAAGGTGGGCGGATCACGAGGTCAGGAGATCGAGACCATCCTGGCCAACACAATGAAACCCCATCTCTACTAAAAATACAAAAATTAGCCAGGCATGGTGGCACGTGCCTGTAATCCCAGCTACTCGGGAGGCTGAGGCAGGAGAATTGCCTGAACCCAGGAGTCGGAGGTTGCAGTGAGCCAAAATCGCGCCACTGCACTTCAACCTGGTGACAGAGCAAGACTCCGTCTCAAATAATAATAATAAGAAGAAATAAAAAGGCATATAAACACAGTGAAAAATATTCAATTAGCCCTCTCCTCAAAAAAAGATAAGAACAAAGAACAGAAGAGGAAATGAGCCAGGTTTCAGTTACTTGGTAGGCTGAGGCAGGAGGATCACCTGAGCAAAGGAGTTTGAGGCTGCAGTGAGCTATGATTGCACCTCTGCACCCCAGCCTGGGTGACAGGGTGAGACCCCATCGCTAAAAAATAATTAATAGGAATAAAAAAAAGAAGGGGAAATGAAATGGAAACTGATCAACAATTTATAGCCTTAAACGCAAACATATGAGTAATTACATTAAATGTAAATGATCCAAGCATCCAATTAAAAGACAAAGATTGGCTAGGTACAATGGCTCACACATGTAATCCCAGCACTTTGGGAGGCCAAGGCAGGAGGATCACTTGGAGCCCAGGAGTTTGAGACCAGCCTGGGCAACATAGTAAGACCGTGTCTCCACAAAAGAGAATTAAAAAAAAAAAAAAATCCATGTCAGGTGATGCATATCTGTAGTCCTAGCTCCTTGGGAAGCTGAGGTAGGAGGATCACTTGAGCCCAGGGCATTGAAGGTATAGTGAGCTGTGAACGTATCACTGCACTCCAGCCTGGGCAATTGAACAAGATCCCATCTCAAAACAAAACAAAACAAAAAAGTGAAACAAAACAAAAAGGCAAAGATTGTCAGATTGGATTAAAAAGCAAGAAAGACCCAGTTCTATCACGTCTATAAAAAGCATACTTTTAAGTATAAAGACAGATTAGTTGAAAGCCAAAAGGGTGGTATGGCTATATTAGTATCTACCAAATACTTAAAAAAAGACCCTTTTAGAAAAATAGGTCAGGTGTGGTGGCTCACACCTGTAATCCCAGCACTTTGGGAGGCCAAGGTGGGTGGATCATTTGAGGTCAGGAGTTCGAGACCAGCCTGGTCAACATGGCGAAACCCCATTTTTACTAAAAATACAAAAATTAGGCCAGGCACAGTGGCTCATGCCTATAATCCCAGCATTTTGGGAGGCCGAGGCGGGTGGATCACGAGGTCAAGAGTTTGAGACCAGCCTGGCCAATATGGTGAAAGCTTGTCTCTACTAAAAATACAAAAATTAGCCAAGTGTGGTGGCATGCACCTGTAGTTCCAGCTACTCGGGAGGCTGAGGCAGGAGAATCACTTGAACCCAGGAGGCGGAGGTTGCAGTGAGCCAAGATCTCACCACTGCACTCCAACCTGGGTGACACAGTGAGACTCCATCTCAAAAAAATATATAACATAAAAAAAGTAACCGGGCGTGGTGGCACATGCCTGTAATCCCAGCTACTCCAGAGGCTGAGACATGAGAATTGCTTGAACTTGGGAGACAGTGGTTGCAGTGAGCCAAGATCAGGCCTCTGCATTCCAGCCTAAATGACAGAGCAAAGACTGCATCTCAAAATGTTACACATTGTTAAATTTCTTCCCTGCTATACAAACCTCTAGTTTTAGTAGGTCAGGGAGACAGATTTGACACTGAGCTCCTATCCCCCTGGCTGCAGCACCTGATTAAAGCTTTCTTCCTTGGCAATCCTTGTCGATCTCAGTCGTGGGCTTTTTGTGTGCTGAGCAGCAGGACCTAGACAGAACCCCTGGTCTTTAGGCAACATTCTTAAGTTCAAGAGTCCCAGGGGGTGGCCCCTTCATTCTTGCTCCTTTAGTTCTACAATTATTTTTTAAACATACCTAATTCCCTATAGTAAATCTTCTTTTTAAAATACCTAGAGTGATGTTGGCTTCCTACACGGAACCCTGACACACTGCATCACCACTTTACAGATAAAAAAAGACTCTTACATAAAACATCTGATTTGTATCCCTTCAACAATCACTAATATTGTTAAAGGGGATTTTATCTCTTTAACAACATTAGGGAGACAAGACAGGAATTTCCCCTACTTAACAAGAAAATTTAAGAACTAGGAACAGTAGTGAGCTCCCCAGCACTGGACAGATTCAAACACAGATGCACACTGAAGAGGGGCATTAAAAAGGACATCTAAGCTTCAGATGGGTCATTAAAAAAAACAGATGCCTTTTAAGGTATCTTCCAAGAGTTTCTGTGGTTCCATGACCTGCCTCAAAAATCAAGCAAGGCTGGGCATGGTGGCTCCCACCTGTAATTCTAACACTTTGAGAGGCCAAGGCAGGAGGATTGCTTAAGCCCAGGAGTTTGGGACCAGCCTGGGCAACATAGTGAGAGCCTGTCTCTATTTAAATAAATAAATAAATTAATTAATTAATTAATTAAATAAGCAAGCAGCAAAACCTGGATCTCTCCAGAACCAGACTTGCCTCTACAGAATTTTTCAAAGAACTGAATCCCAGTTGATGAGATTCCACAAACTTTGATAGAAAAAGTAGAAGGTGGGGGAGCACAGAAAGTGGGGGATTTCTCTGAAGAAAAAAGGGGATGGAGGGCTACCCTTGGACTCGATTTTGGCAGAACTTAAAGAATAGTTAAACTTCAGCATCCTGCAATTTGGGGACAGGAAGCTGTTTTCCTACTACCATCCTTTTAGGCCCAGCCCAGACCTCTTTAGGCTCTTAATCTGCGCCTCCTTTTATCTTAAAAGATAATAACCTCCCCTCCCTGACTTCAGTTCCTCAGCTCCCCAGCATTTCTCTACCTTCTGCTGCCTGGAAACTGAGGCTGCCAAAACCCCCAAACACTTTTTTTTTTTTTTTGAGATGGGGTCTCGTTCTGTCACCCAGGCTGGAGTGCAATGGCACGATCTCGGCTCACTGCAACCTCTGCCTCTCAGGTTTAAGCAATTCTCCAGCCTCAGCCTCCTGAGTAACTGGGATTACAGATGTCTGCCACCAGGCCTGGCTAATTTTTGTATTTTTAGTAAAGATGGGGTTTTACCACGTTGGTCAAGCTGGTCTCAAACTCCTGACCTCAAGTGATACGCTGCCTCAGCCCCCCAAAGTGCTGGGATTACAGACATGAGCCACCACACCTGGCCTTACTCTTTTTTTATTTTTGGAAACATGGTCTCAGCCGGGCACAGTGGCTCACGTCTGTAATCCCAGCACTTTGGGAGGCTGAGGCGGGTTGATCACGAGATCAGGAGTTCGAGATCAGCCTGACCAACATGGAGGAACCCCATCTCTACTAAAAAATACAAAAATTAGCCGGGCCTAGTGGCATGCGCCTGTAATCCCAGCTACTCGGGAGGCTGAGGCAGGAGAAACGCTTGAACCCAGAAGGCAGAGGTTGCAGTGAGCTGAGATCGTGCCATTGCACTCCAGCCTGGGTGACAGAGCGAGACTCCATCTCAAAAAAACAAAAACAAACAAAAAGAGAAACATGGTCTCACTCTGCCACCCAAGCTGGAGTGTCGTAGATCAAAACTCATCCAGCCTCGACCTCCTGGGCCCAAGCAATCCTCCCACCTCAGCCTCCGGACAGGCCGGCACTCTCAAAAATCCACAGGCACTGATCTTCGATCTTCCTCTCTCACTTGACTTCCAAGTTGTCGTCTGACCAGGCCAGTTGGCTCCACACCTCTCCCCACCCTCCAGGCAGGCTCTACCTTCACTTAATTTCCTTTATTTCCCTGTTGGCTACAGGGAATGTGTGCCTTTTAAATTGGAGATGTTTCTCAAGGTTCCAAGGTTAGGCTTTCCTTCTCATACTACAGCTGTTTTTTCCTGAGGTGAGATTTCCTTGAGAAGCTGAGAAATGATGGGGACTTTCTTCTTGGAAAAGTGTTCAGGACATAAACAACACAACTGTGTGTGCAACTGCAGGATTGCATGGATCCCTAGAGCCCATTCAGGAAAGAGGACCCACTCTCCCCGTGCTCCCCTGCATGGGCTCATCCACTTCTGGGGGCAAATGTCCCTGCCAAGGGACCCCCAGCTTCTACTCCTTTTCCAAAAGATAAAAGGTGCAAAGCTGAGGCAAACAAACCCTCAATCCAGTCTGTGAAGAAGCACTGGCCCAGGCACAGTCTCATAGGCTAGCAAATTCAGCATCTATTCACAAGTCACTCCCAAGCACAAGCAGGGCTAGCTACAGCCTCTGAACTTCATTATTCTAGGCACCCAGTGAACATTTATTTATTTTTTATTTTTTGAGACAGAGTCTCACTCTGTTGCCCAGGCTGGAGTGCAATGGCATGATCTCAGCTCACTACAACCTCAGCCTCCCAGGTTCAAGCAATTCTCGTGCCTCAGCCTCCTTAGTATCTGGGATTACAGGCATGTGCTATCATGCCTGGCTAATTTTTGTATTTTTAGTAGAGACGGGGCTTCACCATGTTGGCCAGGCTGGTGTCCAACTCCTGACCTCAGGTGATCCACCCGCCTCAGCCCCAAAAAATGCTGGGATTACAGGTGTGAGCCACCACACCTGGCCCCAGAGAATATTTATCAATAGACATTTTACTTTAGGGATTGTCAGCTCTTTAAAAAAAAAAAAAAAAAAAAAAGAGTAACAGCTAACAAAATAAGTCCAACAAAGTCCTAGAGTCCTTAGGGATAAGGCTAGCAAAGCTAAAGAAAAATTACCACTATAGAATCCTATTAGAGCAAACAGTTTCATTACTATGGAAACAAAATACTGCCATTGTTTCTGAGAATGGCAGTGGAGGAGATCAATGAGCATGGAATCAAGAACAAAAGACTGAATTCCTCCCTAGTTCGGGTGAACCACACTCACCAAGGATCAAAGCATTAGGAAATCAGCCCTCCATTAAATTGCTGAGATATAATGTGAGTGCAAAAACAAAACAAAACAAAAAAATGGAAAAGGCATTCCACAAAGACCTCATGAATTTTGTTTCAAAATGCACTTAGCTAGTTTATAAAAAAATGATACTTAAACAGAAGTCTGATTTTCCCATCTCCTCTGGTTATCTTTTCATAAATAAGATTTAAGGGGTTATGCAATGTGTTTTTCCTACTTTTGTTTTGACTAGACAGTTTTCATGAGAGAGTGAAAATGCTGTCTAATCACTATATACTGTAACCTTACTTCAAAAACCCACAAATTGTTTCAAAATTTACTCTCTGATAAAAACCCACTAAGTCTTTCCACAACAGCTGCTTTCCTTAAACATCAGCAATTTTAATCTCACAAGGCAAACTACGGAAGAAAAGCCAAAAGTAAAATCCTGCTTCCCTTTAAAATTCAAACAGATGTTCTGTGTAATCACACCAACTCACTATTTGAATTTCCTACTGCCCTATACTGACTCTCAGATTAAGTTCTAAAATGTTTTGAAATATCATTAATATATAAGCTAGAAGAATATGGGGATAGTCTCACTGTAAATGTTTTAAAATACATTTTAAGCAGGGCTGCAAAGGTTTACTCTGGGCTACTTGGGATGCCTAATATTTGGGAACAATCACAGTGATTTAGATAGGTAACTTGATTGATACTGTTCTCAGGATCCAATCATAACCCTAAATTCAACTGCAAACAGCAATATGTAAAATTCACTAACAATGCGGCTTGACTCAGAACACTAAGAAAACACTGGGTCTTTACAATTAGGCAGGTATGGCCACTTAAAGTACTAAAAATAGCTTGGTCAAAGAATTACATCCAATGGCTAGTTCTGTAGACATATCAGCTTATATGAAGACTTCCTTTTTAACATCAAGTTATCATAGATGATCTGGCCACATACTGCTCTGAAATAAAAGTAGACAATGCCATAATTACTGCAGTGCCCTTTCTGAGGCTCTAACTGGTGACTACATTAAAATACCTGGAAAACTGGAAAGTAAAGCTTCCGTGTCTCATAGTCACTCCCAGATACTCAGTATCTGTGGGAAATCTACAGCCTCTATACAGAAAACGAGGGCGGAAAGCAAGCAATGGGGAAGGGAGTGTTACCTTTTATTTAATTAGAACAGAGAGATGAGTCAGAGGCTGCCTTCCACACCTACAGACTGGCCTCTCCTCAACCGTGCCTACAAAGTCAGACTTGCTGCAGTCCAAAGCTATTTGTCAGCTGGACAGGTCAGCTACAGAGCTGCCCAAGAAAACATATTTGAATGAGCAACCGTCAAGCGAACTCTCCAACTAAGAGTGCAACCTTCACTCTCCATACTGTTCAAGGTAAGTGACAGAGGATTACCTGACAACCTGAATTTAGCTACACTACACAAAGATACCCTTAAGCCACCCTTCCTGTATCAGCTCACCAGTGAGCTATATAGAGTAGTCCCTCCTTACCCAAGGAGGATGTGTTCCAAGATCCCCAGTGGATGCCTGAAAGTGTGGATAGTACCCAACCCCATATATACTGTGTTTTTTCCTGTATATACATACCTATGAGAAAGTTTTGTTGTTGTTAAGACAGGGTCTCACTCTGTCACCCAGGCTGGAGTGCAGTGGCACAACCATGGCTCACTGCAGCCTCGACCTCCCTGGGCTCAGGTGATCCTCCCACCTCAGCCTCCCAAGTAGCTGGGACTATATAGGCACACACACCACCATGCCCTGGCTAATTTTTGTGTGTTTTGTAGAGACAGGGTTTCTCCATGTTGCCCAGGCTGGTCTCTAACTCCTGGGCTCAAGTGATCCACCCACCTCAGCCTCTGAAAGTGCTGGGATTACAGGCATGAGCCACCTTGCCTGGCCTCATGATGAAGTTTAATTTCTAAATTAGGCACAGTTAAGAGATTAACAACAATAACAAATAATAAAATCAAACACTTATGACACTATGCCAGCATCACTACTCTTGCGCTTTGGGGCCACTAAGTCAAATATGGGTGACTTGAATGACTTGAACACAAGGACTGCAATTCTGCGACAGTGGATCTGATAACCGAGATGGCTCCTAAGTGACTAAGGGGTGAGGAGCATAGGTAGACAGCTAGACAGCATGGAGATGCTGGCCAGAATTGATTCACATCCCAGTGGGATGGAGTGAGGTTTCATCACACTATTCAGAACAGGGCATAATTTAAACCGGTGAATTGTTTATTTCTGGAATTTTCCACTTAATATTTTCATACCCCAATAGACCTCAGGTAACTGAAACCACAGAAAGCAAAACTGCAAGTAAAGGGGTACTACCGTATTTAGCCAACATCAACCAAAACACCACCTTGACAGAACAATTATAGGGCATTTTACTGCATTGTGCCCACATCTTTATAAAGATGAACAGGAAAATAAAAGTGCCAGTGCTAGTGATAAGAAACACAGGCCTCAATGTTAATGCAGTGGAAGCAAAGATGGCCACCATCATACAGCAGGAAAACAGTGACTCAACCACCATTTGGACAGACGTTATCTGTGAAAGTAATTGTAAAAAGAAAAGGTCAAAGTTAAAGAAAATGTTGAAAATGACAGAAATATATTGTCAATGATGCCATCTAACAGAGATGAAATTAGGGATTTTTTTTCATTACTTTTGTCCTTTTGGGAATAGAAACACACCCAAACCTCTTAACGCAAAAAGCTCATTAAGTGACTTTCACACATTCAACATTAACACCTCTGAAGAAACCATCAGGCCGGGCACGGTGGCTCACGCCTGTAATCCCAGCACTTTGGGAGGCCAAGGCGGGTGGATCATGAGGTCAGGAGATCGAGACCATCCTGACTAACATGGTGAAACCCCGTCTCTACTAAAAATACCAAAAAATTAGCCGGGCGTGGTGATGGGTGCCTGTAGTCCCAGCTACTCGGGAGGCTGAGGCGGGAGAATGGTGTGAACCTGGGAGGCGGAGCTTGCAGTGAGCCGAGATCGCACCACTGCACTCCAGCCTGGGCAACACAGCGAGACTCTGTCTCCAAAAAAAAAAAGAAACCATCAAGTTTGAAGGTAGAAGACTATCTACATATGAATGTAAACCCAGAAAACATTAACAGCTACAATAAGTGGTGGGTGCATGTTAAAAAAAACTTTATCAGTCACCTCATAATTAGGCAAAAAGAGTGGGATCAAATACAGCACTTCCAGCAAAATCCCAACTTTGCAAAGTAAAATTATAAATATCGGCCGGGCACAGTGGCTCAGTCCTGTAATACCAGCACTTTGGGAGGCTGAGGCGGGCACCTGAGATCAGGAGTTCAAGACCAGCCTAGCCAACATGGGGAAACCCCATCTCTACTAAAAACACAAAATTAGCTGGGCATGGTGGCGGGCACCTGTAATCCCAGCTACTCGGGAGACTGAGGCAGAAGAACTGCTTGAACCTGGGAGGCGGAGGTTGCAGTGAGCCAAGATCACGCCATTGCACTCCAGCCTCGGCAACAAGAGCGAAAACTCTGTCTCAAAAATAAAAAAAATAAAATAATAAATATTAAATATAAGTAACTGACTATAAAGCATCAAAATGTGGTTCTCTCTGGGTAATGATATGTGTGATTTCCCTCTGTTTCACAAATACTTCCCACATTGTTCAAAAAAGTATCATCATGGAAACAATGAATTTTTGTAACTGGATCCCTTCCAGTGGAAGCACCATGTAATATAATGAGGACCTAACATTTCCAATCACTATAAACAAAGAGCAATAGGGAACAAGAGTTTTGTAACCAAAAGAGCTCAACAGGGGGTTCAGCTAGGTCACAATAAGTGCTCTGCTTATAAGAAGAGAGGAAACATCCTTGCAGTAGCCAGGATTTAATTCCAATGCATCAGATGACCCAGTACTAAGTGGTGCAATCAAGTCCACGAAGCAGAAATTCTGTGAGGACTCTCAAAACAAGAGAAAGATCATTACTGAGGAAACATTAATTGAGCTGGGACCTCAAAGTAGAGATTTGGGTTTTACAGTGAAGAAGGAAGGACATTTTGGGGGAAACATCATTATTATTATTATTTTTTTTTTTTTGAAACGGAGTCTCGCTGTCTTGCCCAAGCTGGAGTGAAGTGCCATGATCTTGGCTCACAGCAACTTCCGCCTCCCAGGTTCAAGCGACTCTCCTGCCTCAGCCTCCTGAGTAGCTGGGATTACAGGCATATGCCATCATGCCCGGTTAATTTTTGTATTTTTAGTAGAGACAGGGTTTCGCCATGTTGGCCAGGCTGGTCTCGAACTCCGCCCACCTGAGCCTCCCAAAGTGCTGGGATTATAGGCGTGAGCCACCATGCCCGGCCTGGAATCATCATTATTGTATGCGGTATGTAATTTATTTTTTAAATAAGTCTTCTTCATGGACTCTGTGTATGTGGGTGTGTGTTTTAAGCTGCATTATAGGGGCATCAGTTGCCCTGATAAGACCCCTATTCCAGCAAACATTTAATCAAAGGCCACACAGCTGGCCTAATTGCATTTACAGCGACCAACCCTTTGTAACTTTTCACTTTCCTGACTCTTGAGCCACCGCTCACTCCCCTCCTTACTCCCTTATGCTCACTTTAAAAGGCCTAGTCACCTCTGCACAAAATCGAATGGAGCTCAGCTCTTTCCCCTACAGTCAATAGTTACTGAATAAACGTGTTTTTACTGCTTTAACTAATGTCCCGCTTTGTTTATCTTTGGTGATGGACAGTTCCTGGTGGCATTCAAGGCTTTGTTAATTAACATAACGGACATCAGAAATGAGTTTTACTAGCCTGGGCAGCAAAGCCAGACCCAGTCTCTACAAAAATTTTTAAAAACTGGCCAGGCATGGTAGAACGCACCTGTAGTCCCAGCTACTTGGGAGGCTGAAGCAGAAAGATTGCTTGACCCCAGCAGTTGGAGGCTGCAGTGAGCTATGATTGAGCCACTGCAATCCTGCCTGGGCAAGAGCTAGATCCCATCTTTAAATACATACATACATACATACATACATACATACATGGGTTTTCATTGAGGAAAATCTTGGTGATCTAGAAATAGGATCTGGCTGGAAATACCTGGGCCTGGGCATTCCTGCCTTGCATAAACTGGCTATAAAGATAGAGTGAATAGGGCCGGCGCAGTAGCTCATGCCTGTAATCCCAGCACTTTGGGAGGCAGAGGCGGGCGGATCACCTGAGGTCAGGAGTTCGAGACCAGCCTGGCCAAGATGACAAAACCCCATCTCTACTGAAAATGCAAAAATTAGCCAGGTGTAGTGGCAGGTGCCTGTAATCCCAGCTATTCAGGAGGCTGAGGCAGGAGAATCGCTTGAACCCGGGAGGCGGAGGTTGCAGGGAGCCAAGATCGCGCCACTGCACTCCAGCCTGGGTGACAGAATGAGACGCTGTCTCAAAAAAAAAAAAAGACAGAGTGAACCTTTACTCAGAATGGCAACCATGGGCTTGATCCTCCTGGTGCAATAGTCTTGGCTGCCCACCAACCAGACATTAGCCGAGTCTTGCCTACTGGAATGTTGGCGCATCTGCCTCGGGTGAACTTTTCAGGCAAGAAGCCTATCAGAGCACCAACAAGGTCAAAGAGCTGGAATGTCAGGAAGTCTCAGAACAGGCTGCATGACTATTCCATACGCCTGCCACTGTCTGTATGTGTGACAGAATTTGGTCTGTGACTTTGGTCTTTATGACCTGAATTAGGCATGAGGGAGAAGTTAAGCCTCACCCAACCATTAACTACGGCAGCCAACAATATCTACGAAAACAGCCAATAGCAGGGTATTCAAAACTGCACTGGGTCCATCTGGAGCAATTATTATTTATTCATATAGGAATAATAAGGAATAGCAGTCTGGTACAAAAGTCACCCAACTCAAGTCAGGTGGGCCAGTATGCAAGGCCTGGCTCTACCATCAGTCAGTTGGTAACATCAGTTCATTTATTTCTCTATACTTTAGTTGACTCATCTGTAAAAGGAGGCCAAGCAGGGGTTTTGTGAGGAACGAATGAATTATAATGTATGTAAAAACAAAGCACATACTGTGGGCTGAAATAAATTTCAGCATTATTATTGTCATAAATGCCTATACTTGCCTGCAGCAAGCCCTCCCAATCCCTATTGTCAAACTGCCTTGGAAAGGTTGTCTAGATTTTCCAAGCACACACCTCACTTCCGCTCTGACAGTGAGCACTGTCATTTTCTTTTCTTTTCCTTTTTTTTTTTTTTTTTTTGAGACAGCGTCTCACTCTGTTGCTCAGGCTAGGGTGCAGTGCTCAATATCAGCTCACTGCAACCTGCACCTTCCAAGTTCAAGTGATTCTGGTGCCTCAGCCTCCCAAGTAGCTGGGAATACAGGTCGTGCACCATCACGCCTGGCTAATTTTTGTTTTAGTAGAGACAGGGTTTCACCATGTTGCCCAGGCTGGTCTCGAACTCCTGGCCTCAAGCGATCCACCTGCCTCGGCCTCCCAAAGTGCTGGGATTACAGGCAAGAGCCACCATGCCCAGCCTGCACTGTCATTTTCTGTAGCTAACTTCCCCCAACACTCCCACCTCCACATAGCCCTTAAGTTAAAGGAGAACAAGGAAGCCCTGTGTTCATTACCGTGTCTCTAGGGGCCTAGCACAGAACTTTGAACCCATAAAGTGTTGAGTGACCACTCCCCTGTAATCTCTACTTTCTTAGCATCCATTAGGCAACACCCTAAGCAAAACCAAAGTGAATATCAGAGTAGATACAAAAATAAAATAAGCTGATCTGGATATTATCCTGATGCAGATGGGTAATGGCCACTAGTAAGATTTGGGGGGTTCCTCACACTCTGCCAAATCCTATATTACAGACTTTACACTTATCATCACATGTAATTTTCCCAATAACCCTAAGAAGTACCCATTCAATAGTTGAGGTAAAATGAGGTAATAGAGGGTAAGTAACTCATCCAGTCACACCAGTCCTCATTGTCCAGATTTCCAAATTGAAACCCAGGCCTGAGTCCAAAGCCCAGGCTCTTTTATGGGTTACATATTGTTCAGGATGGTCCGCAGTTAAAGAAAGTCACCAAAATGTCTCTCTCCGACCTCAAACTTCTCCCAACCTAAATACCTAATTGGTGACTTGCCATTTCCATTAAATTTATAATAGGCATCTCTAATGTAACGAAGCCAAGAAACTTGGGTTTTCCTCACCAAATTCCTCTTCCTAACAATTTCCTACTTCACCTCAGTAATGCGATCATCATCTACCCAGTGGCTCAGGCCAGAAACCGAGTCTGTCTCATTCCCACATCCCACTTCTAATCCTTGCTCAAATCCAGTTCTACCTCTGAAATATACCCAAAGCCAATGATGTCCCACTGTACTCACTCCTACAGCCATAGCCTAAATTAAGGTACCACGCTGTCTCCTCCTGGGACTACAGCAACAGCAGATTGCCAGGATTCGAGCTCCATCAGGAAAGGATTTTTGTTCACTGCTGAAGCCTAGAACACTGCTTGCCCCTAAGAGGCAAATATCCACTTAGGTTTTCCTCACCAAATGCTTCATGACCAACTCGAACTGCTTTCCTCACCTCCACTCTAGCCCGTTACAGTCCAGTCTTCACGACATCCCAATTATCTTCTAAGTGCAAATCAAACCACAGCTCGCCCCTGCTCAGAATCCTCCCACAGCCTCTCACTGCAACCAGAATTAAATCCAAAGTCCAAAGGCAGCTGACAGGTTCTGGCCATTTCTGGTCCTGCTCTTCTCTCTGACCTCATCTAAGACACCCCAGCCACCCTAGACTCCCTTGCCTCTCCTCACTGAGCAGTCTCAACTCCACAGGCATCTTCTCAGACTCCCTCGGCAACCCTCCTCAAGGCTGCTTACCACACGGCCTTCTGACAGTACCAGTACCATATTCATTGTTTCATTGTTTACATGTTTATGAATGATCTCCCCTGCCCAGATAGGCCATTGAGAGCAGAAATGCTTGTCTGACTTATGACTATATAGCAGGCTCCTGGCAAAAGGTAGGTGCCCACAGAAACAAACAAGAATTGGTAACTTCTGATGGTGCTGTGAGGTTTTGCTTGCTTTCCTTTCTTTTGAGATGGAGTTTTGCTCTTTTTGCTCATTGCCCAGGCTGGTGTGCAATGGCGTGATCTCAGCTCACCGCAACCTCTGCCTCTGGGTTCAAGCGATTCTCCTGCCTTAGCTGTGTAGCTGGGATTACAGGCATGCGTCATCACACCCGGCAATTTTGTGTTTTTAGTAGAGATGAGGTTTCTCCACGTTGGTCAGGCTGGTCTCCAACTCCTGATCTCAGGTGATCCGCCCGCCTCTGCCTCCCAAAGTGCTGGGATTACAGGCATGAGCCACTGCGCCCAGCCTGTTTGCTTTTCTTTTAACTTCCTACCGCCCCATCCACAGGAAATCACAGTGTGATCACCATCACACAGCACTGAGGCCCACCACAGTGATGCCTCCAGCAGGCCTGGGAAAGCAGGGGTTAACTTTGATTTGGTTCTTTCCAAAGTCCTAAGAGGGGAGACTTTAGAAACCTGCTAAAACATCAATAGCAAAATAATTCTTTTACAAAACCCATTTGAATACTGGTAATTACAGAGCTCTAAATTAGGAACTTGGGAATGGCAGAAAGAGCCTCAAGGGGACTTCAAGGGACCAGGACAGATGCCCCTAAAGAGCTATATCATTACTACGTAATAAAAAGTATTGCATCATATTGGAGAAAAAGTATTTCAAAACGGGAATAAAAGATTTGCAGAGCTTTCTGAAAACAGTCTTTCCTGGTCCACCTTGTTCTCAAATACCTGGTAAGGTGGTGACCATTCTCATTCTCTTTCTCTCTCTGCCTGACTCAGGGGAAAAAAATCATTTCATCTCAGTCGTCAAAAGCCTCAATTTCCTCAACTCTGAAAAAATGTATGCCAAGCACAGTATTAGACCTCAAAAACCAAGACAGCTCCACGTGGCCACTCTAAACAGGACAGATTATCTGCCAGTATAATCGCCGGTTACAGAAACCCACAGTTTAACCACTCCATCACTTACAGCTGGCCTCGATTGTGGAAAGGCTGTCAGCAAGAACACCCCGAACCAGGATGCTCCCTAGAGTCTGATTCGTTCGTGAAAACACTCCATTAAAACTCTGTACCGAAACGCTGATAATCCACATGTAAAGGGAGAAAAGAGCTCCACATCCACGAGACTCACCTACTTCGTTTTTTCTAACTCTGCAGGAAGGAGTGAAACCAGCATTACAGGGCTAAGACGTACTAATTCTACACTGATGCAGTAACTGGTAGGAGACATAATGTTTTAAGACATCATAGGTTTAAATAGGCGAGAGTTAAAAAACAGGTTCGAACAAGTTTATTTGCAAAGAGAGGCAGGAAGGCTCCAGCCCTACCCAGGCAGTCGTGCTAGTACCGAGCCAGGGTTGGGTCGGGAAATTCAGGAAGCAGGGCTGAGTTTTCCCTTCGCCCAGACCTGCGCCCGGTAGTTTGGAAGTCAGGCTTCGAGACATTCTCAAAGGTACAGAGCCCACGCTCGACTACGAGATGCCAAGCGCAACCTGCCTGGGTTGTTTGACCCAAGTTTTATTCAGGGCATAGCAAAGGAGACGGTGCCTAAACCCACTTTTCTTCCTGGATTCATCCGACAAGCAGAGTGGAGAGGGCTACGGAGCTCAGCGCTATTCACCAGTGCTCGGCGCAAGAGGCGACACGCCCCTGGAGCAGTCGGGATCCTCCGCCCGAGCCCGGCACGCCCCGCCCCACGCGGAGTCCCGGAGGCCGGACGGGAAGACCCCGGGGTAGCCTCTCGGGCTTCCCCCTGCCCCTTCCCGCCCGCCCAGGGCACAGGATTTCCCGGACGGCTGAGCGCCGTGGGGCCAGCCCGAGCGACCCACCCGGGCCCTACGTTCGGCCGCGGAGCTGGGAGCGCACCCAGGCAGGTCCTCCACGCCTGGACTCCTGGCCCGGTTCTCCGATCTGACAACCCCCGCGCTGCGCCCGGCCTCGCTCACCTGGCCCGCACAGCACTGAGCTGACATCGCGGCGGCCAATGCCGAAGGCGCGCTCGCTGGCTCCCCGCGCCGCACGGGCCCTCCTGGCTGCCTCGCGCCTCGAGCGCTGGGCTCAGCCGCGGCTCACACTTGAACGAAGATCAGCCTCGGCGGAGCGCCTAGGCGCCGAGGCCTGGGTAAAAACAACCGCGGCCAAGCCCCGCCCCGCCGCCGGCCCCGCCCCGCCCGCCCCCAGCCCCGCCCCGTGCCCGCCCCTTCCCGGGCGCCCGGCGGCGGAGCAGGCTCGACCCGGGCTCGCACTTCCGCTGGCGTCAGGCGGGTGGGCTGCTGCGATCACTTCCCGGTTGGGGCGCCGAGCTCCGGAGTCGGCCGCCAGCCTTTGGGCCCCACGCTCCGGGTCTGGTGCGCGGTCTGGCCGCGCTCGGGCCCTCGCCAAATGAGAGCGCAGCGCCTCTCCGCCTTCGGATCCGGAGAAAGAGCTTGTTGCTGCCTCTAAAAGGTTGGAGCCTTAGTAAGCGGTTCCTGCCTTTCCTGCACAGACCAGACCGCCGGGTGCTGGTCTGCGCTCTGCCGCGCGCCAACTGGGACAGCCCACCCACGAGATCCTTGTTCCTGAAATCCCTTTCCCTCCCTCATCTGCCAAGAAAACTTTCAACTTTTGGGCTCTCCGCGCCTCCCAAGCTTCCTCGAATCCCTGGGCCCTTGACTGTTCTGCCCTGATGGCACTTGGTGAGAGATCCATTGAGAGCCCTTTCCGTGCCTCCCTGAATATTGATATGTTTTCCAGCCTCTCCTCCTGCGCTGGCCCAAGGACTCATTTTCCGTCCCTGCTTCCTCACTAAAAAGAGGGTGCCCAATAATTGCTTGTTCCATACAGAAGGCAGGGAGGCCGTCTCTAGGTTTTCTCCCACTCAGATCTGCTGTCCTCACAGCCACCTCCCCAAGAGGAATGAAGGTATTTCTTTTTTTTTTTTCTTTTTTTTCTCTGAGACGGAGCTTCACTCTGTCGCCCAGGCTGGAGTGCAGTGACGCGATCTCGGCTCACTGCAACCTCTGCCTCCCGAGTAGCTGGGATTACAGGCGCCTGCCACCACGCCCGGCTAATTTTTTATATTTTTAGTAGAGACGGGGTTTCACCATCTTGGCCAGGCTGGTCTCGAACTCCTGACCTCAGGTGATCCGCCCGCCTTGGCCTCCCAAAGTGCTGGGATTACAGGCGTGAGCCACCGCGCCCTGCCGGAATGAAGATATTTCTGTTAGTGCGATTTTTGCGCCAATCCCTTTGCTCTTTCAAATAAGCATTACCGTACCCATTTTAGCGGTGAGGCAACTGAAGCCCAGAGAGGTTAAATAACTTGCCCAAAGCCTCACAGCAAAGTTGAGGAAGTAAAACTGGGCCTGGAATCCACTCGTCTGATCCCCTGGCACATGACGCAAGGCTTGACCTTAGAGGGACTCGTTTCCAGACAGAGCTCTGGCAAAGGAGTGTCTTGGGCAGCTTAGGAGTAGAAGAGGAAAGGTGAATGGAAACCAGGCCTTGGGTTATGAGCTGCGCAGGATTTTCCAGCATCTCAGATGCAGGCGTTTAGAGAAAGAGATATAATGGAGCAGGCCCTACTCAGAGCCACGAAAAGGAATGAGGACAGTTGGCTCTAACTCAAAACAAAAATAGGGTAAACCCAATCAGTCAAGCGCAGCAACCTGCTCCGTGGCGATGTGTGACTCATCAGAAGCTGAGGCTCTCACCAGGACTTTCTAATGAGCTTCGCTGTTGGCTACGGCCGCGGTCACTTCACTTCAGCCCTACTCCTGGCCTGGGGAAATGGGCAGGCCCCCTAGTAGCTCGGGGTGGGGAGACGGGTGGAGAGGAAGGAGGGGCGAAAAGGGAAGGCGCGAAATCTACAAATGTTTAAGCCAGCTGGAACTCCGATGCCTCTTTGCCTTTTAGGGAAATTGACTCGACTCGGAACTCGAGGACCTTTCACAAGAGACCACTGGGTTAGGGGGCAGAGCTGGTAATAGAATCCAGCGCTCCGAACCCTGAATCATGTCCTCTTTTTGCTGCTGAGGCTCAGGCCACAGCACCCCAAATTATGACTGTAGAATACCAAAATATGCTATCCCAAAATACACTTGTTTGGCACATTTCAAGCTGGTTATTCTGAGAAACTGCAGACACGGGAGTAGTTCTGAAAAGCTGTCCTTTTGTAAAGCAAATTTACATCTATAAAGGAAGTCCACATAGTAAAAGTATCTGTGTCAGGAAGGCAGCTGCTCAGAGAACTTTTATTACATGAGAGACTTTATCTACATAACAAGGCAACTTTTTTTTTTTTTTTTTTTTTTTTTGAGGCAGAGTCTCGCTCTGTCGCCCAGGCTGGAGTGCATTGGCATGATCCCGGCTCACTGCAACCTCCGCCCCCCGGGTTCAAGCGATTCTCCGGCCTCAGCCTCTGAAGTAGCCGGGATTACAGGCGCGCGCCACCGCGCCCGGGTAATTTTTGTATTTTTAGTAGAGACAGGGTTTCACCATGTTGGTCAGGCTGGTCTCGAACTCCTGACCTCGTGATCCGCCCGTCTCAGCCTCCCAAAGTGCTGGGATTACAGTTGTGAGCCACCGCGCGCAGCCACAAGGCAACATTATTTACCATACATTTCCTCCACTAACCCTCCTATATCCTAACCTGTGGTGCCTCCCCACTGTCCCCACAGAAGCCCCAAGCCCTTATTTATTTCTAGCTCAGAATGCTATAAGCTTCAATCATCTGGCCCTTCATGTTTTGTGAGATTCCTGTGCTGCTGCGTATGCAGGTAATTAAAACGGTTTTTCTTCTGTTAATCTGTCTTATGTCGGCCAGGCGTGGTGGCTCATGCCTGTAATCCCAGCACTTTGGGAGGCCGAGGTGGGCGGATCACGAGGTCAGGAGTTTGAGACCAGCCTGACCAACATGGTGCAACCCCATCTCTACTAAAAATACAAAAGAAGTAGTCGGGCGAGGTGGTGCGCACCTGTAATCCCAGTTACGCAGAAGCTGAGGCAGGAGAATCGCTTGAACTCAGGAGGCGGAAGTTGCAGTTAGCCGAGATTGTGCCACAGCACTCCAGCCTGGGCGACAGAGCAAGATACCGTCTCAAAAAAAAAAGAAATCTCTGTTATGTCAATTTAATTTGCAATCCAAGCAAAGAACCTAGAAGGGTAGAGGGAAGCCATTTTTCCCTCCCCTACATTGCTAGTTCCATGCCAATGTGAGAGGACTCTGAGAATGTGGATGTCTGCCACCTGGAGAAAGAGTCTTAATAACCTGGGCACTTGGCCTGGCACGGTGGTTCACACCTGTCATCCCAGCATCTTCAGGGGCAAAGGTGGGTGGATCACCTGTGGTTAGGAGTTCAAGACCAGCCTGGCCAACATGGCGAAACCCTGTCTCTACTAAAAATACAAAAATTAGCCAGGCATGGTGGTGGGCACCTGTAATTTCAGCTACTCAGGGGGCTGAGGCAGGAGAATCACTTGAACCCAGGAGGCGGAGGTTGCAGTTAGCCTAGATGGTGCCATTGCACCCCAGCCTGGGCAACAAGAGCAAAATTCTATCTCAATAGATAAATAAATAAATAACCTGGGGACTTGTAGCCTCTATTGAAAGGTACCAGAAAAGGATAAAGCCTGAGTTTTCAAGCCAGGAAGCTGCAAATTCTAACTCTACCAAGAAGTAGCTGGGTGACCTCCAAGCCTTAGTTTCCTCATCTTCAAAACCAGGTTAATAGTGTCAGAGGCATTTGAACCAGAGAGACTCCATCTTGAATAGGGACTGGGTAAAATAAGGCTGTGACCTGCTGGGCTGTATTCCCAGGAAGTTAAGGCATTCTTCGAGGATGAGATGGGGGGGTCAGCACAAGATACAGGTCACAAAGACCTTGCTGGTAAAATAGGATGTAGTAAAGGAGCCGGCCAAAACCCATCAAAATCAAGATGGCGACCAAAGTGACCTCTGGTCGTGCCCACTGCTCATTATACACTAATTATAATTCATTAGCATGCTAAAAGACACTCCCACCAGTACCAGGACAGTTTACAAACATCAGGAAGTTACCCTATATGGTCTAAAGGAGGAGGAACCCTCAGTTCTGGGAATTGCCCATCCCTTTCGCGGAAAACTCATGAATAAATCACCCCTTGTTTAGCATATAATCAAGAAATAACTGTAAGTATAATTAGTTGAGCAGCCCATGCTGCAGCTCTGCCTATGGAGTAGCCATTCTTTATTCCTTTACTTCTCTAATAAATTTGATTTCACTTTATGGACTTGCCCCAAATTCTTTCTTGCGTGAGGTTCAAGAACCCTCTCTTGTGGACTGGATGAGGACCCCACTCTGGTAACAATATACTTTTTGTCCAGTCACATTTCTACATGGCCGTCCATACTCTGTTGAATGTAAGCATAAGAATGGACAATTTTCCTGTATCTTTGGGTCTTCATTCTGAAGGCTCCCATGGCATGTAAAACTATGATCAAATAAATTTGTATGTCTTTTATCCTTTTAATCTGCCTTGTCGGTTGATTTTCAGTGAAACTTCAGAGGGTAAAGGGGAAGTTTGCCCTTCACCCCTACATGGTCAAGCTCAAGATACCAAAAGACATCAGCTGAAAATTCAATCAACTTGCCTGAATCATCCACCCCAAGCTTAGGAAGCATGCTTGAACCCACCTGGCCAAGGCTGGTTTTGCCGGCCAAAGTCCAAGGCCAAGGCTCCAACCAAAGCCCAGACTTCAGTTGCAGCTCCAGTTCCAGTTCCAGTTCCAGCTCCAGTTCCAGTTCCAGTTCCAGCTCCAGTTCAAATTTCCAAGGGTGCCCATGCACACCCACAAAGGATCTGGAGGAGAGGCCTCTGTCTACCAATGGGAGGACAGAAGGACTGGTGTGAGCCCTGGGCTGCCATCTGTTTCTGCATGGAGCTGGTACCATTCTTTTCTATTTATACAAACAAACATGAGGCAGGATCTGTCCATTAAAAAAAAGAGGCCGGGCACAGTGGCTCATGCCTATAATCCCAGCATTTTAGGAGGCCGAGGTGGGTAAATCACCTGAGGTTGGGAGTTCGAGACCAGCCTGGCCAACATGGTGAAACCTCGTCTCTACTAAAAATACAAAAATTAGCCGAGCGTGGCGGCACATATCTTTAATCCCAGCTCCTCAGGAGGCTGAGGCACAAGAATCACTTGAACCCAGGAGGTGGCGGTTGCAGTAAGCCGAGAAAACACCACTACACTCCAGCCTAGGCGACAGAATGAGGCTCCATCTTGAAAAGAAAAAGAAAATTAAAAAGAAACAGTCTATACAGGCTCGTTCCCTGTCCCCACTCAAAGTTTTTTCAAAGGAATGTGGCCAGATCTGGAGGTTTACCTGCCTTCTGGCTCTGAGGACTTTGCAGTTACTATTTAAGGTCTGGTTAGTAGCTTCCTTTGCATCGTGGTTGGTTAACAAGAGTAGAGGTAATGTTAGCAGACATAACACGAAACAGTGGCACCTTAATTTTTATTTTAAGTACTCTGCAGACTTTTTCAGGGGAGACTTGATGTTCATAACACGTAGATAATTTTACAGTCAAGCTCTTTTGATGTGGCTTTTTCAGTAACCAGCAGTAACAGACCTGTTTTAATAAGACTGTATAGCTCTTGGCAGACCATGTGAAATATTTCCCCCACAAAAATTTTCTTAAATTAACTGAATTAGCTCCTTTTATATAACATAATTATATATAAGTATATATAACATAAATATCTAGCTTATAATTTGCTTTTTTCTCCTCCTGAATTTGAAGATTTTTTTGGTAGAGTTCAATGTTGAGTTTAAAAACACCACACACTGGCTGGGCGTGGTGGCTCATGCCTGTAATCCCAACATTTTGGGAAAGCTCAGGTGCGTGGATCATCTGAAGTCAGGAGTTGGAGACCAGCCTGGCCAACATGGTGAAACCCCATCTCTACTAAAAATACAAAAATTAGCCGGATGTGGTGGCAGGCACCTATAATCCCAGCTACTCAGGAGGTTGAGGCAGGAGAATCGCTTGAACCTGGGAGGCGGAGGTTGTAGTGAGCCAAGATCGCAACTTTATTACAAATTTAATTTCCAATTATTCTAATTATTTAAAACATGAACAACTTTGAAAAAAAACCTAGTGAAGCATTCTGTTGGTTTTTAAATATAAAAGGAGAAATTTCTTTAATTTTCACTTATGAGGTCTCTAGGAACCTCAATCCAGTGGACGAAGTTTAATTAATTTCAATTAAAAGTAAACAACAAAGTATTCATTTAGAAACAAATAGCTATAAATTTGCAAGCCCCAGGCAAAAAGTAATCAGAGCCCTATAGTGCCTTCACCCCATTTCTCTGATAGCTATATTGTCATTTATTTCTATTAAATTAATATATGCACAGGTTTTTGTTTGTTTTTTTTTGTTTTGTTTTGTTTTTTGGCGACAGGGTCTCTCTCTCTGTTGCCCAGGCTGGAAGGCTGGAGTGCAATGATGCCATTACGGCTCACTATAACCTTCACCTCCCAGGCTCAAGTGATTCTCCCACCTCAGCCTCCTGAGTAGCTGGGACTACAGGTATGCACCATCACAGCCTGGCTAATTTTTGTATTTTTTGTAAAGACTGGGTTTCACCATGTTGCCCATGCTGGTCTTGAACTCCTGAGGCCAAGCAATCCACCTGCCTTGGCCTCCCAAAATGCGGAGATTACAGGCGTGAGCCACTGCACCCAGCATATGCAAAATGTTTTTTAATTTTTTTTTTTTTAAGTAGAGATGGGGTTTCACCATGTTGGTCAGGCTGGTCTCGAACTCCTGACCTCGTGATCCACCTGCCTCGGCCTCCCAAAGTACTAGAATTACAGGTGTGGATCACCATCACCATGCCTGGCCCTTTTTTTGTGTGTGTGACGGAGTCTCGCTCTGTTGCCCAGGCTGGAATACAATGGCGCAATCTCGGCTCACTGCAACCTCCAACTCCTGGGTTCAAGCTATTCTCATGTCTTAGCCTCCCGAGTAGCTGGAATTACAGGCGCCCACCACCACACCTGGCTAATTTTTGTATTTTTGGTAGAGACGCGGTTTCACCATGTTGGTCAGGTTGGTCTCGAACTCCTGACCTCAGATGATCCACCCACCTCAGCCTCCCAAAGTGCTGGGATTACAGGTGTCAGCCACCACGCCTGGCAATTTTTTTAATTTTTAGAGTAAAAATTTTTAGTGTCAAAAGTTTACAAATTGACAATGACATAAAACGGGTCCAAATATTACAAAAAATAAAATGAAAAATATCCTCTCCAGTCTCCATTCCTTACCTTCTAGTTCCTACCCCAGAGGCAACCACTTTCAGTCATTTATACAGTTTTCCCCTATTCACCTCCATATATATATGTGTGTGTATATATATATAAATATATACATATATATAAATATATGTATATATATAAATATATGTGTATATATAAATATATACATATATATAAATATATACATATATATAAATATATGTGTATATATAAATATATACATATATATAAATATATGTGTATATATAAATATATACATATATAAATATATGTGTATATATAAATATATACATATATAAATATATGTGTATATATAAATATATACATATATAAATATATGTGTATATATAAATATATACATATATAAATATATGTGTATATATAAATATATACATATATAAATATATGTGTATATATAAATATATACATATATAAATATATACATATATATTTTTTTGAGATTGAGTCTCACTCTGTCACTCAGGCTGGAGTACAATGGCACAATCTCGGCTTACTGCAACCTCCGCCTCCCAGGTTCAGGTGATTCTCCTGCCTCAGCCTCCTGAGTAGCTGGGATTACAGGCATGTGCCACCATGCCCAGCTAATTTTTTTTTTTTTTTTTTTTTTAGACGGAGTCTTGCTCACTTGCCAGGCTGGAGTGCAGTGGCACTGTCTTGGCTCACTGCAACCTCTGACTCCCTGGTTCAAGTGATTCTCCCATCTCAGCCTCCCGAATCGCTGGGATTACAGGTACACGCCACCACACTCAGCTAATTTTTTGTATTTTTAGTAGAGATGGGGTTTCACCATGTTGGCCAGGATGGTCTCGATCTTCTGACCTTGTGATCTGCCCACCTTGGCCTCCCAAAGTGCTGGGATTACAGGTGTGAGCCACTGCGCCTGGCCTTTTAGTTTTTTGTTTTTTGTTTTTGAGATGTAGTCTTGCTGTGTCGCCCAGGCTAGAGTGCAGTGGTGCAATCTCAGCTCACCGCAACCTCCACCTCCCGAGTTCAAGCAATTCTCTGCCTCAGCCTCCTGAGTAGCTGGGATTACAGGCACCCGCCACCATGCCTGGCTAATTTTTTTGTATTTTTAGTAGAGACAGGGTTTCATCATCTTGGCCAGGCTGGTCTTGAACTCCTGACCTCGTGATCCATTCACCTCAGCCTCCCAAAGTGCTGGGGTTATAGGCGTGAGCCACTGCACCCAGGCCCATCTAATATTTTTGTAGTTTTAGTAGAGACAGGATTTCATCATGTTGGCCAGGCTGGTCTCAAAACTCCTGACCTCAAGTGATTCACCCGCCTCAGGGTTTCAAGCTGCTGGGATTACAGGCATGAGCCACCGTGCCTAGCCAATATCCCCTTCCCCTTCCCCTTCCCCTTCCCTTTTTTCTTTTTTTCAGTAGAGATGGGGTTTCACCATGTTGGCCAGGCTGGTCTCCAACTCCAGACCTCAGGTGATCTGCCCGCCTCGGCCTTCCAAAGTGCTGGGATTAGAGGGATGAGCCACTGTGCCCAGCCTCATATTTTCAAATAATGTTCTTCTGCTGTTATTTCCTGATGTGTGGGCAGCATTTATTTTGCAGTTTCTTTTATGTTCCATTTAGGCTGAATTCTCAACCCACTTTCACCTGCCCCCTTGCCAATCTAATTACATCATGGTTTTCATAAAATTTATCGGCCAACATGTAATTATGTCTAGTCAAAGTTATGCATTGCATAGCCACATAGTATATAATATTAGCGTTTTTTGTCTACTTTTATTTTCTAATTTCATCCCTCCTGTTAGAGGCAGTATATTCTAATGGTTAGGGTTAGAACCCCTGGAGCTGGACCCTGGAATCAAATTTGTTCTTTACCATTTGTTAGGTCTGTAATCTTGAGGAAGTGACTTAATTTCTCTGTACCTCAGTTTCGTCCTCTGTAAAATAAGGAGAGTTCATACATTTATACACAGTGAAGTACAATAACACATAGCATGCGTTAAGTTCTTGGGTTATATATTACTTGAATGGTTTTCTATGTACTTGTTCTTGCTTCTTCTCCACTTGTCCATCTGATCTGTCACAATCTTTTTTTTTTTTGGAGATGGACTCTCACTCTGTCTCCCAGGCTGGAGTGCAGTGGTGCGATCTCAGCTCACTGCAAGCTCTGCCACAGCCTCCTGAGTAGCTGGGACTACAGGCACCCGCCACTATGCCCAGCTAATGTTTGTCTTTTTAGTAGAGACGGGGTTTTACCATGCTGGTCTCAAACTTCTGGCCTCAGCGAGTGCTGGCTTCCCCCCGCCTCAGCCTCCCAAAGTGCTGGGATTACAGGCGTGAGCCACCATGACTGGCCTGTCATAATCTTTTTTTTTTTCTTCTTCTTTTGAGATAGGGTTTCTCTCTGTCACCTACCTAGGCTGAAGTGCAATGGCACAATTTTGGCTCACTGCAGCCTCAAACTCCTGGGCTCGAGCAATCTTCCTGCCTCAGCCTGCTGAGCCTCTAGGACTACAGATGGCTAAATTTTGTAATTTTTGACCAGGCTGGTCTTGAACTCCTAGCCTCAAGTGATGCTCTCACCTGGCCCTCCCAAAGTCCTGGGATTACAGGTGTGAGCCACAGTGCCAGGCCTGTCAAAATCCTTTTTTCCCAGATGATCATCCATGTCAGACAGTCTGTCATTCCACTTTCCCCAAGGGCCCTGTCTTGGTCCCAGAGACCTCTGCACTACTGCAGTCTGGATTCCTCCAGGTTGCTGCTGCATTTTCATCCTGGGACTCCCCTTTGCCACCTTCTTCTGCTGCTGTGGCTTTCTGGAGCTGGTGTCCTCCTTCTTGCTTTACTCCCTCATTTTGGTGAAGCATCATATCAGCAGTTTGTGGACTCCAGAACCTCTGCTTTTAACCCTGTATTGACTTTCCTTGAGCTGCCCAACTTAAAATAAAAATTGTTCATTTTTCTTTTCTTTTCTTTTTTTTTTTTTTGAGATAGAGTTTCGCTCTTGTTGCCCAGGCTGGAGTGCAATGGGGCGATCTTGGCTCACCGCAACCTCCACCTCCCGGGTTCGAGAGATTCTCCCACCTCAGCCTCCCGAGTAGCTGGGATTACAGGCATGCACCATCACGCCCGGCTAATTTCGTAATTTTAGTAGAGACGGGGTTTATCCATGTTGGTCAGGCTGGTCTTGAACTCCCAACCTCAGGTGATCCACCCGCCTCAGCCTCCCAAAGTGCTAGGATTAAAAATTGTTCATTTTTCTTGTTAACATTAATCTCTTAATTTTGCCTTCAATCTACCTTTAATTCCATCACCTCGCCTATTTCCTCTCTTCCAAGCATTTTCAGTTCTTCCTTTCTATTGAATCATTCTCAAGCTACCAACTGGGTCAGATTTTTCCTAAATTAAACAACAAACCTCTCTTTGGCCCAGCTACCATCCTTTCTCCTTTTCTTTGTCCTAAAACTTCTACAAAACAAAGCTTGGTGCTCCATGCTCCAGATCCCTCTCTGGCTTGGCTCTACCCCTCCAGCTCACCCAAGATCACTGGTGCCTCCTGCAGCCTCCCACCTGCTTTTGACAGGAGTAGCTCCTTAAAATGGTTTACTATTTAACTGTTTATCCAAAGGCAAAAAGAAAATTTAATGTAACTACTAATTCTTAGTAATGACTATAATAGGCTAGCAAAGTATTGCCTGGTCACGATTTTTAGGGGAGCTGCTTAAGGAAACAAGAGAAATCCTTTTGTACTTCTCATCAGTTAGTTTGTAAGTGTGGAAAGCTAATGATTCTTCAGCACTGTAATGGTGCTTTAAAAGTTTTAAATGGTGCTTTTAAAGTTTTAAAAATGGTGCTTAGCGGATCATGAGATCAGGAGTTCGAGACCAGCCTGGCCAACATAGTGAAACCCCGTCTCTACTAAAAATACAAAACAAAAATTAGCCAGGCATGGTGGCGGGCGCCTGTAGTCCCAGCTGCTTGGGAGGCTGAGGCAGGAGAATCGCTTGAACCTGGGAGGCGGAGGTTGCAGTGAGCCAAGATCGTGACACTGCACTCCAGCCTGGGCGACAGAGTGAGACTGTCTCAAAAAAAAAAACAAAAAAAACAGTTTTGCCTTAGTATCTTGAAGATTCTCCCCTTAATGCCTTTCACATTAATAATTTGCATGGCAAGTTCTTTGAGTGTAGATAGTACAAAGGAAAATCTCCTTTACACACCCCAGGGAACCCAAATTCCAAATTAATGAAGACAGTAGAGAGTTGCTCAACAGGTTTTGCAGCCCCGTTCAATCTTTCTGGGAACAAATTAATTTTTTTTTTTTTTTTTTTTTTTTTTGTGACAGAGTCTCGCCCTTTCGCCCAGGCCAGAGTGCAGTGGTGCGGTCTCGGCTCACTGCAAGCTCCGCCTCCTGGGTTCACACCATTCTCCTGCCTCAACCTCCCGAGTAGCTGGGACTACAGACGCCCACCACAGCGCCCGGCTAATTTTTTGTATTTTTAATAGAGACGGGGTTTCACCGTGTTAACCAGGATGGTCTCGATTTCCTGACCTTGTGATCCGCCCGCCTCGGCCTCCCAAAGTGCTGGGATTACAGGCGTGAGCCACCACGCCCGGCCACAAATTAATTTTTTAAGTCCTCTTAGATTAGGAGACTACTCTTGATATATTTTTGTAAGTTGAATCAGGTACACTCAGATTTTGAGTTATAATCCTTTGTGTGAAGGAAACTGGACTCGGCACAGTGGCTCACGCGTGTATCCCAGCACTTTGGGAGGCCGAGGTAGGATGATGGCTTGAGCTCAGGAGTTCCAGACCAGCCTGGGCAACATAGTGAGACCTTGTCTGTCTCTACAAAAAAATTAAAAAATTAGAGTGTGGTGGTGCATGCCTGTAGTCTCAGCTATGCAGGAGGCTGAGGCAGGAATATCGCTTGAGCTCACAGGAGGCTTGAACTCACAGGAGACGGCAGTGAGCTAGGATCATGCCACTACCCTTCAATCTGGGTGACAGAGAGATACCCTGTCTCAAAATATATAATATATATTATATATTTTTCATATATACGAAAACTATTTAGAGAGGCTTTGCCTCCTTAAGTAAAATACATAATAATCTTTGAATTTTTTTAGTCTCCATTTTCTTCACTTAGAAATAAATATTTGTGTAAATTATTATAGTCACTATTCAACTTTATTATAAAATTTAAAAAACATTTCTGGGCCGGGCGCAGTGGCTCATGCCTGTAATCCCAGCACTTTGGGAGGCCGAGGCGGGCGGATCACGAGGTCAGGAAATCGAGACCGCCCTAGCTAATACGGTGAAACCCCGTCTCTACCAAAAAATACAAAAAATTAGCCGGGCGTGGTGGCGGGTGCCTGTAGTCCCAGCTACTCGGGAGGCTGAGGCAGGAGAATGGCGTGAACCTGGGAGGCGGAGGTTGCAGTGAGCCGAGTTCACGCCACTGCACTCCAGCCTGGGCGAGAGAGCGAGACTCCGTCTCAAAAAAAACCCAAAAACCATTTCTGAACAGAGCTCATTCCTGTGATTCTGAATACCATGGAAAATTATTCTGGCTTCTTTGGTTTTAAAATCAATTCAAAAAACTTTCCACATCCTGATTTCAAGTAAACACATTCAGCTATGTTTGAGGCTGAGAGGGAAAAGAAAAAAACACACAAAGGCGAGACAAGTCTCTCTTCTCAGTTTTCTTGGTTAATCCATTCTAATTAATTTCCTGAGAGGAAGTACAAGAGGTAAGCCCATTTCTTCAAATAACAGCACTGTGTGTTGACTTATCTTTTTAACGTGTATTTAAAGAGAGGACTCCTGTCAGTTTCTTTTAAATTCACTTTATAAGATGCATACTTTGAAGTAAACTCTCTTTGGAGGTGCTTGGTTTTAAAATAACCACCGCTAGCTAACTGCCTGTGCAACCATATAGTTCCATGAAAATCAACAAAAGGCCTTCATTGCGGGTTTCACTTGGAAGATGTTTACATTGTTCTATGAAGATTAGAAAGGCGGAAGGAGCTCCCTGAGGTTTCACAGGAAGACAGTCCAGCCCGTTTATTCATAATGGGATTTCAGTTACAGAAGAACATTTAGATTCAACAGAAGGAGAATTTTAAATGGCTGAGAAAAGATGATAAGAAAATGTTCATAAACCATTTCATTTTGTTTCCCTCTTCAATGAAAAGGGAGAAAACACTCAATGAAGAAAGTTAATGACTCTGAAGTCCAAACGAGAAGTTCAGAAACAACTTCTTGAAAAAAAAGAAAAAGTATGCATTTATTGAATGACATTACTCAATCAATAATTTTGGATATTTTCTTTTTGTGTTTTTTTTTTTCCATGCTAATTCTACAAACTGAAGGCAAGAATAAATGTTGTTTTTTTTACCCCCCAAGACGGAGTCTTGCTCTATCACCCGGGCTGGAGTGGTGCAGTGGCATGATCTCCGCTCACTGCAACCTTCGCTTCCCGGGTTCAAGCGATTCTCCTGCCTCAGCCTCCCGAGTAGCTGGGATTACAGGGGCCTGCCACTGCGCCCGGCTAATTTTGGTATTTTTAGTAGAGACGGGGTTTCACCATGTTGGCCAGGCTGGTCTCAAACTCCTGACCTCGTGATCCGCCCGCCTCAGCCTCCGAAAGTGCTGGGATTACAGGCATGAGCCACTGTGCTGGGCCAAGAAAATGTTCTTATGCCTTTGCTTTATTTAAAAGAAGCAGACTGGCCGGGTGCAATGGCCCACACCTGTACTCCCAGCACGTTGGGAGGCCAAGGGGGGCGGATCACCTGAGGTCAGGAGTTCAAGACCAGCTTAGCCAACATAGTAAAACCTCGTCTCTACTAAAATACAAAAATTGGCTGGGCTTGGTGGTGCACGCGCCTGTAACCCCAGCTACTCAGGTGGCTGAGGCAGGAGACTTGCTTGAACCTGGGAGGTGGAGGTTGCAGTGAACTGACATTGTGCCACTGAACTCCAGCCTGGGCAACAGAGCGGAAACTCTGTCTCAAAAACAAGAACAACAATAAAAAAACCACAGTGGACTTCTATTCCATCTTCAGACTATATTTCTAAAGAAGGAAATGGTGTCCTAAGCACGTTCATTTCTGATCTACCACTCAAAATATGAAATTCAACATAGGTGTATGTGACTTGAGCCACAGTAATCTGAGGCAGGCAACAGGCATCAAATTTTGCTTGCTGGGGCATGGGACCAATTAGTGGAAAACACAGAGTTAAAGCCACATTGTAGACTTGAAAGTGGAAGGGTAAAAATAAGAGAAGAAAGAAAGCAAAAGGCTGGCCACTGAGCAGAGAAAAGGCTCAACTGGATTCTCTCTCAAAAACTTTAGGTAGCAATTTATGAAAATTGCTGTTGTCAGCCTCCAGATTTACCATCTAGCTCCTGAAAAGCTACTGGCGATGACTTCACACCCTTATCAAGGAGATAACTTTGAGAGGTTTCTCATTTAGAAGTATAAGATTTCAACCAGGCATGGTGACTCATGCCTGTAATCCCAGCACTTTGGGAGGCTGAGGAGGGTGGATCACTTGAGGCCAGGAGTTCAAGACCAGCCTGTCCAACATAGTGAAACCCCATCTCCACTAAAAATACAAAAATTAGCTAGGCATGATGGCATATACCTGTAATCTCAGCTACTTGGGAGGCTGAGGCACAGGAATTGCTTGAACCCAGGAGGCGGGGGGTTGTAGTGGGCTGAGATGTGCCACTACACTCCAGCCTGGGCGACAGAGCAAGACTCTGTCTCAAAAAAAAAGGGTACAAGGTTTCCTGGTACTATTATTTTCAAATGCCTTTGGAACACAAGGGCTTTTGAAAAAACAGGAGACAGGTCGGGCGTGGTGGCTCACTTCTGTAATCCCAACACTTTGGGAGGCTAAGGTGGGCAGATTACCCAAGGTCAGGTGAGACCAGCCTGGCCAACATGGTGAAACCCTGTCTCTACTAAAAATTCAAAAATTAGCTGAGCATGACGACGGGTGCCTGGGAGGCTGAAGCAGGAGAATCACTTGAACCCAGGAGGCAGAGTTTGCAGTGAGCCGAGATTGCGCCACTGCCCTCCAGCCTGGGCAAGAGAGCAAGACTCCATCTCAAAAAAAAAGAAAAAATAGGAGACAGAGTAGAAAGTCTTACCTGCCACCCTAAGAATAAGCATAAGATTCTTTGCTTGGCAGGAAAAAAATACCAGTAGACGTTGTAAAGCCTCTTCGTGTTGATGTCTTTAAGAATGTCAAATGCTTGCAGCCTCTGCCTATGCGCTCAGTGCAGCCAGAAGCTGGTGGTCAGCCTGGCTGGAGCAGCTGTACAATAGGTGATGTTTGCCTCCATCTTCCCTTTAAGCTCTGCTCCATGGGAACCCTCAAGAGGAGACTACCTTAACCTAATCCAAGGAGTTATCCATCTCTGGCAATCATTCACACAGGAAGTACCTGCAGGCAAACAGGTATTTGAACATTTGTTCAGAGGCTATCAAAATTTTAGGATGTAAACCCCTGTGACCCCTGTGTACCATAGTTGACATTGGGGGCCTCTGATTGCAGGGAAGAGCCTGAACCAAGAACCACTATCTCTTGTGTAATAGGATGCCAGGGCAAGGGAATCCCATCATGACCCACTTATTTCCAAACTTGTATGTTTGGAAACATTTGGAGCCTTATCTCTGCTCCTAAGTCCAATGCAGGGCAAGATTCACAAGGGCACTTCAGGAGGAGGACAGCTCACACAGTTAGTCTCGCCTTATATTTTTGTTCTGGTGAAATAATTTTAAAACAAAGGAGCCGGGCATGGTAGCTCACGCCTGTAATCCCAGCACTTTGGGAAGCTGAGGCGGGCAGATCACCTGAGGTCAGGAGTTCGATACCAGCCTGACCAACATGGTGAAACCCCGTCTCTACTAAAAATACAAAAAAAAATTAGCCAGGCATGGTGGCGCATGCCTGTAGTCCCAGCTACTCAGGAGGCTGAGGTAGGAGAATCACTTGAGCCCAGGAGGCGGAGGTTGTAGTGAGCTGAAATCATGTCACTGCACTCCAGCCTGGGCAGCAGAGCGAAACTCTGTCTCAAAAACAAAAAACAAAACAAAACAAAAACAGACCGGGTGCAGTGGCTCACGCCTGTAATCCCAGCACTTTGGGAGGCCGGGGCAGGCCGATCACTTGAGGTCAGGAGTTTGAGACCAGCCTGGTCAACATGGTGAAACCCCATCTCTACTTAAAATACAAAAATTAGCTGGGCGTGGTGGCGTGTGCTGTAATCCCTGCTACTCTGGAGGCTGAGGCAGGAGAATTGCTTGAACTCGGGAGGCGGAGGTTGCAGTGAGCCAATATTGTAACACTGCACTCCAGCCTGGGCCACAGAGTGAGAGTGTCTCAGAAACAAAAAACAACAACAACAACAACAAAAAACAAAAACCAAGAGGATTGGGGTTTTGAAATGGCAGGCTGTGTAATCCCAGCACATTCAGAGGCCAAGGTGGGAAGATTCCTTGAGGCCAGCAGTTCAAGACCAGCCTAGGCAACATAATGAGACTCTATCTCTTCAAAAAATAAAAATAAAAAAAATTAACCAGGCATGGTGGCATGTGCCTGTAGTCCTAGTTACTCAGGAAGCCAAGTTGGGAGGATGGTTTGAACCCAGGAGAGAGCTATGATTGTGCCACTGCACTCCAGCCTGGGTGACAGAGTGAGACACTGTCTCAAAAAAAAAAAAAAAAAAAAAAAAAAAAGAAGAAGCAAACTGAATGACAACTTTTATCTCCCCTCTTTCTCAGATCTATACTTATTCTTTTAAGCGGTGGCAAAGGAATAAAAGGAACAAGTTCCCCACAGTAAAATAAATGGGAGTGGTGAGAGACATCAAGTAAATGATATGGAATAAATATTTTTTAAATGATGTAACTGTATTGCTGAGCTAGCCAAAGTGAAATCACAATGATAAGCCATTTTACATCTACTAGATTGTAAAAATTAAAAATACAATTACAAGTGTTGAAAATGTTGGAAAATGCTTAAAAGAGTCCTGATGTAGCCAGGTGCGGTGGCTCACGCCCATAATCCCAGCACTTTGGGAGGCTGAGGTAGGTGGATCACCTGAGGTCAGGAGTTCAAGACCAGCCTGGCCAACATGGTGAAACCCCAACTCTACTAAACTACAAAAATCAGCCTGGTGTGGTAGCACACACCTGTAATCCCAGCTATTTGGGAGGCTGAGGTAGGAGAATTGGCTTGAACCTGGGAGGCAGAGGTTATAGTGAGTCAAGATCACGCCACTGCACTGCAGCCTGGGCGACAGAGTGAGACTCCCATCTCAAAAGAAAAAAAAAAATCCTAATGTATAGTAAGTTTTATATAACTTTTTGCTATTATTATTATCATCATTGTAGTATTACTACTAATGTAAACACTGCTAATCTTTGGTCAGTTATATATGTCTTTTCCTAGTGTGTGGCTACTGTCTTTATAGTATTTAGTTGGTTTTTAAAAAATTTGTTAGAGAGGTAGGGAATCTCGCTATGTTGCCTAGGCTGGATTCGAACTTCTGGGCTCAAGCCATCCTCCCTCTGTGGTCTTCCACCTCAGTCTCCTGTAGCTGGGACTTCAGGCACATGCCACCTATAGTGTTTTTTGATTATGAGAAATTCTTCACTTTTTCTTTTTTCTTTTTTTTTTTTTTGAGACGGAGTCTCGCTCTGTCACCCAGGCTGGAGTGCAATGGCACAGTCTCAGCTCACTGCAACCCCCACCCCCTGGGTTCAAGTGATTCTCCTGCCTCAGTCTCCCGAGTAGCTGGGATTACAGGTGCCCACCACCACGCCTGGCTAATTTTTGTATTTTTAGTAGAGACGGGGTTTCGCTATGTTGGCCAGGCTGGTCTCGAACTCCTGACCTCAAGTGATCCGCCCACCTCGGTGTCCCAAAGTGCTGTGATTACAAGCATGAGCCACCGCACCTGGCCAAGAAATTCTTCACTTTAATGTAGAAGATTCCTTTTGTCTTAAGAAATCCTTCCCTAAATAAAGTTGTAGAGATATTCTCCTGCATGAGAATAAAGATATTCCTCATGTATATATATTTAAAATTATATAGTGTTGCTTTCAGTGTTTATCTTCTGTGATTTACTTTTGTGTATAGGTTTAGGTAGGGATCTAATTTTCTCCCAGTGTGGCCAGCCAATTGTTCCTGTACCTATTATTAAATATATTTTCTGTGTTCATCTGCAATGCTAAGTCATGAATCAAGTTTCTATATATGCATGGGTCTGTTTCCTGGGCTCTTTATTACATTTTATTTGTCTATTTATCTATCCCTGCACCTATATATACTATATAATTTTATTTTATTTTTATTTTTTTAAGATGGAGTCTCACTCTGTCAGCCAAGCTGGAGTGCAGTGGCACAATCTCGGCTCACTGCAACCTCCCCCTCCCAAGTTCAAGCAATTCTCCTGCCTCAGCCTCCTGCGTAGCTGGGACTATAGGCACACACCATCACACCCGGCTAATTTTTGTATTTTTAGTAGAGACAGGGTTTCACTATGTTGGCCATGACGATCTCAATCTCTTGACCTTGTGATCTGCCCGCCTCAGCATCCCAAAGTCCTGGGATTACAGGCATGAGCCACTGCGCCTGGCCATACTATTTTATTTTTATATTTTATTTTTCAGAGACAGGGTCTCACCCTGTCACCCAGGCCAGAGTACAGTGGTGTAATCATAGCTCACTGTAACCTTGAACTCCTGGCCTGGGCTCAAATGATTTGATCCTCTAGGAGTTCAAGACCAGCCTGGGCAACATAGCGAGACCCCCATCTACAAAAAAAAAAAAAAAAAAAAAAAAGAGGTTGGCGTGGTTCTTAATTTCCTACCCAAATTAAGGACTAAAACCTTGCTTGTACTATTGTCTATAGTTGTATTACTTTTTTTTTTTTAAGACATGAGGTTTATGTTGTCCAAGCTGGAGTGCAGGTACTATTCACAGCTGCAATTCAAGGCACTGCAGCCTTGAACTCCTGGGCTCAAGCAATCCTCCTGCCCCAGCCTCCCAAAATGCTAGGATTACAGGCATGAGCCACTGGGTCCAGCCTTCTTTCTAGCTTCATATAGATTTGTCCTATAGCTTGTACTCTGCCCTAGTTTCATGTAGGTCTCTTTTCCTACCTCTCCCTTCACACTACTATACTTCATTGATTCTGACATGCTCCTTTCCCCACCATCCCACTATTTCTGAAATTCAGATGCATGTTACCCTCTGTGTTGGCCAAGTGGTGGGCTTGCCATGGTTGTCTTTGCCTGACACCTTCTGGTAACAGCAAGAAAGTGCCAGCATCAAAACTTGAAGAATGGATGTCAGTGATTTAGAATAAAATTTCTGAGACAAGAGTGGAGCAGTTTTTAGGAAATGCTGCTTCACCAATGCTCTTGATGACCCTGAGACAACTTTTTTTTTTTTTTTTTTTTTTTTTTTGCGATGGAGTTTTGCTCTTACTGCCCAGGCTGGAGTGCAGTGGCACCATCTCTGCTCACTGAAACTTCCGCCTCCCGGGTTCAAGTGATTGTCCTGCCTCAGCCTCCCGAGTAGCTGGGATTACAGGCATGTGCCACCACACTCGGCTAATTTTGTATTTTTAGTAGAGACAGGGTTTCTCCATGTTGGTCAGGCTGATTTCAAACTCCCGACCTCAGGTGATTCACCCTCCTTGGCCTCCCAAAGGATGTGGAGGTTGCAGTGAGCCAAGATCGTTTCACAGCACTCCAGCCTGGGCAACAGAGCAAGACTCCATCTCAAAAAAATAAAGAAAGAATAAAATAAAAATACCTCCTGCTCATGTGAAAATTCTATTTCCGTGACACCCCTTTCTATGTCTCATTCACGTCTTGCACTCCTGTGGCAGAAACTGCTAGCTGTTCACCCCAATACCTTTGTCCTCTCTAAGAACTTTCAAACCAGACAAGGTCAGCACAAGAAAAGAACACTAAAATCTCATTCATGGACATACACGGAAAATTCCTAAATGAAATACAAGAATCACTTCCACTTACATCCCATTGGCTAGAACATGTAGTCCTATGACCATATCTAGTCTCAAAGACAACTGGGAAATTTACTCTAGGCAGCCTTGTGACCAAATAAAAACTGGTTTTACATTTTCAAGGAAATCATTTCCCCCTCCCTCCACTCAGCAAGAAGGTCAAGATAAGCAAGTTTCCTTGCTGTTCCCTTAAGAGCATTTATTTCTAGTTTACCTGCACACAAAGGGCTCAGCCTTTGTAGACTCAGCTTTATGAGGAAACCTTCTGTTAGACTTTGAGGCTGGGCACGGTGCCTCACGCCTGTAATCCCAGCACTTCGGGAGGCCGAGGTGGGCAGATCACGAGGTCAGGAGTTCGAGACCACCCTGACCAACATGGTGAAACCCCATCTCTACTAAAAATACAAAACTTAGCCAGGCATGGTGGCACACGCCTGTAATCCCAGCTACTCAGGAGAATCGCTTGAACCTGGGAGGCAGAGGTTGCAGTGAGCCGAGATCGCGCCATTGCACTCCAGCCTGGGTGACAGAGCAAGACTGTCTCCACACACACACACACACACAAAAATATATATATATATATCTGTATGTGTATATATATATCTGTATGTGTATATATATGTATGTGTGTATATATGTATGTGTATATATGTATGTGTGTATATATGTATGTGTATATATGTGTGTGTATATATATGTGTGTGTGTGCATATATGTGTGTGTGTGTGTGTATATATATATATATATATATATATATGCCAGGCATGGTGGCACACACCTGTAGTCCCAGCTACTCGGGAGGCTGAGGCAGGAGAATCACTTGAACCCGGGAGGCAGAGGTTGCAGTGAGCTGTGATCACGCCACTGCACTCCAGCCTGGGCGACAGAGTGAGACTCCATCTCAAAAAAAAAAAAAGAAAAAGATTTTGAGATGGCCTTGTCACCTACCCTCCTGCATTCGACTCAGCCAACAAAACTAAAATTCAAATTCACCAAGATTTGGAGATGCCCTGAGGGAAGGGTCTGGTTTCTTACTTCCTCTGAATTCCTGCTTTCCCTTGCCTTTTTTTTTTTTTTTTTTTTTTTGGCTAGCTCAGCAATACAGTTACATAATTTTAAAAATATTCACTCCTGCTTGTGTAGTTGTTTTACTGGGAAGCTTGTCCATGATATATAGACACCATCTTGCCTAAGGAGAGGTTCACCCTCATATTTTCAGAGGTGTGTTTAATACAACTTCAGACGACAGCTGATCTTCATCTTACACAAAGTATTTCAGAGAATAGAAAAGAAGGAAAGTTACACAAATCATTTTCCAAGACTTGTTTAACTCTGATACTCAAACCAGACAAGGTCAGCACACACACACACACACACACACACACACACACAGAATTAAAAATCATTCTCATGTATAAACATAGATGGAATTATGACTGAATTTTCCGGTTAAATGAGCCAATAAATTCTCTTTTGTTCTTAAAAAGCAAAAATGAAAAACATTGTTCATAAACATACCATTAAAATCCCCAAATAAAAGACAAGCAAATCCAATCCTAGAAAAAAATAACATGACTCAAAAATAATTCCATAGCCAGGCATGGTGGCTCAGCCTGGTAATCCCAGCACTTTGGGAGGCCAAGGTGGGCAGATCACCTGAGGTCAGGAGTTCAAGACCAGCCTGACCAACATGGTGAAACCAGTCTCTACTAAAAATATAAAAATCAGCTGGGCATGGTGGTACATGCCTGTAATTCCAGCTACTTGGTAGGCTGAGACAGGAGAATCACTTGAACCCGAGAGGCAGAGGTTGCAGTGAGCCAAGATCATACCACTGCACTCCAGCCTGGGCAACAGAGCAAGACTTCATCTCAAAATAATAATAATAATAATTCCATGATGGATGCTTTGGGTTTTTTGTTTTTGTTGTTTTGAGACAGGGTCTCCTTGTGTTGCCCAGGCTGGAGTGCAGTGGCATGATCTCGGCTCACTGCAACCTCCGCCTCCTAGGTTCAAGCAATTCTCGTGCCTCAGCCTCCCCAGTAGCTGGGATTACAGGTGCGTGCCACCACGCCTAGCTACATTTCTTTATTCTTTATAGAGATGGGGTCTCGCCACGTTGGTCAGGCTGATGTTGAACTCCTGGATTCAAGTAATCCTCCTGCCTCAGCCTCTCAAAGTGCTGGGATTACAAGTGAGAGCCA